>NC_137684.1:13187710-13202710 GCF_963989245.1 Nansenia antarctica | reverse complement strand
GGCTCCGCGCTCTGCCCCATTAACATTTACATATCCTCTACCCCTGAGGAAACCAACATTTCGCTGGAGGAGGACAGCCCCAGCGCAGAGCTCCACAACAGGCCCTGTTCCTACTTGATACCCTCCGACGATGAGAGCCCAGTGACGCAGCTAGGCCTCCTGATGTAGCAAGGTTACAGGCTGAGTGTCAGTGCCCCCGAGGGAGCCCTGTCTTCCTAACCCGTGAGCCTGGTTAGCCCTCCTACCATGAATCAGTAGGACGTTTAGCACACACGTGCATGCAGAGACAGGCAAGGGTCGTAGATAACGGTGTTCTGGCGTCACTCTCAACAACTGTTTTGACCGTGGTTCCTCTTCTACCCTGAGAGGTAAATGAGTAAGTGGTTGTCTTCAGCGTTTACACATGCCCCAATTTCCATTTTCACACTGTAGTCTCTGACGGTCCGCAAAGACTTAACTAAACACTACGGGATGAGGAGTTTCTAGATTCCCAAAAATGCCCAGAATGCTTTGAGGCAGTTCGAGGGTAGAAAGTTACAGCAAGCGGCGCAATAATGATCTTTACAGGTGACATCAGATTGTCCTTTTCGGAGGGAAGGTTAATCTTTTGAACAGTTGGGAAACTCTAGATACCTCCATTTGTCATCGCGAACTGGAGCTGACACAAACGTTGGAATGTGAAGCATTTCATAATATCGATTCACTTCAATGTGATGAACAGGCCACGTGTCTGTCTCCTATATCAGGACAATATGTGATCAAGTGGGATCTTGTTTCTGTGCTCATGGCTCATAACCCGGCGGGCCCTCTAACCCCAACCCTCACCCTAACCCTCACCCCAACCCTAACTCACAGCCGCTGCTATGGAGCTCTGCACTTAAGGATGATGATAGTACATTAGCATCCAGTAATAGCAGCTCTGTGACTGTGAAGAATGGTATATGAGTAGGCATGTGCTGGTACGATGATTTCATGACTCAGTATCCTTATAATAAAGAAATATCTCCTTGTACGGTTTTATCTCAGGAATTTGTTAAAATATGCCGAAAATCTTCCAGTTTGATTTGAAATTTGTCCTCGCAATAATAAATAAAACCGGCCGCTAAGTTAAATCTCTCCACAGAAAGTCTGTAGAGACGGTAGTCATGGTAGAAGTTGGTGGCGGTCTAATTACGTACTTGTTTTTTTTACAGTGAAACAGTGATATATAACAGTGATATATAACAGTGATATATAGTGAAAGCAGCTACCATCCCATCCCTTGTGGTGAGCAGCCACTAGAGGAGTAGATACAGTAGTCAGGCTTTCAGGCCTCCCGCCTGCAGGCCTCATTCTTGACCTTTGACCCAGTGTTTTAGCTTGACAGGTCTTAAGGCAGGATTCCATCTCTATAGCCCCAGCCAGGTAAACAGACAAGCAGCAACACGTAGAGAAGGGGAGTCACTGAAATGGGACAAACCCATGAAACTACAGAGAATCTGAGCCCAATCAAAACAACTTAATTAGTAATTTGTGTGTGTGTGTGTGTGTGTGTGTGTGTGTGTGTGTGTGTGTCAGTGTATCTAGGTTCCCAACTTTTTTTTTGTCAAATGCCCCCGTTTTCCTGATTGTAGAAATTCAAACCACACTTCCATAGGGTATGACACCAGTTAATATATTGAAAAAGCTATTGCTTCACCATTAAAAGATTAGATTCTATTTTTCATCCCACCAAGGTTAGATCGAGTCAGTCAAGTGCGTAAAATGAGAAGCTGGTGGAAACTCATTTTTTTCCAATTCAAAACACATTTCCTGCAATTCTACACATTTTGACATCAGTCCTGTTAGCAATTATAGCCCATGAAAATGAGGTGACACTCTGAGGACTATGTGACAGATGGCAGTACATGGCAGCAGCATTGAAATGTCAGAAGTTTTGCTGCTGTCACTTGCCTTTGTGGTTTTGTTATTTCTGTGCCATATCAATAATCATATCAAGACAGCTTCCACCACAGTCTTCAGTTTATCACATGCGAGAGAGTAAATTAGGGCTGTGTGTCACTCAGAGCGCGTTGAGAAACAGTGATCTACGGTATGAGCGCGTCTTAGATTAGCGTCTCTCAGGACCAGAGGCGTTGATAGGATCTTGAAACATTGGGGGGCTTACCGGGGGCACAGGGGGGTGGGTGCTAGCAGAGTTTACGATCGGGGGGGGGGGGGGGGGGGGGCGTTGTGCTAAATCGATGGTGATCGATTATCGATACTTTTGGAATAAAAGATGTATTATTCATACATATGTATTATTCCTAAAACATTCAGGGCTATTCGGTTGTTACGTCGTGACGTGTTTCCGGGTCCAACGTTGGCTGAGGTGGTCTCTTCGAAATGCCTCAGTAATAATAATAATTCATTATATTTGTATAGCGCTTTTCCGAGGCTCAAAGACGCTGACAATATGGGGAAAACGGGAAAGTGCTGTGTCCCTTGTTGTATGAATAGATCCGAGTCTAAACAACTATTGAATTGTCATTCTACTGTCATTTCTGGTTTGGACCCGGAAATTGCTAAACGTCACGTTTGACGTCAGACTTAACAACCGAATAGCCCCGGACGGACCTAACAATGCCACTGCTCAGTACAGTAGATGAACGAGTGTTGAAGACAAACAGGACTACAGGCGTAGGCCGGCCCACAGCGAGACGACCCAGGGAGCAGGCAGATTGATGGACAGGAAGTCAAACATTTCCTATAGCCCTGGCACCACGCGCCGCGACGAATACTGAGTAGGGGGAAACCGCTCGAGGACACGGGGCGACGCATCGCACAGATTAGCACAGAAAAACATCCAATCATAACACTCCTTCCATACTTCCATTCCAACCCAAATTGTCTCCTGCCTAGAACTTTCTACCAGCCTCCTCCTCCACTCCGCATACTGAACACTCAACACTCAATTATAAGGTTCTATCTCCGTTTAGGGCAGTTCAGAGATATTGAGTGTCAAAGTTTTTACATTCCATTATGTTTTGTGAGATGGAACCTTTGTATTTGATTAATTACTAACTCAAAAATGTCAACATTTAAAAAAATAACACCACACAGGCATTAATAAACACCTAATGGATCAGATTATGTAGAAAAACTAAATTTTGACAAAAATGGAGATAGAACCTTATAATTCTAACGTCACGCACTGTCTCTATCTCACTCTACATATTAATGGAGTAGTAGAACTGCTCCATCTCTCTCTCTTTCTTCCCCCCCTCCTCCCTCTCTGTCTGAGGTGAAGGTCATCGCTGGGGAGGAAAGAAAATATTTTGGAAAGAGTCAGGATGAACATTGCGAGGTGCTGTAGTATGACTGACAGTCATGGCTGAACGGCGGGGGGGGGGGGGGGGGGGGCGACTGAATAAACTACGGGACAAGAGCGGGTCAGGAGGGGCGGGTTATGGAGCTGGAGTTGTAAAGGAGATATGCTGGGACTGTGAGAGAGACCGCCACTCAAACACAGACCAGTATACTAACACACATTAGGGTAAAACGATGGGCGTTAAATAGCTGAGTGGCGAAATGCCGTCAGTTGTCATTATTCTATTTACTTTTCACATTCTATTCCAATTTGCTTCAAACGCCAAAAAAACGGTTGTCTCCTGGCCAATAGCAAACAGGGGATTCCGGGCACTGCGTGTGTGAGTCATTTCGTACCGGCATTTTCCTAATTCGCCCTGCCTGCCTTTAAATAGTCCAAATGACCTAATTACGACTCAGCCTTTTCTAAGTATGTCAACCAAGTGGTATTCCAAAAATTAGCCAGTGAAAGAAGCACTTTGGTGTTTTGCTTTTTGATTCCCCTCGTGTTTTTCACAGTAGGACGGTGAGCTGGACTCTGTCTGTGTCTGTGTTTCTGTCTGGTGCGTCTCGGTGCTCAGAGCGGGCCTGGGCACTGGGCACATCTTCAAAGCCTTGTGCACGCTGAGCTCTTTGCCAGAGACACAGACTTGACCAGGTCAGTTTATCACTTTGTTACACTTTCCACTATGCCAGAATGCCACAATACCCAGTCTCACTGGTACTACCGTCTGTTTCCATCCAACAAAGTCTGGTCTCTCCCTGAAGTAGAACATACTTCAGTATCACACACACACTCTGCCACACACACACACTCACACACACACACACACACACACACACACACACACACACTCACACTCCCCCCCCCCCCCCCCCCCACACACACACACATGCACACACACACACACACATACACACACACACACACACACACACACACACATACACACATACACACATACACACACACACACACACACACACACACACACACACACACACACACACACACACACTTTCCCCCACATTGAGGAACACACATTGGGACAGCCATGTTCACCCCTGCCCAAACACACACACACCATTTCACACTTATTTCTATCTTAGGCCTGTAGACTCTGGTCCACCTCTGAAGGCTAGTTGCACCTAAAGTAGCACCTGGAAACAATAACAATGAACCCAATTCAAACAAAGGCCTCATTCATACCCACTCACGTATAGCTCCAGTCTCATTTTGGAGAACATTTCACCAGGATTCTAACTATATCCTTTTGTTTGTTTATTTTCTACTGTGGGAGACAAGGTGGGTATGCATCCTGTTCGAAAACCACTTTATGGTAATGGTTTGGAAATAGCCGAAGCAATTAAAGCAAAATGAAGGGGGAAAGCAACGGACTGGTTGGAGTGCTTTGCATTCCTGTGCAGCGCTTAACCTAAGTGCTTAGCCGACAGGCCACCTTTGCGAGAGGAACCCTCCTTTTTTATTTGCAGCTGCAGAACCTGGCTATAAATGCCAAGTAGGGGGGGGGGAAGATGACCTTGGACGGTCTCTGACTGTGAAATCAGATAGAAGACAGAGTTCAGCACTTCACCCAGAGCAATCATGACACCTGAGAGTCCCGTGGGTCGGGGCAGAGAGAGAGAGAGAGAGGAAGTCCAGCTGAGAAGAGAGAGAGAGATCTCAGCCCTCGGTTATGATGCTTTCATAACCATTTTAAAGGTCTTAGAAGGTGAACGTATTGGAAATTGTCATCGCTTTTAATTCAGTATCTGTGCCCCGCCCCAAACCTGCTTTTAATTTCTTGTTATTTTTGTATTATGTATCTTATCTTATTATCTGTGTGTTGAATGTCTGCCTGTGTCCTTGTGCTGCCCCTCTTGGCCAGGTCCCTCTTGGAAAAAGAGATTCCTGATCTCAATGAGGTCACCTGGTTAAATAAAGGTTTAATACAAATAAAAAAGCCCTGAGGGGGTACTGACCCTCCATGCGGTCAGCTGACCACAGGCGTGTGATATATGGACACGCTGCTCTGGGAGTCACAGACTAACAATAGTGTCATTCCTTCTCACTTTCCAATAACAGACATTCTCATTCAGAACAGTAGTCGTCCTGAGTAATAGGCTATAGCAGCGCTGGCTAGAGAACGGCTTTCTCTCTGTCCTATCTGATCTATTAGTGGAGTAATAGAAGTGCTCCCTCTCGGTCGCTCTCACCCTCCCTCTCCCCCTCCCTCTCTCTCTTTCTCTCCCCCCCCACCCTCTGATATTTGAAGAGAGACTATCCCCGCCCCTCTCTCTCTCTCCTTCTCTCTCTCTCTCTCTCCTTCTCTCTCTCTCTCTCTCTCCTTCTCTCGCTCTCTCTGCATGCCGACGGGTCTCTGGTGAGCCCGGGCTTGGGGGACCTGCTGTGCACCAGGCCGGAGGACTGCCTGATGTGTCGCTGTGCGCCGAGACGAGGGGTACGCCGCCTCAAAAGGGTCTCTGTGCTGCGTCTGTGGATCGCCTTACACGGCAACTTCCTGCTTCCGACCCACTCCTCACAGGCGGCCCTGTGTGCCCGCGCCGAAAAAAGCCCAAACAGAGGGGTTCAGTCCGCCCCAGGGCCGAGCACAGGACCCTATTCATCCCCCCCCCCCCTCCTGCAAAACCCCCCCGCCTCCCCCCCCCCCCCCCCCAACTCCTGCCTCAGGATGGCTTTATTTTAAAATTCACAAATATTCCCCTCTTAGAGGCACTGAGATCAACAGCCACTCATTCCTGCGTTTGCCAGCAGTTGCTGAGAGAGCTTTGCTGTGTCAGTGTTACAGCCAGGCTGGGCGTGTGAAGGGGGGGCTGTGTTGTGTCAAGTTGTTTGGGATGTGTCCGTGTGTCTGTGTCTCTGAAGAAGTCACACTTGCTGGCATCTACCAGTATCTCGTTATGGAAGGTAAGGTATGGGGTCACAGCTAAATAGACAACTCTGAGCTGAGTAAAAAAAAAGTTAAAGAGATGCTGCATGGGTAAATGAGTTTTGCAGCTTCCTGTGGAAAAGCCGTCTCTTGCGTGGGAACCCCTCGCAGTCACAGTCGGATTGGGGGGGCGCACCGGAGATGGGGGTGCGGAGTAAGGGGTCCCTCTGTGTGGGGGGTTGAGGAGGGGGGCAGGTGGGGTGGGGGGGGAGGGGGGTCGATGGAGGTGATTGTAGGGGGGGTGTTGGAGTCTCTGGATGGAATGCTCACTTTGTCCCATCTGGGCTCTGACCACAGCAGAGAGGACAGGGGGCTAGGGGGATAGTGGGCTCCCATTGAGTGGAGTATTTGTGCAGAGGCCCGTCCCGGTGTGGGCCGAGGGGGGCGCAGGGGTATTTAAGATTCCTGGGGAAATGGCAAAGTGGGCGAATAACTCTTAACACAAACAAACCCCGGGGCATTAATGATGGGGGCTGGCGTTGGGCTGGATGTTTTTCCTTCTCTCGCCTCTCGCTTGCTCATCTGAACGGTCGAAGGCCCGAGCGAGCGGGCTAGCTAAGGAGCCTCGGCCTGTTTTCACTACTGTCCTTGTCGTTCCCCCTACCTTTTCGGTCATTGGACACTGCCTTGTTTTTCTTCTTTTAAACGCATTAAAACAGCACCCGATACGTTCATTCCTACCGGGGGGGATAGGAAAACATTCGGGCCTCGCCGGCTCCCCGGGCTTCCCCCCTCGGATGTCAGCCCCAGATGAGGGCGAGAAGAATGACGCTCTGTACAGGCGACTGCAAGGGAGCCATTCATAGTGCCACAGCCCCAGCCACAGAGAGCGTGCAGCACTGACCCATGGTCGGCTAGAACAGAACCGGTACTCATCCAAGGCTTGCGATCGCTGACACCACACAACACCCGTATTGATCATCCAGTCCCCTGCTGGACCGGGTCGGTAATAAGGAGACAACGTTACTAGTGATTCAGTCATATCATCACTGGATCAGTTCAGACTGAGACTGAAAGCCAGCAGTGATTCCGCTGGACGAGGACCGTTTCGGTTCGTTGGTCGGTTGACTAGACTAGATCAATACCTGCAGACTGACACTGAAACACACATCCCCGGTTCTATCTAAGGTTCTATCCAAGGTTCTATCCAAGGTTCTACCCAAGGTTCTACCCAAGGTTCTATCCAAGGTTCTATCCAAGGTTCTATCCAAGGTTGAATCGATCCAGTCCGTCAGAGACGACAACGCCGCAACTGAATCAGCTCTATGAAACGCGAGTAGCCGACGTTAGCCAACGGAATCATTCCTTTGCAATTAACCTAGAATCAGGTATGATCAACAAACTCAGTCAACCCGCCCCTGGATTCCAGTCCTCTTCCTAGTCCCTCTTGTTCCCTTTTTGCCTTGAACAGGAGGCCTCATTATGGGTCAGTGGCTGGCTTGGAGGCAGGGGACCAAGACCAGACCAAAACCTCGCTGGCAGGGCCCGCTCTGTTCCCCCTCTGTGTGGACAGTGCTGGTCAGGCACAGTGGAGGGCAAGTTGCTGGAGGCCCCCGAGTTGGAGAAAGTGTCCTCTGTGCGTCCGTCGGACCCTGCCCCCTCTGGCTCTCCGTGCCCTCTCTGTGTGTGAGGCGGGTCGGGCCGGGCCAAGCCAAAGAGCGACCTGGGGAGAAGGACTGTGTACTTTGGAAGACGCCGTCCCAAACCAGGTCTTATGGAAAATGTACCCTTTCAAGAGCACTTAATAGAGTATTTATGTAAACCTGACAAAGACAACATGATTTCTCCCCCTTCTGATATGTCAACAGTTTGACTGAGTGGAGATAGGGATGAATGACTGATTTATTCCGAATATTTCAGACGATACTACACCAGGGACGAAAGACTGGAAGAGTGTGAAAGTGCTTTTGGAGCCATTAGAAGCATACTGCAGTGTATGAGCAGCACATTATGAAATCCTCTTTATATAGTATATATACTGTATATATATATATATATATGTTACAAGAGAAATTAATACGTTATTGCAACTTTTCGCATGTACAGTAATGTCCAACATAAAGTCTATGAACCAATGATGCCACATGAAGTCCAAAATGAGAATCAATGGATTACTCCAAATACTACCCGTGTCAATATGATTTGAGCATCATCACTCATCACTCACATCAAACAGGCCCTCATACCCACCTCTTCAAGCTTGCCTTCACCAGTTAACCCTCTCCCCCTCCCCTTCCCATGTGTCCCCAGCATTACCTTCATTAGGCCCCTATACTTTCTTCTATTTACCTTGTGTTTCTTTTTGTTATTACTACTCAATCTTTTCAGTCTGTAAAGCGTCTTTGAGGGTCTAGAAAAGCGCCATATAAGTCTGATGTATTATTATTATTATTATTATTATTATTATTATTATTATTATATACGTATGGTGACACCAGGCAGTTCCTCTCTGTGGTGGAGGGATACGTATGGTGACAGCAGGTAGTTCCTCTATGGTGGAGGGATACGTATGGTGACACCAGGTAGTTCCTCTCTATGGTGGTGGAGGGATACGTATGGTGACAGCAGGTAGTTCCTCTCTATGGTGGTGGAGGGATACGTATGGTGACACCAGGTAGTTCCTCTCTATGGTGGTGGAGGGATACGTATGGTGACAGCAGATAGTTCCTCTATGGTGGAGGGATACGTATGGTGACACCAGGTAGTTCCTCTCTGTGGTGGAGGGATACGTATGGTGACAGCAGGTAGTTCCTCTCTGTGGTGGAGGGATACGTATAGTGACAGCAGGTAGTTCCTCTCTATGGTGGAGGGATATGTATGGTGACACCAGATAGTTCCTCTATGGTGGAGGGATACGTATGGTGACACCAGATAGTTCCTCTATGGTGGAGGGATACGTATGGTGACACCAGATAGTTCCTCTCTATGGTGGTGGAGGGATATGTATGGTGACAGCAGGTAGTTCCTCTCTACGGTGGAGGGATATGTATGGTGACACCAGGCAGTTCCTAGTCTCTATGGTGGAGGGATATGTATGGTGACAGCAGGTAGTTCCTCTCTACGGTGGAGGGATACGTATGTGTGGAGTAATCCTGTCCTCCATCACATGAATCATACTTTCCCTGTCCTCCTTCCTATTTTTACAGCTGCTCTGAAGCTGATCTGGTCAAACGCTTTACCTCCTCCTCCTCCTCCTGCTGCCTGAGGACGCCAAGCTTTACCTCCTCCTCCTCCTCCTCCTGCTGCCTGAGGACGCCAAGCAGCCCAGAGCCTCTCCACTCACTTCCTCACAGAGCCTCAGCCTCCACACACACACACACACACACACACACACACACGTATGAACCCACACACACGCATGAACAACAAACTCTAGCCGCATGACCTCAACACATGCTCACACACACACGTATGCACGCTCACACACACACACACACACACACTCATAAATGCATGCTCACACACAAGCTCACACACGCACACACACACATGTGCATGCACGCAGCCACGGACACACACACACACACACACACACACACACACACACACTCACACACACACACACACACGCACACACACGGCTGAGTCACTGCTTTCATAGTGCCCACACATTCATTCATTCATCCGTTCATTCATTCATTCAGAAGGAGCTTTACTGAGGATTAAAGCAGGGGAAAAGAAAATGGGAATATGGGACGCAAAAGCTAGCATCTATAGAAGATGTTTAAATCATCTGAATCAACATTAAGCCGCTTGGTCTAAAGAGGCATTGGGTTCACTCAGGGGGTGGCGATGTTATATGAGTCACCACAAAACAGAGCTCCAGGCAGAGGGAGTGGCTGCAAACCAGGAAATCAAACATCCCCCACTCCTAGTCTCTACACCATATAGACTTGTGTAGATCTGAAATAATTTCATGTGTAGGCGAGATGGTACTGTTGTAGCTCAAACCTGCCCTCAGGTAGACTCAATGGAATCCTGAACATATTATTGGGTCACACTTTACATTATGTTTCCCCTATGCCTGTATAGTAAATCTATAACGACTCTAGTAGCAACACTGTGCATTAGTAATTGCATTGAGTGGTGAGTGCAGGGTTCCCACACCTTCTGAGACATCAAATTCAAGCACCTTTCAAGGACTTTCGAGACTCAATTCCCTCAAATTCAAGGACCCAACACGGCATAGTTTGAGACAGATCTAGATGAGAATCGATATAACAGGAACTATCCGCTCACAGACAACAATTAAAAAGAGAGGCTTGAATGTGTGAACACTAGATGGTCTCTTGCCTTCAGTTAGTACTAACAATACGGACCGCTCAACTCTATACTGTGTATATCATGTCATTACCTCATTTTGTAACATGTTAATACAATGCTAATTACAGCGTTACAACACAGGTATAGGGGCCGCTTATGGCTTAACACTAGAACAGCCACGATGTTCTATGTACTATGTGAGTAAAGAAAAATGTTATATCTTTGCACTCAAATTTCAGGACCCTCCTTTCATGACTTTTCCTAGATATGTGCGTTCTACCACCCAGTATCCTTACATTTTCAAAATCACATCAGGATAAGCTAATATAAAGCTATTTTGCCGTTTTTATGTGTAGGAAGCAGGCCAATTTACAAGTGGCCAACTAGTGGTCATTGTGTGTAAATAGCAGCTTGAGCATTGTAAAGAGGGGGTCATTTGACCGGCTCTTTTAGTAGGTAAAAAAGGGCACGGCTGTTCTAGTGTTAAACGTTCCCAAACGTTTCAGAACGGTGAGGGGCTACGGTTTGTTTCTCCGCAGAGCCAAACTGTTTAGGTTAGGTAACAGGTGTTCCTCCGCTCCTCAGATGTCTCCCTCAGACAGTGAGACAGTGTACAGTAGAATCTACACTACCGCACACACACACCGTGTGAAGTGTCAGAGCAATGTGGGCAAGCTCAGGCGGTACTATCGACCATAACAGTACGGGCTAGTGGCTCTACTTTCACTCCTACTCCCCCAGACGTCCTCAATAGGAACAACACATCAGTCAAAAAGAAAACACTCTCTTTCTTTTTCACACAAAACGAAGGGGGGAAAAAAAAGAAAAAAGAAAAAAGGGGAGGTGAGGAATGCAGACTGTAATTTATGTGTCAACTTGTGTATGCCGCTGGACGACGCGCTACTGTTGCACCCCCGAGCGGCTCTGATGAATAAACCATTCGGGGCCTGGGCTGTTGAGATCGGAAGCCCTGTCACAGTCCATTAGAGGGCCGAGATGCAGGGTACAAGCCAGGGTTTGTGGGCCTGTGGGCCTCTGCCCTCTCTCTCCAGCGCCCTGTGGCCCTCAGACTACGTACGGCTCGGTTACACAAGGCAGGCCAGCCGGCTGTGTCCACGGTCCTGCCCTCTCCCTTACGCTCGCCGCCCTCACTCACTCACTCCCATTCGTCATGGCACCACCATCGCGTGCCGAAAGCATTTGTGTTGGCACGGTCCGCATCCTAGGGCCAAGAGGAAACCCATTCATCTACGATTAGTAGAGTATTTAGGGCAGACGGGTGGAGAGAGGAGAGAGAGACGGGACTAACGGTCACCGACACACACACACACACTCAGTGACCCTTTTTGTTCAAGCTACGCTATACTGTAAATATACACACATGGAACGCGGGACTGAAATGTAGTCAGGCAAATGAAAAATACACACGGGATGCTATGGAAACCCCACACACACAGAACTCGACGTGACAGCTCGTAACTGTGAATGGCTGCGGAGAGAGAGAGAGAGAGAGAGAGAGAGAGAGAGAGAGAGAGAGTGAGAGAGAGCGAGAGAGAGAGAAAGAGAGAGAGAGAGAGAGAGAGGGAGAGAGAGAGAGAAAGAGAGAGAGAGATTGAGGGAGAGAGAGAGAGAAAGAGAGAGAGAGAGAGAGAGAGAGAGAGAGAGAGAGAGAGAAAGAGAGAGAGAGATAGAAAGAGAGTGAGAGAGAGATAGAAAGAGAGTGAGACAGAGAGAGAGAGAGAGAGAGAGAGAGAGAGAGAGAGAGAGAGAGAAAGAGAGAGTGATAACTACAGTAGCTGACCGTGGGAGGAAAAGATACATTTTCAGTCTCACACAGGGTCATACGCTAAAAAATCATATGGAGGAGGTTATTTTTGCCACAGTTCTAGGAAAAATAAAATGTCCATCCTTTCCAAAAAACCCATCTCCAGAGGGGAGTCTCTATCCCTTTCCCCCCTTTTTCATCTCTCTATCAGGCATGCAGACAGAGGAGAGCGGGGGTAATCAAAATGAAATACAAGCTCGTAAAGTTTTCGGAGGATCTGAAACGTTAAAAGGGTCGACCCACCTCGGAGGATATAAAACCCAAAGCTCTCATGTGGACCTAACAAGGCTGACAGGGTCAGAGGAACCCGACTGAGAGGAGAGGAGACGGAAAACAATCCTCCCAAGGACACAAACTCTTTAGTCTGTCAATAGAAATACTTTCCTTTGTATGGCGAGACATGGGACCTGTGATTTTATGAAAACCCCCGCAATGAAAGACAGCCGAGGGGGGGGGGCCGAGAACTTAGGCTGTGTGTGTGTGTGTGTGTGTGTGTGTGTGAGGGTGTACAGTCCAATCTGTGTGTATCGTGCCTGTGTGTGTGTGTGTGTGTGTGTGTGTATTGGTGGTAGTGGTGGGGGTAGTGGTGGTCTAGTGGATAGTGAGTTGGACTTGGGATCGGAAGGTTGTGAGTTCAAATCCCGCCTGAAGCCACACCACTACTAGTGTGCCCTTGGGTAAGGCACTTAGCCCTCAGTTACTCCAGGGGGAATATCCCTGTAATTCGTAATTGTAAGTCGCTTTGGATAAAAGCGTCTGCTAAATGGCAAAATTAAAATTAAAATTTGTATTAATGTGTGTGGTGTGTGTGTGTGTATTTATGTGTGTGTGTGTGAGGATGTGTGTGTGTATTTATGTGTGTGTGTGTGCATTTGTGTGTGTGTGTGTGTGTGTGTGTGTGTGTGTGCATATTTATGTGTGTGTGTGTGTGCGTGTATTTATGTGTGTGTGTGTGCGTATTTATGTGTGTGTGTGTGTGTGTGTGTGAGGGTGCACAGTCCGATCTGTGTGTGTCGTGCCTACGGGAAACGGAACACTCTCCCCCCCAGCCTCTACCTGCTCCTCCTCCCCTCCTCCTCCTCCTCCTGCCCCTCCCCTCCTGCTCCTCCCCTCCTCCTCCTCCTCCCCCCAGCCTCTAGGTGCTCCTGCTCCTGGCTGGAGGAGGTGATGAACAGCGTCTGGTTGGTCAGAGACTCAGTCAGCGCAACTGCGGCTCTTGGCTCCCCGCCGACCCCCGACCCTGCACGGGGTGACATAACCCTCCACCGATCAGTGATGCAACTCCCTCCTTAGACGCCACAGCTGTGATGAGATGTTCCATCATAAAAAAAAGCACCCCAAAGTTTCATAAAAAAGCACACACCCCCACCCGTAGGTTTGGGAGAAGGACCTCGCAGCCGGACGAAAAAAGGACGAAAAAAAAGGCCACCCCTGACCAAACGACGCGACGTCACCGCCGACGACTCCGAGCAGGGGCGCACGCCAGCAGCGTTTCTGTGTGATTCACGCTCGCTAGCTACCAAGTTAAAGGCCCCCGTAAGCCATTTATCAGCGGGGTAATTGTGTCCTTGGCAGCCGTTGCTTCTCTCTTTAAATTGTCTGAGCAAATGTCTGAACAAATGTAATTGCTGGCAATCTCAGCGTGTGTAGAAGCAGCGGGGATGGAGCGAGGTTGTGGTGGTGCGGTGGTGGGGGGAGGAGGAGGAGGAGGGCGGGGGGACGGGGGGGACGGGGGTGTGTCTTTAGCGGCTTCTGTTTCGGCAGGAATGTGGAAACTCAAACGGGCCGACAGACAGTCGAGATCTGCATCGCGGGTCAGCGGCGCGACGGCTAGCTCGCTCGCAAAGCAGCAGGGTTCACCAGCCCTGACCTCAGATGTGCCTTAACAGATGTGCTCCTGTCCGTGAGAGGAGAGAGGTAATGGCCTTGGACTGGGTCGGTGCGAGTCGCGACCTTCCTCGCCCCCCTCTCTCAGCCTTAGAGAAACCCTCACATCCGCAAGACAAGCTCGGAAACTCTGGAGACCTAGCGAACGGGCTAACGGCCGAACGGTTGTTTTGGATTCCAGGGGGTGGATCTCCATGACCCAGGGGGGGGGGTTGCAGGGACACACAGCCCCTAGCTATTTTAAGAGTGAGTGATTCCACCGCTCTCTGTTCTGTGAAGACTGTCTTTCATACATCCTTTTTTTTTGCCACCAAAAAATGCCAATCCCCCCCCCCCCCACTGAAAACAACCCAGCAGTACACTGTCCTTGTTTCATTCATCATTCATATTCCTGGAAAGGTCTGGAAAGAAAACGCGAGCGGTGTAAGTGTAACAGAGAGAGAGAGAGAGAGAGAGAGGGGGATGACACATCACGCTTGCCCTTAGAGGCATGACTGGAGGCCTCACGTCCAGCTGGGCCGTCTGGCTGCTCTGATGGCTGACTCAGTCCTGAGACTGAGGCAAGGCAGGCAGGCATTTTAAGAATGGGGTGTCTCTGTGGTGTGGGTGATTCACTGCCTCTGTGTGTGTGTGTGTGTGTGTGTGTGATGTGTGTGTCAGTGTGTGTGTGGTGAACCCTCTCCAAGAAACGGCCCCATGCCACCGAGAGCCCTGTAAAAAGCCCTGTCTGTTATTGCACGTTTCTAA
>NC_137684.1:13182366-13187510 GCF_963989245.1 Nansenia antarctica | reverse complement strand
TGGTGCTGTGCCAGTGAGAGCTTTATAAACAAGCAGAATGCCTGGCTGTTCCAGTGAACATTGTTGGGGGCGTTCACATCCTTGTCATCCACCCCGTCTACATCACCAATACAGACCCACACAGTGCCAAAGGGAGAGGTAAATAAGCTAGAAGATAGCTGGCTTAGAGGACGGCTTCATTCAACAGCTGGCTTAGACGACTCTCTCATGCAGCTTAATCCTGCTTCATCCAAACCACGCTTCTCTCTTAGGGGTTTATGCTCGTTTTGTCCTCAATACTTAACCGGACCATCATGCAATTCACATGTAAGCCACGGTGCTCAAATCCTGCATCCTTTAGTTGGAAAGCTTAGAGTGGTGCTCTAGACATAACCTAGACTCTTAAAGGCCTGTCTCCAGTACTCATGTTGTAAAAGAAAGTCAGGGGGGATGGTGGATTTTATCATATGGGGACAATTTTAGCATCCCCACAGCGTCAGTGACTTCAGTGTCAGTGACTTGTTAAAAAACGTCACTGCATGTGTGCGTGCCCCCCCCCCCCCCCCCCCCCCCCTCGCCCACAGTATTTTACTCAATATGCTCAAAACTAAATGTTGAAATAGCAGTAATACCACGTTCATTGATAAAATGACATAAGGGATGGAAAGGGGGGATGGCAGTTTTAGAAAGGGGGATGATTTTGACTGTTTTTTATTTCAGGGGGGGATGCCATCCCCCCTCATCCCGACTCAACTCGAGTGCTGTCTGTCTCCCCTGTGCTGCCAGGCAGTCCAACAAACCACAGCGTCTCAGTTCTCTGCTGTACCTGACGCGTGGCTGTGTTAGACTGTCCTAAACTAGCAGACAATCGGATTACATCTCCTATTACGGCACGGGAGATCCAAAACTTGCTACGGAACGGGGGGATACAGCTACAGCGCGTGGGGTTAGGTTCACTTATACGTTCCGCACGACCGACTCTGTGGGAATTCTGGACGGATTCAAAGCCGTAAGATTCCAGGATCAACAACCTTATGATAATGCTGTCGATGCGGGGATGATATAATACTGTGTTAACATGTCGCAGGACAGCCTTCCCAGGGCTAAACAAACACAGGCACGGCCCAAAGCAACGGCCTTAAAAGGACATCCCCACTGAGCCTCCGACCTAGCTAGCCGGGGCGCTAGCTAGCACTCCTACCGACATCATCTGTGAACACATCCTCCTATCAAACAAGCTGTCCGGGGAGGAATGGCAGCTGTTACTATACTTCAGGAGACCGACATACGGCATATGACCATACACTAGATATACTGGATGTAGGAATAGGGGACCGTCAACCGTTAACATTGACTATATGACAGGCCCGGTTGATAAACATCCCATGAGCATGTGTTTCATTATAGGATAGTCAAGCCTTGCCAAGAGAGTCAAGGCCAAGTGCATCAAATCATACCTCATCCGCTATCAGGGGCCATAGCAGTAAAAAAAACTCAATTACAGGCCAGCCCCCATCAGGTTAACATGGACATAAGAAGTGTTTTCTGTCTCGAGCTTGACGTCAGAGGGGAGCGATGGAGAGTCCAGAGAGACACAGCATCCTTCTTTGAGCTTCCGGGATGTTCTATCCTCTCACATCTGCACTGGGAGTGTGACTGTGACGTGGTGCACATAGGACATCCCTTTCTTCTCATGTCCACGGCGGCTTAGAGCGACATGCAATGATGGAAGTAAGATGCTGCACACAGGCCAAATGTTAAAGGGGAGAGACTGTTGTTGGGCATGCGCACACATACACGCACACGTACACACGCACACACACACGCACACACACACGTACACATACACACACACGCACACACATACACACACACGTACACGTACACATGCACACATACACGCACAGGCACACACACACACACACACGCCCAAACACACATATAACTTTAGGCAGTTCCTGATGGGGTTTTAAAGTGTTTTGAGACATTGCGAAAATCGCTTTACGTAAGCATAATGACTATTATTATTATTATTATGATTATTACAGGAAGCCAAAGCAGTTTCTCTGCCTACGGGGCTTCTGTTCTACATACAGTCGGCTTGGCCGACGGCATCTTAACTTTCCCAGTTGGAAACAGTTACTGCTGTCAAAAAATATTACAAAAATAAGAGAATAAGTTTATACATTTTTCCATAACAACCTTTTCATGGAAAATTAAAGCAGAGTGCATACACATATCACAACCTGTCAAACTGTACCTCTAAACCTTTAAACATTTGTTTTTACTGTCGGCTGGATCAAGTCCCATAAAGTCCAGTAAAGACCTGTAAAGAGTGTGTGTAAACCCCACACAGTGTGTGTGTGTGTGTGTGTGTGTGTGTGTGTGTGTGTGTGTGTGTGTGTGTGTGTGTGCGTGCGTGCGTGCATGTGTGTGTGTGTGTGTGCGTGCGTGTGTGTGTGTGTGTGTGTGTGTTAACAGGAAAGAAGAGTGTGTCCAAACCGCACCCTTTTCCCTACAATGTAACAGCACGCTCAAATGAGACACCTGGAGCACTCTCACTCTCTCTCTCCCCCTGCCTCCCTCCCTCCCTCCCTCCCTCCCTTCTCTCCCTCCCTCCCTCCCCCCCTCCCTCCCTCCCTCCCTCCCCCCCTCCCTCCCTCCCTCCCTCCCTCCCTCCCTCTCTCCCTCCCCCCCTCCCTCTCTCCCTCCCTCCCTCCCTCCCTCCCCCCCTCCCTCCCTCCCTCCCTCTCTCTCTCCCTCCCTCCCTCCCTCCCTCTCTCCCTCCCCCCCTCCCCCCCTCCCTCCCCCCTCCCTCTCTCCCTCCCTCCCCCCCCCTCCCTCCCTCCCCCCCTCCCTCCCCCCCTCCCTCCCTCTCTCTCTCCCTCCCCCCCTCCCTCCCTCCCTCCCTACCTCTCTCTCTCTGTGTCCCAGATGGTTCACGAGGACACTGCATTTGGCTTCCTAACCTTCCGCTCGTTATCACATTCCGATCCCTTGATTTTTTCATTCTCTATTCTCCATGAAACAGCCTTGAAATGACCCAATCGCCCCTGTCTGTGCGTCTGCCCAGGTTGAATCACCCACATCACTCTGCTGTACTCTGGTCCTGCCAAATCCAAGCAAAGGTGAAGACATACAGGCGAGGGGAAGGGATAGACAGTGATGGATAAACAGAGAGAGAGAGAGAGAGAGGTAAACACAATGCCAATTCCATGAAGTCACGGACACTGACGCGAAGTGTACGCAGCGGGGTTGTAACTTAAGCCGCGCAGCGAGAACACACGTTGTGTTTGTTCCTGTCAGAGCCAGGCCGAGCCAGGCTGTCTTCAGGGCAGCTCTTCAGATGACAACACATCGCTGTGTTCAGCCTTTTCAGGTGGATTCACCCACAACACTTTGCTGTACTAATCCAGGCGGAGGTGAAGACATACGACTGCTTTATGGAGGTGTTTTCTGAGGAAGAGGGACACATGCGGGTTTTCGGTGTCATAAAACACCCCTTGCCCCCCCCAGGAGAATCCTTACAGCTATATATAAGTCTAGGAATGTGTGCAAAAGAGAAATTCTACAGGGGTATACATTACCGGTATATACAGTTTATGTGTGTGTGTGTGTGTGTGTGTGTGTGGTAAGTAAGACTTGACAAAGGCGCGTGGTAAACCATTGTCAATAAATTATACACTTTTTGCAGCTTTTTGGAACGAGAGTGTACGGCTTCTACTCTATCCTGTGTCAAAATATACCACAACATCTTCTTTTAGACAAAATCACACATAACACAACAGCAGAATCCTATTTAAGCTGCACAGCTAGAACACACTGGGAGCTCTTCGGATGACAACACCCTGCCTTTGTGCCTTTTCGGGGGTGAATCACCCACATCACTTTGCTGTACTCTGCTCTGCCAAGTCGGGGCAAAGGTGAAGACACACAGGCAGGGAAGGGGAGACAGTGATGGATAGACAGATAGATAGAGAGAGAGATAAAGCGCCAGCGCCAATGACACTGACGTATGAAGTATGCTGCGCTGAGAATATGAATTTGTCACCCGGCTCATAGACGAATCAATCATTCAAAAGCTATAGTTTGCTCCCAGCGTTTATGAAAGAATGAATTGTGTATGTTTGCATATGTGCATGTGGGTGTGGTATGTGTCGGCGTGATTGACTGCGCTCTCATATGTCTGTGTGTGTGTGTGAGACTGTGTGTGTGTGTGTGTGTGTGTCTGTGTGTGTGTGTGTGTGTGTGTGTCTGTCTGTGTCTCTGTGTGTGTGTGTGTGTGTGTGTGTGTGTGTGTGTGTGTGTCTCTCTCTGTGTGTGTGTGTGTGTGTGTGTCTATTTGACAGTGATGATCCCATTCAGATGGGTGGTGAGCAAACAGCCCCCTTCCCTAGCACTGGCCATGTGAATATTTGGCCGTGCCAGCTGTGTGAGCTCTAGACTGGGTGTGGGGTGTATACATTCCACCAACAGGCTGTGTGGTGTGTATACATCTCCCCGTAAACAGAATCTGGAGCGGAAGCGCTGATCACCTAGACGGGCTTGACCTCGCGTCTCTCGGGTTGCGCTGTTATGCTTTCGCCATATGTAATTTTTGGCCCGCTGGGAGTGGAGAGGGGGAATTGGATGCAGCACTGGACGAAGGCCAGTCATGTGCAAAATGTGTGTGTGTGTGAGCGTGTGTATGTGTGTGTGTGTGTGTGTGCGTGCCTGCCTTTGATGTTGACCACTAGAGAGAACTCCAGAGACTTTATGTTCCTGTGTCTGAGGAGGGACACATGCAATGAAAAAACATCTGCATCTGTATAGAATCACCCGGAAAACAACAGCAGAGCGATGTTTGAGCTGCACCGCTACAACACATGCTCTCTGCTCTCTGCTCTCTGTCAGACCCACGACAGACAGACGAGACAGACGGCGAGGTTCAGCTCAGGGCAGCTCTTCAGATGACTACAACACAAAGTGAAGCCGCAAAGCCACGACACCACCTGAGCGCTGGGGAAACTCAGATCATCTCGGTTCTAAAGCCTCCCCCATCATACCAGAGTGATGAGAGCTAGCTACGGCTTTTTAAAAACCTTCAAACCTTCTGTTATCTTAGAGTGACACGTTTACATTCAAACCGTAGGGATCCTAGATGAGCCGTGGCGTTTTTTTAAAAC
>NC_137684.1:13164866-13177366 GCF_963989245.1 Nansenia antarctica | reverse complement strand
TGCTGTGTCTGTGTGTGTGTGTGTGTGTGTGTGTGTGTGCTGTGTCTGCTCAGCCTCAACAGCCTCAACCTCCATATGTATTTATTAAACATCCAAGCATACAAGCATTCAAAACACACTTGGAAAGGCCAAATGCCCCTCACTGAGTCCATGTGTGTGTGTGTGTGTGTGTGTGTGTGTGTGTGTGTGTGTGCCCCCTCCTGGGATGTGTGTGGTTTCTGCTAAATGTGTATATTTGCGAGTTTGACTATTTGGAGCTGAGCATGTGTGTTGCAGTGTTGTGTACCAAACAGCGGAGCAGAGAAATAATCAGAGTCGTCGTAACTGGAGCGTAACACTGCAGTGAGTCAGGACTGACACACACACACACACACACACACACACACACACACACACACACACACACACACACACACACACACACACACACACACACACACACACACCACACACACAGCTGAATCTATCATTTTACTAATGCAATACATCCTTGCAGCGGATACTTCCAGTACCGTCCTCATTGTCTCATACTGCTCCTCGTGAGAAGAAATACATCCATGTTATTGTTACAGACGTTCTTGGCAAGCATGCAGGTTTTATTTTGACAACACCATACCGTGAGCTTAGAATGATAAGGTTCTATCTCCGTCTAGGGTAGTTCAGAGATATTGAACGTCAATGTTTTTACATTCCATTATGTTTTGTGAGATGGAACCGTTGTATTTTTATTAATTACTAACAAAAAAAATTCTACATTTTACAAATAACACCACACAGGCATTAATAAACACCTAATGGATCAGATGATGTAAAAAACTCAATTTTGACCAAAAATGGAGATAGAACCTTATAATTCTAACCTCACGATACCACTCCCAGTAAAACGAACCCTCCACACACCCCTTACACACAATCATCCCAAAGGCAACAGCTAATCATTCAGTAGATTCCCTACTGATGGTGATATAACCATGACATAGGTGGGTCACCAATGGTAAGCATCTCTTTCATGTGTCGTGTCCACTCTCGCTGACGGAGGGAAATGAAAGTCAGCCCGGGCCCTGTCGACACTGGTGAGACCTCAAAGGTCAGAGGTCGTGACCCTATCACTCAGTCTGGGAATTAAAGGTTAAATAACCATGGCAACATATCGGTAACCGGGCCTAGTATCCCTCTTCGTGCTTATGAGGCTTCGTAAACAGAGTAAACATCCTTCTCTTGGGCATAGTAACATTGGAACAAATCGAGGAAGTCACAGCGTTCGAGGTTCCAGGATTGTGACCTACTTCCTGGAGTCGGGGTGAGATCAAACTGTGTCTCTTTATCGTAGTAAGGGAGGTTAAGTCATTCTCCCTGTGCTGTTTGAACACAGTTGCTGAGGTTAACCTACCCCTCACCCTGCCCTTCTCCCCACGGAGCCTGGGGTTAAGCTGGTGTCATCCTGCCTTCCCTCTATGCTGAAGTGTAATAAACAACACTGTTCAGAGACTTTAGGCTCGGAAGGGGGGTTTTTGGTTAATGTTGATACTTCTCTCTAAGTCTCTAAGACTTTGAATGAAAGATCTGCTGGTGGATCTGCTGTGTGTGTGTGGCAGTGAGGGGGGGAGTGTGTGTGCATGAATGCACGAGGTCTGTTTGTGTGTGTGTGTGTGTGTGTGTGTGTGTTTTCTCATGTGTGTTTACCAGGTCTGTCTTAAGTATAATGTTACATTAAATGACAGAGAAATGCAGCAGGGGTTATAGGGGTCAGGGTTCAGGGAGGCTTAACAAACACAAGCCTGAACCTCCCAGAGGGGAAATCAACAATGAGTTGTCTTCCCCCCCCCCCGCCTGGGGCAACAGATCCTGGCTACACCCACCAACACCAAACATGTGTGCGACAAATGTGCCATCTGCACCAGTGACAGAGACTCAATCAACACCACAAGGAGAGACTTGGGAGATGGAATGGAGGAGAGAGAGAGAGAGGGACAGTCGGATAGAGAGAGAGGAGAAGTGGGGGGTGAGACAGGCAGGCAGGCAGGCAGTCAGGCAGGCAGACAGACAGGCAGACAGGCAGACAGACAGGCAGACAGACAGACAGACAGGCAGACCCTCAGTGAAGGCAGGAAGGCAGGCAGAAAGTGAGACAGTCACACAGACAGACAGACAGACAGGCAGACAGACAGACAGACAGTCACACAGACAGACAGACAGACAGACACAGACCAAACAGACCAAAAACACCAGAGATACAGACACACTTTTCCGCTTTCCTCCTGCTTCTCTCCCTGCAATTTTGAGGCAACTCTGAGGCAAGTCTCTGTCATTTCAAACAGGTTTTGTTTCATGAGGAGGAAGCGCAGTAAAGCTGAATTAACTGCCCTAAAGACCCATCGGTGGGTCCTGATTACTGCACAGACACTCTCACTGCTGGGGCGGACTGCAGTAAAGTGGGGTCTAACTGCTGCAAAGACTCCCCGTTGAGAAGATTGCAGCGCACAGACACCGCTGTCGGGCTGGACTGCAGTTAAGTGTTTTTTACGGTTGCTTTTACTGTTGCCCTTAGGGGCGTAATGACCAGCCCAAAGATCCCATGATGCTCTCTCCCTGTGCCATCCCAGCCTGCTCCAGCCCTATAATTCCCTTTATACACACTACTGTGTGTGACCCTATAGACTCCTAGACACCTTTTAGGGGCAGACTACAGCAATGAAACATTACATAGACTACAGCCAGACTCTCCCCCTGTTCACCCTGTATAGTGTCTATCAAAACCTCAGTTCTCCATAACAGAGGAGGCAATAATCTCTCTCTCCTTAACAGTATGTATGCCTGTCTCCTGTCGACTTTCGCTGAGTGGCTCTACAGTATATTTACATACACACATCACTCGGTTCCTTATATCCATGTCTCTATTTCTATCTTTCCATTGTCTTTCTATAAGTCTATAAGTCTACTTTCTCTGTATGTCACATTTCCCTGACTATTTTTCTCTCTCTCTCTCTCTCTTCCTCTCCTACTCTCTCGCTCTCTCTCTCTCTTCCTCTTCTACTCACTCTCTCTCTCTCTCTCTGTCTCTCTCTCTCTCACTCTCTCTCTTCCTCTCCTGCTCACTCACTCTCTCTCTCTCTCTGTCTCTCTCTCTTCCTCTCCCACTCACTCTCTCGACTAGCTAGCTCTAGCCAGCTCTGGAAAGTCCATTCACACAGTTTCACAGTGACAGAAGGACTGTCTCCCTTCCATGGCAGACCACGCGTGTGTTTTTTCAATTAACCCGAGGCAGGCAGGCACTGTACACTATTCAAGAGAACATTTGGGAAACCATAATTCTCATGGCCCGGCAGAAAAACCCAATGGAAAGTCACTTAGGACTTTTTTCTTTTTTTCCGGGAGAGGTTTCGGAAAGACCCGTCGTTCCCTCTAGAAAGCGTGTCGGTGGGAGTAGTAGTAGTAGCAGCAGTAGCAGCAGCAGTAGCAGTAGCAGCAGACTACGAGGCAGCGAGACAGGCGACAAGAAAGCAAGAGAATAGCAGTCGGTCTTGATAGGAGGCGAAGGCTTCACCGTGGGGTGTCTGACCAGGGTGCAGTGAACTCAGAGAAGAGGGGTTGGTGGTGGGGAAGGAGGATGGTGGGGGTGACTGAGTGCATATGGACGGAGGCTTTGCCTGAGAACGTGGGGGATGAAAGCGGGGCGAGTCGCGGAGGCGGATCTGGCCGTGCCCGGCAGGGGAATGGGACGGATCCAGTGAATCCATGACATCAAAGCTGCTCTCTCTCGCTGGGCTGCAGATCAGCGCAGGCTGTCTCCTGTCCAACTCTTATTTACAGAGATGAGTCCAAACAGCCCCGGGCAGCGCCGCCCAATCCACACAGAGCAATTAGCAGTGCAAATAAACACGCGCACGCACGCACACACCCCTCACACACACACACACACACACACAAATAAACACAAACACACGCACGCACATGAACAGTGAGAGAGAGAGACAGAGATCCCAACATAGAGAAGCATAGTGCAACAGAGAGAGAGCACAGTTAAAGACCAGCTCAACCAAACTTGAGCACAGCATAGCACAGCATAGCATTACACAACAACAGGTCAGGAGAGATTTAGAGTTTAGACACAACATACACAGCACAGTCTCGCCGCCCCGTGCGTTTCAACAAGGCCCACCCGCTTGACGCAGCCTCCGACCTGGCAAAGCCCAGTTACGTCCATCCTAGTCCAGTCCAGCAGAGCTCACGTCACGTCTAGCCCTTATAACAGCACATTTCAGCCATATAGAACACCCTTCTAGACACTCACTGACCTCTACACACCACCGCACGTTCATTAGCATTCATTAGCCGTAACGTAAACTTTTCACCTTCACATAGAAACCGTTTGACAAAGTTCACAAACAGCCACAGTTACTATTGACATCCAAACACACCCACACATGGTGGATAATCACACACAGCCTGATCTGGGTAGGTCGTAAAGAAAGTGTTGTGAGTCTTTAGGAGGAGTCGACTTAACGTAAACATCTGACAAAAGAGACGCCGTCAGCATCATCAAACTGTCAGAAAGGTCAAGGAAGCAGAGAGTGGAAAACAAGATGGCGTATGTCAGTGTGTGTGTGTGTGCGTGTGTGCGTGTGTGTGTGTGCGTGTGTGGGAGGTGGGAGGGGTGAAGGGGGATGACCCTCCCCCCCCCCCCCCCACCTCATCCATTTGCCCATACAGACAGACAGGCAGACAGACAGGCAGACAGACAGACAGACAGGCAGACAGACAGGCAGACAGGCAGACAGACAGACAGGCAGACAGACAGGCAGACAGACAGACAGACAGGCAGACAGACAGGCAGACAGGCAGACAGACAGGCAGACAGACAGGCAGACAGACAGACAGGCAGACAGGCAGACAGACAGGCAGACAGACAGGCAGACAGGCAGACAGACAGGCAGACAGACAGACAGACAGACAGACAGGCAGACAGACAGGCAGGCAGACAGACAGACAGGCAGACAGGCAGACAGAAAGACAGACAGACAGACAGGCATACAGACAGACAGGCAGACAGGCAGACAGACAGGCAGACAGGCAGACAGACAGACAGACAGGCAGACAGACAGACACACAGGCAGACAGACAGGCAGACAGACAGGCAGACAGGCAGACAGGCAGACAGACAGACAGACAGACAGACAGGCAGACAGGCAGACAGACAGACAGGCAGACAGACAGGCAGACAGGCAGACAGTTAGACCCCCCAACTGAGAGAGGGCAAGAACAGTCCACACACAAGAGAGAGACAGACAGCAGCAGTGTAAGGGTCTTCTTACCTCAGTCAGTACCTCAGGAGCAACAGTTCAGTAGTGCCAGTGCAGGGGGAGAAAGCCTCATAACTGTAGCGGTCTCTCTCGCTCTCTCTCTCTCTGTCTCTCAGCGGCGGAGGAGTTGAGTAGTAGCACACAGTCACACAGGCAGCGGCGGCAGCTCGGAGCGGAGCGGAGCAGAGCTCAGCACATGTTAGAGGCAGAGAGAGCACTGGAGCCACGCAGCCCCTGGGCCCGTCCACTCAGACTCTGCCTTCTGAGGATGAAAAGAGAAGTCTTCATTACCAGCTGCAGACCACGCCTCCCCCCCACCCTCAGTCAGTCCTACCTCCCCCCCCCCCCCCCACTCTCTCTCCTTCTCTCTCTCTCTCTCTCTCTCTGCCCGCCTCCCCTCCTCCTCCTCCCCGCCTCCTCCTCCCCTCCACACTCCCAGCCAGTAGCAGGCTCGAGGGCCCGAAGAGGTTTCAGACCGCCAAAGACAACCTCCTCGTCTCACCGCCTGCCAGCACAGTGCAGTGCACAGAGGGAGAGAGAGAGAGAGAGAGAGAGAGAGAGAGAGAGAGAGAGAGAGAGAGAGAGAGAGAGAGAGAGAGAGTGGGGGGGAGAGAGGGGGAAGGAGAGAGAGTGGGGAGAAATTTTGGATGGGCTGAATGAGCTGAAGAGAGGAAAGAAAGTCAAGGAAAGAGAGAGAAGGAAATAGTAGACAGAGAAAGTGTGGGAGAAGGGGGAAGAGGGATTGAAGAGAGAGAGAGGGGAGGGAGCCAGACAGAGAGAGAGAGAGAGAGAGAGAGAGAGAGAGAGAGAGAGAGAAGGAAGAAGGAGAAGACAGCTCTGTCTGTCTCTGAGAAAAAAAATAAGACAGGGAAGAAAAGTGAAGAAGAAGAAGAAGAAGAAGAAAAAAGACTTTTAATCAGCGGCTGTCGGAGGTTGTAATTAAAGCTCGCTGTAGGAAACATCACTTCAAACAGACTGTGTGTGTGTGAGTCAGAACGAGGAGTGTGTGTCACCGTTCACAAACAGCTTTCATACTGTACTCCACAACCAAAATATGAGGATGATACTTTTCTCGTCCGCCTTCGCTTTCAATCCCCGTTATGCTTTTTCCCTTCCCTTCCCCTTCTCCTTCTCCTTCTCCCTTTTCTTCCTGTGCCAAAGTGAACTCTCTCTCTCTCTCTCCCCATCAGATGGGAAAATAGGACCTTAAAGGACCGGCTGTTTACTGTCTGTAATTATGAAGAGGGGCTGGGCACACTCAACCAAAGCAGCTCTGCAGCGCCCTGCCCCCATGTGCCACCACACACAGACCTAACCAGCTGAGCCAATGCACAGAGAGAGAGAGGGAGAGGGAGAGAGAGAGGTGGGGGGGAGAGGGAGAGAGAGAGAGAGAGAGGGAGAGGGAGAGGGAGAGAGAGAGGTGGGAGGAGAGAGAGGGACAGAGAGAGAGAGAGAGGGAGAGGGAGAGGGAGAGAGAGAGGTGGGGGGGAGAGGGAGAGAGAGAGAGAGAGAGAGAGAGAGGGAGAGGGAGAGAGAGAGGTGGGAGGAGAGAGAGGGACAGAGAGAGAGAGGGAGAGGGAGAGAGAGGTGGGGGGGAGAAAGAGAGAGAGAGAGAGAGGAAGAGAGAGAGAGACGTGGGGGGGAGAGAGAGAGAAAAAGAGAGAGAGAGAGAAGAAGGAGGGATAGAAGAAACAGAGTGAGGATAAAAACAGAAAGGCCAGGGAGAGAGAGGGAAAAGGAGAGAGAGAGAAAGAGAGAAAACCAAGAGAGAGAAAGATATTTTGAGACTTGGAAGCCATTGGAAGGGGATGTGTCTCTGAGAAGTAGAACAATAACCAAACATAAAAGGATATCGTTTTTGTTTGGGGGGGGGGGGTGACGTAAGAGTGAGAGTTTGTGGGTGGGCAAAGAAAAAGTATATTTGTCTGCCATCCAGACACGGGAAATTCACCGTCTCTCCCTCTCATTCGGTAAGGTAATTGTGAACAGAATGTGTTCGCTCGACGGTCAGTTTAGTTTTCCCCGAAAAGGCACTAAGGTCATGCTCCAGTTCACGGCCTGGCAGTCAGTTCCTTGATCCTCCTGGAAATTAGAAAGAGCCACCACCACAAAATGTCACTACATCTGCCACTCCCTTACAGTGCCTGCTGCCCTGTTTGAAGCACCCTGACAGAAAAGGACTGCCCTGACACTAAGTAAAGACACACAAGTCAAACTCGAGTAAACGGTCCATTTCAAAAATGTCCTTCAATTCCATCGTGTCTAACTTTAAACGTATTCATCTTGAGAGAGATGGATTAAACATTATGGGAACACCAACCGAGAAGGTTTGGTTAGACATTAGACAGCTGGGGAAATGGAAACCTGTATGGTGCACGATAGAGAAAATGTCTCTAAACCCCCCCCCCGATAAGAAATGGATCGGTTCCGTCGGCCCATAATGCATTGCTGCTCTCGGAGAGACGAGGGAACGAGGGAATGACATGGGCGGAAGAGAGAGAGAGAGAGAGAGAGTGTGCGTGGGGGGAACCCAAGACCAAGGAAAAGAGGGGGTATTACAGCCCCCTGGGGACCCTCCACAGAAACATTAACACCTACACACACCCTCTCAATGGCATAATGGTGTCAAATTTACACAGCTCCTACAAAACACCGTTTCAACTTATGGAGCTGCCTTCCTTCGTGGGTTGTGAAAGCCCAGGCCTGGATTGGGGGGTTTAGGGGGTAGATGACTACTGGGGGGGGGGGGGGGGGGGGTGCTGTGGGGAGAGAGAGAGAGAGAGAGACAGGCTCATTTCTGGGCGTTTTAGTGCTAGGAATCGCTAATCTTCCAAAAGCCAGAGGCACACATGGCCCTTACGCGCCCTGTCTCATGTCTTCAATCTCAGAGAGAGAGAGCTTCAGAGGCAGATACAGGGCTAATCCAACATCTGAGAGCCTCTGTTTATTTACGGTCTTCTGTGTCATCAAACTTCCCCTACTGTAATGGGGAGAGTGAATACATAAAAACAGCACGCAGAGGGCAGATTAAGAATATGAGGGTTATAATGAAAGGCTGTCACTCAAGGCGTTGGTGTGAAGCTAAGTCAGAACAGAGGAGGATTCAGAAGGAGTCTGAGACTTGTTGAGGAAATGCAGTTCCACAATCGGCCACTAGAGGCTCAGTTGAGCTAATGTAGGCTATTCCCAAAACAGTCTTGAGTCCAAAGTGTTCTCTATCTCACTGACTTTGTTTCACAACTTCTTTCTGAATAGCTAGTGATCCCTGGCAGTTTATAAGGCTTATAGTTAGGGCTAGGGGGTCCTTGTCAGGAGCAATAGAGAGAGAGAGAGAGAGAGAGAGAGAGAGAGAAGCATTTTGAGCTTATCATCATTGTGACTATAACTACACTCAGTTCACATCAGCCCACACACATACATACACACACACACACATACACACACACACACACTTACCCACTTACACACACATACACACACGCACACACTTCCATACACTTACCCACACGCACACACACACGCACACGCACACACACTTACACACACGCACACGCACGCACGCACGCACGCACGCACGCACGCACGCACGCACGCACACACACACACACACACACACTGCCTATTATAAACAATGCACAGGGAAGAAAAAAAAAAACTCAGGCCTTGAAGAGAATTCTCCATTATGGGGCACCAGAGTCCCCTACGGCTGTGCACAGGGCACGGCAGCGAGGCTTCAAACACCCCCCTGATTGCCTATGAAAACAAGCGTAATGACACCCTGATTAAAAGGACAACATTCAATATCAGATTTAGGAGCTATATGACTGGCTACACAAACACCCCTGCCTGTAGAAAAGGCTATTCACACAGACCAGAGCAGGCCGGGCCGAAAGAACAACAACATGATCACATAGGAACTAAATACTGCACAGCCCGACACACTGAGACTCTGTGATTGGCCCGACACACTGAGACTCTGTGATTGGCTTTCAAAGGCCCAGAGGGAAAGGTCTATGAAACACTCTGACACCCTGCTAGAGCAATAGTCAAGATCCAAACACACACCGCTAAACAGAGACACACTGATATGGCATGATGGGACCTAGGGGGTATAATGTTGTAATCCAAAATGATATATACCATTATATCTATCTATACCGTTTCACATTCTGCCTAGTAATAATACTTGGGGTGAGATCACACCAATGCTAACTCCCCTCTGTCTATATACCCCCCTGTGAATAGGCCATATAGTGTACAGTATATAAGTATAGAAGTTACATAATAGATTCCTACCGACCACTTATCCCCCTATTCCCCCTTATCCCCCTATTTATATCCCCTCTATTTAAGTCTATTTATGTCTCATTCTTGTTTTTTATTATCTTAGGACTGTGTTTGTTTGTTAGCACCTAGGCTAGGGCTTGCATTTAAATTTCGTTGTACCTGTTACAATGACAATAAAGATCATTCATTCATACAGGATGTACCTTGATGGCATGAGACAGTCTGTTTCAGAAGAGGTTCACGGGATGAAGAAGAAAGGGGAAGGGGTCCGGAGACGGTGGTGGTTTCAATTTCGGTTAGACTCCGGGATGAATTTGCTCTTGTTGTGAAATACAACTGTCTAATGGTCTGAATGTGAAGCAGAGCTGAGACAGATGGTAATAGCGGGACTGTACCATGTCTCAACACAGAAACGCTTTGTGATGCATGCAGTGGTAGGGTATTAGTAACAATCTTGTTGTTGAGATTGCCTCTATCCATCCCTGAGGCTCCCGTTAGAAGGACAGTAATGTCTTGCATTATACTAGTCCAAACAAGCATATTTCCATACAGGGAACCATAGAGAAGCTGTTTTCATATGAAACACACTCCTCTCACTTCAGTCTCGGGTGCTCTCTGCTGCTCCAAAACATTATGAATATAAATCCTAAACATATCAAGGGTATTAATGACCCCCCTGATGTGTGGCTGTGTGCATATTTTCTGGGTTCCAATGCGAATTCAACACAGATCTTCCAGAAGCATTTGTGTGGCAGACATTTATGGAATTACTGTCCACTTACGGCTAGTTAAATTTCCTCAAGGCTAAATATATCCATGGGAAAAGCTGACTGCACGCTTGAAGCTGTCCTTATTCTACACGGCTTCGGTTTATAAATAAAGCCGCTTTAAAACCCCATTCTGGCCACTCATGAAAGAATAGTGATGTCATTTTGGCCATAGCAATCTTATAGTGAATGCAGTGTGTTAAGTCACCATGGTGTTGTGACTGCAGTATGTTTGGCATTCAGTCGCCATGGTATCCTCCAACGGTGGTCTACGCAAAGTACACCCCTACTGAGCGTTACGTAGTTGTGATAACTCTTCAACCGTGGCCAGACAGTTAACTGGGTTTCATTTAACCAATTTAACCCTAACCCTGACAGTTAAGTCCCTGTGCTGTCGTAAGACCGCGGTCTAACTGTCCTTTATGACCTCGGTTAAGGCACTTCTACGGTCGGTCCCCCAAGGTGATTACATAACGTGACAGTTGGTCACCCGCACGGTCACCATGGCGATGTCCCTCAGTATTGTCAGAGTGCACACAGTGGCGGGGCTATGGATCATTGGATCAGGTCATTCTAGGCCGTGTTGTTTCTGGCAGACCCCCCCACGGCTCCTCAATAAAAAAAAAAAGCCTCCTCACCTCGGCACAACCTCCTAATTAAAGCCTCGCTGCAGCTGGGTGAATAATATGTCAATACGGTATGTGAGTGGGTGCAGCTCACCTGAAATGTTGTTATAGTCGTTTATGAGTATTTTCTGCCACCGTTCAGGGTCCGTATTAAAAGCGTGGTGTGTGTGTTTGGGCTTGTATGTTTCTATGTGCCTCTACTGTACGCTGTGAAATGTGAAAGTGGCTATCGTTCTCGAAGCCCTGCCTCCATTTCCCAATCCGCTCTCTTAGTTAGCTAGTTAGCTAGCTGTATGGCTAGTATGGACTTTTCATTATGCGAGAGGGGGTAACACAATGGATTGCACGCCATTGTTGTTATGTATTCCATTCATAGTGCTAACAGTATGCCTTGTTATTCCCACCCATGTGTTAGGGGGCGCTCTAGGCACCCGCTGAGTGTAACTGATAACTTGGTTTATGATGCTAGTAAAGCAGAGTTAAAACGGATACCAATGTCTCGACCTGCGTTCATGTGTGGCTCTCTTACTAACCAGTGTATCTATTATATTATATAGCGAACACAATATAAATTGGCGACAACGGTATTGTTTATAAATTCAACGCTAACTGTGAGGAGAAAGTCACGCTGGGAGTGAATTATAGACAGCGAAAAAAAAACAAAGCATTGGGACAGAGGGTGAGACCTGGCTGTTCCAGTGCTCCAACCAGACATCCTCATGGTGCTGGTGGTTGACTAGCGGGTATCACACATCGACTCCCTCTCTCTCTCTCATTCGGAGGGTGTCGGGCTCGGTGACCAGTCTCCCCTCTGGGATTCTCACACCCTAGGATGGCAGCCCGCGGGCAGGCCTTGGTAGCAGGGCCGGCCCATCACACCCTGGTGTGCCATTTCTGACCCCCGAGGGCCGGGGGGCGGTCAGGAGCAGATGCTCTCCCCAGGGCAAACACGGGGCGCCCCGCTGTGGACTTAGCAGCTGGGCGATGTGTACTCGCCCCGCTGTGCCGAGCGGGAGTGAGGATGTTCCCAGGGTGACTGGGGGTGGAGGTGGGGGTGGGGGGCGAGGATGGGGGGGTGGAGGTGGGGGTGCGGGGCAAGGATGGGGGGGTGGAGGTGGGGGTGGGGGCGAGGATGGGGGGTGGAGGTGGGGGTGGGGGCGAGGATGGGGGGGTGGAGGTGAGAGACAGGGTACCGCAGCAGCGGACAGAAGTTCTCATCTTAACCGTTACTGTCCCATGTTACTGTCCCCCATCATGTCTCCATTAGGGTTAGGAAATGTTCTGGCCACAGACTAAAGGAGTTAGCGTTTCAATGCATAAAGTACAAAAAACAAACATCGAACACATTCACCCTTGCACACATTCAGAAGAACATAACAACATCACATAAACAAAGACATTTCACTTTTCAACAATTCCAGGAACATACATAAGAACATCTTTTGACCAGTCCAACACAAGTTGGAGTTCTCTCTTTCTTTCATTCTTTCTCTATCTCTGTCACACCAACACACGCACGC
>NC_137684.1:13159866-13162366 GCF_963989245.1 Nansenia antarctica | reverse complement strand
TTCTTCTCGTGGGTGTGTGTGGTAACAATGGGATCGGGGGTAACCAGAGGCAGGCCCTTTCTGGTCCCTCTCCACATAAACCTTTAATATGAGGCCTCCTCAGCAGCCCTCGGCCATCTGAAGGCGCTGTACTCTGTAATTGACCTTAAAAATACTCTCCGGAGAGGTCGGCAGCCGTGTCATTGGCCTTCGGCCCAAGCGGTGGCGGCGTTAGCCCCAGCCCAGAGGAGCCTGGGAAGGCCTGGCCCGGGGTATATTTAGTGCCCCTGTCCTTTGACTGGGGCGAGAGATGCAGATAATGCCAGTCTGTGTATAAACCACTCCCCGCGCGCCCTTGAATGGCCCTCTCAGAGGCACGTTTACCTCTCCCACGGGACCTGAGGGAAGGGTCAGAGGTCACACACGCACATACAGTACACGGGTGTGTATACAGGGCGCATGTGCGGAGTTATAAACTTGAAGCCCGCCGTGGACTCGCCAGAGATCCTTAAGGTACCTCACATTCCTCAGGTCTGTCTGTCAGTTGCATCTGTCAGCTAATTTATGTGTTTTTCATGTTTGAGAGTATATCAAAGCCCTCTGAGTTGTCTTGTAAAATGTTTAAAGGTGAAAACTGGAGATGATGAGAGAACACAAAGCCTTGCCCCCCCCCCCCCCCCCCCCCCCGTTAAGCCCAGAAGACAATGAAAGACAGCTTTCTGTGTAACGCCCTCATCTACTGTATAGAGCCAGAACAGGCTACACACATTTCACACCACATCATCTCCGAGATGATCCCAGAATCTATCATCTAGACAGAGAAACCCACGGAGCGTTTCCAATTCGTGTGTTTGTTTGTCGATGTGCCTTACGAGGTGTTTCTTCTTACCGTTCCATATTTCCATCATAAAACCTTGTCTGACCGACCCTCTCTGTCTCTCTTTCTGACAGGCGAAACTAGGAGCAGGAGTCAGATCTCTGGTAGTAACTACAGCATAGTAAACTTAGCTCCCCTGGGCATTCGCATGACACAATAGCCATATATCTATACAATACAGTAAAACCCTATCTGTCAGAGAGAGCCAATGCAGATGAGGCTGTGTTTACGTGGAGCGTGCGTGTGTCACACCTTTAAATTCCTCTGAGGAGCACTGTGAAAGGTTGCAGCCACTTGTGCCTGCCTCTGTCTCTTACCAGTGGAAACCACAAGCCTTGGCAAGCAGAAGCCGCACCATAAGCCAGCTCCGCTTTAGTAACTAGAGCTTGCATGGCCCCCAGCAACGCGTGCTTGGACCGGGACTGAGACACTGTGTAGTTAGGAAGGATTTAAGTGTTTTTTTTTAGCTTTTTCTTTTACACAGAACCTTCATCACTCTATAGTATAAACACTCAATCGAATACACTATAGTATCGCCTAGCGAACGAGCTAACGTTGTTTCGGGTGGGTCTCCTTACATCCATACATCACTGAGATACAGCCGCAGCGACAGACGGTAGGAGATAGAAGGACAAAAAACTACTTCAGATAACTTCTGGACAGAGGAAGAGAGAGAGAGAGAGAGAGAGAGAGAGAGAGAGAGAGAGAGAGAGAGAGAGAGAGAGAGAGAGAGAGAGAGAGAGAGAGAGAGAGAGAGAGAGAGAGAGAGAGAGAGAGAGGGGGGCCGGGAACGTTCTGGAACCTCTCCCAGTGTCGCTGCCCCTGAGCATGCGAGCCAAGCCCAACAATAACAAAAATACACTTTTGATCCGCAGTATAAAAGGGCAGAGATAGGAGCTCAACAGACCAGGGGATTATGCGCTTGCCGTCTCCTCGGTGACAGATCTGTCGGGTCGCACAGCCTCTCCTTTGCCCATCTGGGCAGCCGGTGGCGCTCTGCCTGCTGTTAGAGGACAGCGGGTTCAGCACCGTAATTTAGTTCAGATGAGGTAAAGCAATATTTCCAGATTAATACAAGCCATATTCCTACAAGAACTGTCCTCTCTCCTTTCTTCTTTCTCCTTCCCTTCATTTTTCTTATGACCTTACATGTCCAAAAACTTATTTTGGCGGAGGATGAAAGAGAGGGAGAAAAAGAGAGAGAGAGAGATAGATAGACAGAGAGAGAGAGAGAGAGACAGAGAGAGAGCGAGAGAGAGAGAGAGACAGAGAAAGAGAGAGAGATAGACAGAGAGAGAGAGAGATAGACAGAGAGAGAGAGAGAGACAGAGAGAGAGAGAGACAGAGACAGAGAGAGAGAGACAGAGAGAGAGAGAGACAGAGAGAGATAGACAGAGAGAGAGAGAGAGAGAGATGAACACCCAGCTTTATAGGTTCTGACGCACACAGTCTCAGTGCTGACCTTAAGAGAAGTATCCTTTGATTAACTGTGTTTTCTACCGCCGCTAAACCTCTTAAAACCCAATTGTGTTCTACACCTTATGTGATAAAGTAGGGGAGAAATGCCCCCTGAGTGAATTCCTTGGCTGTAGTTTGAGGTGTGACTTCATCCCCCTGTTGGGTTATTGTCAAGGACATTCGAGA
>NC_137684.1:13152523-13154666 GCF_963989245.1 Nansenia antarctica | reverse complement strand
GAGAGAGAGCTTCAGAGGCAGATACAGGGCTAATCCAACATCTGAGAGCCTCTGTTTATTTACGGTCTTCTGTGTCATCAAACTTCCCCTACTGTAATGGGGAGAGTGAATACATAAAAACAGCACGCAGAGGGCAGATTAAGAATATGAGGGTTATAATGAAAGGCTGTCACTCAAGGCGTTGGTGTGAAGCTACTCAGAACAGAGGAGGATTCAGAAGGAGTCTGAGACTTGTTGAGGAAATGCAGTTCCACAATCGGCCACTAGAGGCTCAGTTGAGCTAATGTAGGCTATTCCCAAAACAGTCTTGAGTCCAAAGTGTTCTCTATCTCACTGACTCTGTTTCACAACTTCTTTCTGAATAGCTAGTGATCCCTGGCAGTTTATAAGGCTTATAGTTAGGGCTAGGGGGTCCTTGTCAGGAGCAATAGAGAGAGAGAGAGAGAGAGAGAGAGAGAGAGAGAGAGAGAGAGAGAGAGAGAGAGAGAGAGAGAGAGAGAGAGAGAGTAGCATTTTGAGCTTATCATCATTGTGACTATAACTACACTCAGTTCACATCAGCCCACACACATACATACACACACACACATACATACACACACACACACACACATACACACACACACTTACCCACTTACACACACATACACACACACACGCGCACGCACACGCACACGCACACACACTTACACACACACACACACACACACACACACACACACATGCACACACACACACACACACGCACACGCACACACACTTACACACACACACACACACACACACACACACACACACACTTACACACTTGCACACTTACACACACACACACACACACACACACACACACACACACACACACACTTACACACACACACACACACACACACACACACACACACACTGCCTATTATAAACAATGCACAGGGAAGAAGAAAAAAAAACTCAGGCCTTGAAGAGAAAACTCCATTATGGGGCACCAGAGTCCCCTATGGCTGTGCACAGGGCCCGGCAGCGAGGCTTCAAACACCCCCCTGATTGCCTATGAAAACAAGCGTAATGACACCCTGATTAAAAGGACAACATTCAATATCAGATTTAGGAGCTCTATGACTGGCTACACAAACAGCCCTGCCTGTAGAAAAGGCTATTCACACAGACCAGAGCAGGCCGGGCCGAAAGAACAACAACATGATCACATAGGAACTAAATACTGCACAGCCCGACACACTGAGACTCTGTGATTGGCCCGACACACTGAGACTCTGTGATTGGCTTTCAAAGCCCAGAGGGAAAGGTCTATGAAACACTCTGACACCCTGCTAGAGCAATAGTCACGATCCAAACACACACCGCTAAACAGAGACACACTGATATGGCATGATGGGACCTAGGGGGTATAATGTTGTAATCCAAAATGATATATACCATTATATCTATCTATACCGTTTCACATTCTGCCTAGTAATAATACTTGGGGTGAGATCACACCTATGCTAACTCCCCTCTGTCTATATACCCCCCTGTGAATAGGCCATATAGTGTACAGTATATAGGTATAGAAGTTACATAATAGATTCCTACCGATCACTTATCCCCCTATTCCCCCTTATCCCCCTATTTATATCCCTTATTTAAGTCTATTTATGTCTCATTCTTGTTTTTTATTATCTTAGGACTGTGTTTGTTTGTTAGCACCGAGGCTAGGGCTTGCATTTAAATTTCGTTGTACCTGTTACAATGACAATAAAGATCATTCATTCATACAGGATGTACCTTGATGGCATGAGACAGTCTGTTTCAGAAGAGGTTCACGGGATGAAGAAGAAAGGGAAAGGGGTCCGGAGACGGTGGTGGTTTCAATTTCGGTTAGACTCCGGGATGAATTTGCTCTTGTTGTGAAATACAACTGTCTAATGGTCTGAATGTGAAGCAGAGCTGAGACAGATGGTAATAGCGGGATTGTACCATGTCTCAACACAGAAACGCTTTGTGATGCATGCAGTGGTAGGGTATTAGTAACAATCTTGTTGTTGAGATTGCCTCTATCCATCCCCGAGGCTCCCGTTAGAAGGACAGTAATGTCTTGCATTATACTAGTCCAAACAAGCATATTTCCATACAGGGAACCATAGAGAAGCTG
>NC_137684.1:13142523-13145023 GCF_963989245.1 Nansenia antarctica | reverse complement strand
AGACAGAGAGAGAGAGAGAGAGAGAGAGAGAGACAGAGAGAGAGCGAGAGAGAGAGAGAGACAGAGAAAGAGAGAGAGATAGACAGAGAGAGAGAGAGAGAGATAGACAGAGAGAGAGAGAGAGACAGAGAGAGAGAGACAGAGACAGAGAGAGAGAGACAGAGAGAGAGAGAGAGGGGTCCCTTATTACAAAGTGATTGGGCAAAATGGGACAAAAACCCAGTTGAGATCCTGCATGCAGAGTTCTGCAAAACTATTATCAGGGTACAAAGAAAATGCCCAAACTCTGCATGCAGGGCTGAATTAGGCCAATATCCTTTACTGCTAAATATACAGAAAAGATCTATTAAATTCTGGAGCCATATTAAAAAGAGTGACCCTGCCTGTTACCATTATAAAGCCCTTGCCTGCCAAGAGTTGAACATCCAAAAGAGCCCCCTCAGTCAGCTGGTTCTGAAACTAGCTGACCTCTCACCTTCTGACATCACAAACCCCAGACAGCCTCAGTGCAGCTACACTATCACTCAGAAGATTAGACCTAACCAAATTATAACTAAAGAAAAAGATAAATACATCACATATTGGAACGAACTCACACAATCACAACACAAACTAGAAACATATTTGGCTCTAAACAGACAGTATACTGTGGCAGACTACCTAACCACAGTAACTGATAAAAACCTGAGAAAGACTTTGACAATGTACAGACTGAGCGATCATAGTCTGGCAATAGAGAAGGGCAGACACAGACAAACCTGGCTGCCCAGAGAGGAGAGGCTGTGCTGTCACTGTGATGACGGAGCTACAGAGACAGAGTTACACTTCTTAACACAATGTAAAAACTACACAAATATTAGAGAGGAGTTCTTCCCAAAATTTGAAACTAATTTCCCAGAATTCCGAACTATGACAGAAAGGGAAAGATTACCAGCCCTTCTGGGGGAACAGAAAGAATGTGCAGTTTTGGCTGCAAAATATGTCAATTCCTGTCACAAGAAAAGGGACAACCAGTAGGACATACATACAGTATGCCATGTTTTATTCTCTGCACCACCTGCTTTATTTTATTTATATTATTTTTATTTATTTTTTCATGTCATTGATATTATGTTGTTATGTTGTTGTTCGTCATATCTGTGATTGTGCTTTGGCAACACTTGTAAAACGTCATGCCAATAAAGCCTGTTGAATTGAATTGAATTGAATTGAGAGAGAGACAGAGAGAGAGAGAGAGATGAACACCCAGCTTTATAGGTTCTGACGCACACAGTCTCAGTGCTGACCTTAAGAGAAGTATCCTTTGATTAACTGTGTTTTCTACCGCCGCTAAACCTCTTAAAACCCAATTGTGTTCTACACCTTATGTGATAAAGTAGGGGAGAAATGCCCCCTGAGTGAATTCCTTGGCTGTAGTTTGAGGTGTGACTTCATCCCCCTGTTGGGTTATTGTCAAGGACATTCGAGACACAAAGTATTTTCCATACTTCAGAGATTCAACATGAACTGTTGAATGAGCTAAGCATGCCCTTTAACCACGCTCAGCTGATATGTGGTGAGCTTACTGCCTCGAAAAGGCTGCCATGCATGGCAACATCCAGATGGGTGTTGCTGTGCACATTGGTAGTGGAAGAGGTGAGTTCCCCCCCCCCAAAGGTTCCCCCAGGTGGTCTAGTGGATAGTGAGTTGGACTTGTGATCGGAAGGTTGTGAGTTCAAATCCCGCCTGAAACCACACCACTACTAGTGTGCCCTTGAGTAAGGCACTTAGCCCTCAGTTACTCCAGGGGGAATGTCCCTGTAATTCGTAATTGTAAATCGCTTTGGTTTGATAAAAAATGGCAAAAATTAATTAATTAAAATTAAAGGTGAGTCCTATACAAGGTATTTCAGCACCTGGAAAAGCACTAAACAAACCCATTCCGTTGCTGTTATTATTGCCCTGCAATGCCTGTGTTCTCCTCTCTCAGAACACACTGTACTGTAGCCTGTATTAGAGGGGGTAAGAATGTCACAGCTGTGCGGAGGCTTGGCGATTGCACCAGAGTTGGAGATTGAAAATGTCACAATTGTCCCTGCCCTGCAGCTGCTCACAATACACGAGATTGGCTGGGTCACCATATAGTCTATCTAGCTATCTATCTCTCTATCTATCTATTCAACAGCTTAAATCCATACTGTGTGATTGGCTAGGCTTGGGGCCAGCTGGACCTATCGGAGAGCGGCTTGCCGAGGCTGTCATCGGCTGGCACTGTTGTTAATGTTGAGCTTGCAAAATGTGTGATCATCCCTTAAGCGACTGGAACTGTCCACAGAGAATCCATGATCCCTCTACACTCCTAACCCCGTCTCTACTGACAGTGACCCTCCACTGTGTGTTTGGTTCGCCTGACCTCACTCTCTTCCTGTTTACCGGATCCAATAAGGTGCCATTCTGGCTCTGTCTCTGGGCAGTTGCACAGTGGATGAATGCCCCTTCAATACAGATACACAATATCTTT
>NC_137684.1:13090023-13137523 GCF_963989245.1 Nansenia antarctica | reverse complement strand
GTTCCACACAGCGCCAGGTCGGGCTCATCTGTCTGAACTAGCACAATAATAAACACAGGCTACAATTGATATAGGAGGTGGGTTGGCCACAGCTCCGGCTGGGCAGGTCTGGGCAGGTCTCTGGGCATTAAAAAACAGCTAAAAGCCATCAGGGTTCATCCTCCCCTGCCCCTCCCCCTCCCAGGTCTCACCTCAGGCTAAAGTAGAAAGTGCTCGGGTCAAAGGTCACCTTTGATAGCTCTGTGCGTTGGCTGCAGCCCTTGAGAGGCCTGCACAAACACACACACGCACACACACACACATGCACACACACACACACACACACACACGCACACACACACACACACACACGCACACACACGCACACACACATGTATACATGCACACACATGCACACACACACACACACACGCACACACGCACACGCACACACGCACACATGCACACGCAGACACACATGCACACACACACACACACACATATACATGCACAAACACGCACACATGCACACGCACATGCACACACACACACACACACTCACACACGCATAACGCTCGCATTTTCAACTCACAGCCCCATGCACTCAATAAGACACGGCGATACAGTCAGGCCCTCATACTGTAGCCAAAGGAGACGCACGCTCAGAGACACGCAGGCTACACATCAACACAAACAGACGGAGGCAACCCTAATATTAGTGGGGCGTTTTTTCTCTCGTCCTCCCAAGTGGAATAGTTTGACATGTCTCCCCAGAGAACTGAAATCCGTCGGCAGCGGGATCAGAAACCAGCAGATGAAAGCAGAGGAACATACGCTGCACAGCTCCTACAGTATCAACAATGATCTATTCTACACCAAAGCACTGAAACATTAAACAATCCTAAACACAGAGCTTCGGGGAAGAGATTTACGACAGACAGTACACAATCCCTCATGCGAGAAGGAGAAGGAGAAGGAGAGGAGGGGAGAGGGGACAAAACGGAGGCCAGATTCTATAATCATGAACGTTTAGACACACTGAGTCGACGCAACGACCGTTTCGATTGATACAAATTGGATTGGCGACGACAGCCCTTGCTCGCACACACAACAACATGGGTATAAAATTGCTTGATTATGCATAGCTTCTCAGGGTAAGGCAAGCCACAATTACAAACGAATAGTTGGGATGATTCACTTAAGCCGAGGATATGCTTAATTGTGAGGAAATGCTGAAGCCTGGATCTGTTTGAGACGTTGTGGTGTTTTGGGATCGTTCAGCAGCACCCCATCCTGGTTTTGTGGGCACCGGTACCATATGTTTCTCATTTCCTACAATTTACTAGATTGGCGGCTTGATTCGGTCCACCGGATCAGTTCTACTCTGATGTCCATCAGCGAGGCAAACAGGAACAAACAACCAGCAAAAACCCCAAGCATCTCCCCTTATCACAGACCACCATCTCCACCAAAACCCAGCCCAGACCAGCCAGCCCTGCAACCAAAGAGCTGCACGTCCCGCAGCTGTTTACCCTGCTGCAAACACACTGGGTTCAACAGAGCTTACTCTTACTTTCATACCCCTTAGGGCATATCAAAACATACAGTAGGTCTTAGACCTGAGGATCAACCAGAGGAAACGTCGGTGTCATTACATGTAAACCTGCGGACAATGTAGTTGCATACAAAGAATTGTTCCACTGGAGTAAGCCAACGTTACGTATTGCCCATTGTTCTAGCGTGTTCTAGCCATGGGGTAGACCAGACCCCTTTTTAACTTTGTCTTGCGGGAGAGAAGTCAGAAAACACCCATGACAATAGCTTGAATCGACCGGGTGTCGGATGAACAGTCCGCGAAATTGTTTTGCACGAGAACGTCGACAACTGGCGTCCTGCCGTAAGTAACTGTACTCTTCATTTATTATGATGGGATGACGGGTGTGGCGAGTCTAAGTATATCTAGGTGCAGCCATTTGGTATTAAAGGAAACAAGTGAAAACAAGTGTCAACTCTCTGTTGGCCTTTCCCACCCGGGAGAAGGTCACGCATGTCTGTCATGCTCTGTGTACCCATCTGTGCACCTCCATCGACGCAGAGGATGGGCTACTTGTAATGCATGAAATGGAATGAGGAATGCTATCAAATGTGTGTGTGTATGTAGAGAGAGGGAAAGAGAGAGAAAGAAAGAAAGAAAGCCAAGCCGAGGAGAAGTCGAGAGCCGATAGCAGGCAACCTCCCAGACGCTAATAGTGTAATGAGAACAACACCGCAGATCTTAGGCCTGGGACTGATAGGGGCACAGGCCCAAAACGCACAGTGTCCACAGGGAGGGGGAGGAGAGGGAAGAGAGAGGGGGGGACGGAGGGAGGAGGAGGTGGGGGGGAGAGGTAACGTGAGGTAAAATATCTGCTAGTGCTGATATGGTTTTGGTTTCAGCAGCGTTCACTGGGCCATCGCAGAGCCCCTGCTGGCCAAGACTGCTGTCATGCAGCTGGACAAGGACTCACTTTCCTCTCCTCTCCTCTCCTCACCTCTCCTCTCCTCTCCTCTCCTCTTCTCTCTCCCCCCCCCCTCCCCCCAGTGTCCTTTCATCTGCCATCCTCCGCTTATCTCATCTGCGGTTTTCTTCTACAAGGTTTTTGCTTCAAGTCTGTATTTGCGTAAGTGCCTTTCAATGCCGTGTCTTCTCTCTCTGCCAACTCCGTCACTGACTCGTATACGCTAATCCCACTTCATCTAATGTTCCTCCTTCCTGGATTCTGGACCTGGCACCCCCTGAGCCTCACGACGACGTCACAGAACCTGGATTCCCGACCTCTCCGCCTCCTAAACCTCCTAAATCTCTCAGTCCTCCTATAAACTTTTCAAAGGGAATACCTGGCAACCTCCATCCTAGGTTGCTCTCACATCTCACAACCCTTTGTCCGTTGATTGATTTACATAGGGTATCTGGCAACCTCTTATCTTGTACACCGCCTCGGTCTGTTTGTTTTAAGACGAGAGTCGTGGGTCAGTGGAGTTGCAAAGTGCTGTTTCGCACGCTGTTCGTGTTGTGCGTGTTGTCTATTTTTCGTCGTTGTTGTTGTTGACGTTGGAGTGTTGGGAGGGCTTTGGGGCTGAGCTCTGTGTGGGCTCCCCTCGTCCTAAAAGCAGGGTTTCAAACCTCCAAATAGAACACAGACATCAGGCTCCAATCATAAGCCTGTTGTGCCAGAGGATAAAAGGGGGGAATCTTTGACAGTGAACTACTTTGCCTCAACACCCTCCCCCCCCCCGTCGCTGCACCCTCCCCCCCGTCCACACACACACACGTGAGCGCACACACGAACACGCGCACACACGCCACGCACACGTCGTCCATACCTGAGAGATAAGACTTGCACAACCACAACTCCACAGAGAAGATCTACATCTACATCTGCATCTGATCTACCGCTGCAGAACTGACAAACAGACACACAGACCAGCTCAACACCCGCATACAGTAGCTTCATCCTCTGTTACTATTTGGGTAGTGGTACTGTACTGTATATTCATTGACTACTGGGTCTTCTATTCGTTTAGATTAGAGACCATATGGACTGGGCTTTGGTGCTACCCCTTAATTGAACCCCCCCCCCCCCCAAAAAAAAGAAATAGCTGACATAAAGTTGTCACACTGCTGGCAGACCGCAGCCCCTCCACATCCCACCACTGGGCAACCCCCCCCCCCCCCCCCCTCCCAGTGCTCGTACCTCACAGGATATAATACCACTAATGCCACTGCCACCGGCCATTTTCCTCAAATGTAAACAAACGCGCCGATGTTCTGGCACGGTGAAGCGGGGTGGCATGACCGGGCAGGCAGGCTCCATCGACCGGGATATGCTCCCAGGGGAGAGGGGAGGGGAGGGGAGGGTGTGGTGGTGGTTGGGGAGAGGGGGGGGGAGGGGTTACAGGGAGGGGATGCAAGGGGGAGGAATGCAGGGTTGGAAGCCAAATGCCTGACATTCCAGGAGCTGACCTGTCCACAGACATGTGACCTCGTTGCCTTGGTCTACCTGAACCCCGCCCCTGAGCCTCCACCTGTCAGATGTCAACACTGAAACCTGAGAGACTGAAGCCTCTTCATTCACCAGGCAGGGGGGAGACAGGGTGGGGGTGGGGGGTGACTGGTTGGGGGTGGGGGGAGGGTTTAGCCAGCAGAGACAATGTAAACAATGTATATTTCATCTCTATTCATATTTTAAGTGGACAAACCAGGGCTGTCATGCTACAATACTTCTGAAGTGAGACTGAGTGGAAAGTTGACCTCACACACAGACATGCACACGCACACGCACCCTCACTTATGCACCCGCACACACACGCACACCCACGCGCACGCACACCCATGCACAGACACACACACACACACACACACACACACACACACACACACACACAAGTACACCTTTTTACATTTACATTTTTGGCTTTTATCCAAAGCGACTTCTACAACAAATACTATGTTTATATTGACATTGTTTACATTTTTGCCGTTTTGCAGACGCCCGCATCCAAAGCGACTTACAACAAATACATGTCATCATTTGTCGAACGCATCAGTCATCGGAAGAAAAAGTAATCTAGGCCATGGGCCGTTGGCAGTCACAATGCTATAGAAGACACACACACACACACACACACACACACACACACAGAGAGACACAGACAGACACACACACACACACACACACACACACACACACACACACACAGAGAGACACAGACACACACACACACACAGACACACACACACACACACACAGAGACACAGACACACACACACACACACACACACACACACACACACACACACACACACAGAGAGACACAGACACACACACACACACACACACACACACACACAGAGACACACACACACACACACAAAGACACACACACAAAGACACAGACACAGACACACACACACACACACACACATACACAAATACACAGACACACACACACACACACACACACACACACACACTTGATTACTATTTCAGTGTCAATCATTCCTCTATCTCTATCTTTCACTCCCTCTCTCAATCACACACACACACACACACACACACACACACACACACACACACACACAAACACACATTCCACCAAGAAAACAAGTCCAGCATGGCCTTCAAAAACCTCATTCTGAACTCAAGACCCAACCCAACATTAAAAACATCTTTAGACCAGTCCAACACAAAACGTCTGGAGAAGAGTTCTGGAGAAGATTTTCTCTCTGTCTCTCTCTTTCCCTCTCTCTCTTTCTCTCTCTCTCTCTCTCTCTCTCTCTCTCTCTCTCTCTCTCTCTCCCTCTCTCTCCTTCTCTCTCTCTCTCTCTCTCTCTCTCTCTCTCTTTCCCTCTGATCTTCACCAGATTGTGATTGCTCTGACTCTGTGGCTGTCTATATCCCCCTAATGCACATTAAAACACAGTGCAGTATAATAAAATACACACAAACACGAACACACATCCATACTGTGCTGTCTAGTACCATGCATTTTTGCACTACACACATACACACACACACACACACACATTGTGCTATTAAACTCTCTATTGCCGCACATGACAGGATAATTCATACCAACACACCAAACTGTGATCTCGGGAAGGCAGACCTGACACATGCTCTGAAAACTCACATCATCAGCAGAGGGGAGGGATCCCATATCAATACATGAATACCAGCATTCATTCAGGCAGATTCGGAGAAATACTGTATCTGCAAGCTGCAAACTGACTCCAAGATCCAATGCATGTGGCGTGTGTAAGTCTCTCTCCTCCCTGGTTTCTTCCCCCCTGTCTCTCTCTCTCTCTCTATCGCTCTCTCTCTCTCTCTCTCTCTCACTTTCTCACTCTCTTCTCATCCTACTGTATACTCATCGCGTGGCTCTTGTTACGTTTCCAGCGTAGAGGGAGAGAGAGAGGGAAGGAGGGAGGGAGAGAGGGAAGGAGAGGGAGGAGAGAGAGGAGGAGGAGGGAGGAGAGGGAGGGGAGGAGGGAGGTACAGTGGGATGTGTGAGTCCTGCCCAGGCTGATGAGTGAGGCTCCCAGAAACACCCCCGGGAGGGAAAAAGATTGTAGCGCTTAACTATCTTAAAAATCTCCCCTAGTCCTCCCCACTGCAGTGCTCTTTTCACTCCTGCCTTTTTAATCTGCACTTTTCCCCTCCTCCGTCCCTCTCTCCTCGGATCCTTTCAAGTTTCCCTCAAACCACTTTTATGCTCCTAAACTCCTGCCACTCACTCTCTCCCTCTCTCTCTCTCTCTCTCTCTCTCTCTCTCTCTCTCTCTCTCTCACTCTCTCTCTCCTCTCTCTCTCTCTCTCCTCTCCCTCTCTCTCCTGCTCTGGTGTGCAGCTGGCTCGATGAGGGATACACACCTGCCCACCTGCCTGGCTCTTATTAAAGTGGGGGGGACGATGTTCGCTGAAAGGAGGTACAGTAAAGAAGGAATTCTCTTCCGCTCCTCCGGCTCCTGCTCCCCTCACACAGGAACATGTGATATCATTGGTCTCTCTGAGAACGGTTTCAAGCTGAAAATGAAAAGTGCAGTCCCTAAAACAAACAGGCCTACTCGTTTATTTGAGAAGTGCACATGTAGAACTCCCAGGACCACTGGGCCACTGCATGTGTCGTTGCGTAACGTCCCTCCAGCTGCAGCGCACACACCTCTCTTAAAGGTTTTATGGGCTTGACACTGTCTTTCCAGAATTTGAGGAATGCAGCCCACTGATTGGCTAGCGAGTGTGCCCATTAAAACGCTTGCCCACCGGGACTCTCCTCAGGGGTCACAGCGTCAGCAAAGGAAAGGAAGAGAAGAAAAGGGAAGAGAAAGAAGGGAAAGAGACGGGTGCTCCAAAGAGGACAGGAATTCTAGTCTGATAGCCAGAAGCCTATCCCCTGGTCAAAAGAATCATCATCATCATCATCCTTGTTTCTTCTTCCTCTTCTTCTACTCCTTCTTCTTCTTCTTCTTCTCCTTCTTCTCCTTCTTCTTCTTCTTCTACTTCTTCTTCTTCTTCTTCTACTTCTTCTTCTTTTTCGTCTTCTTCTACTTCTTCTTCTTCTTCTTCTTCTACTTCTTCTTCTTCTTCTTCTTCTTCTTCTTTTTCGTCTTCTTCTACTTCTTCTTCTTCTTCTTCTCCTTCTTCTTCTTCTTCTTCTTCTTCTACTTCTTCTTCTTCTTCTTCTTCTTCTTCTTCTTTTTAGTCTTCTTCTACTTCTTCTTCTTCTTCTTCTACTTCTTCTTCTTCTTCTCCTTCTTCTTCTTCTTCTTCTTCTTCTACTTCTTCTTCTTCTTCTTCTTCTTCTTCTTTTTAGTCTTCTTCTACTTCTTCTTCTTCTCCTTCTTCTTCTTCTTCTTCTTCTACTTCTTCTACTTCTACTTCTTCTTCTTCTTCTACTTCTTCTTCTTCTTCTTTTTCGTCTTCTTCTTCTTCTTCTTTTTCGTCTTCTTCTTCTTCTTCTTCTACTTCTTCTTCTTCTACTCCTTCTTCTTCTTTTTCGTCTTCTTCTTTTTCTTCTCCTCCTTCTCCTTCTAGTATAAATCATCCTACCCATACTCCTAACCTCCATCTAAATCCTGAGACCAAAGAAAGAGAGATTTAAACAGATCCCTTCAGAGAATTCCAGAGGAAGAGACATAACGATAGACAGAGGGAGATCCTATCCAGTCCTGCTCCATGGGGAGTCTATTTCTCCTCTAATAACGGGAAACAAAAGTCAACCACGACACTGTTGTTGGCACTGTGTCCTGACCCCCCCACACCACATCCATCACTTCATATCACATCACTGTCCTGCTCAGGATCCACATCATCCTCGCCTTATCCCAATGCGCCTAACCGGCCTCTTCTGGGCTCTAACAAAGCATGACATGTGCTTCTCTCTCTGCCTGTATCATCCTCCTCCCTCTCTCTATAGGATTAACGCTCTTGAAGTCGAAGCGGGGAGATGACAGGAGAAATGCAAAGCAGATTACACCGACTGAGAGAGAATGATTCGGAGTTCAAATTATACTAAAAACCCTGTTTGCGGACAGCAGGCCCTTGACCTGTGACTCACACTCATGTAGTGTAGAAAATGAGATCCTGGCACGGGCTCACCTCTCTCCTGCTGTACGGACATTCTTCAAACCTCCCCAAAGGCCCCGGTCCTGCAGAACTTCTCTGTCATGGACTATAATCTGTTAAAACAGTGAACAACTGATGTGTGTGTGTGTGTGTGTGGGTGCACGAACGTGCACATGGTTTTGTTTGCGCTTGCCTGGACGCTTGTGTGCGTGCGTGCGTGTGTGCGTGCGTGCGAGACGCAGCGAGTCTGTATCAGTGTTTGTCTGTATACACGAACGAACTCCAAAGTAGCGAGGTTCAGTGTGGACAGAGAACAGCTCTGCTGGCGGAGATGCACGGATCATTATCATAAATAAACAACATCTGCTACAATAAGAGGAAGCTGACTCTGTTGGGGCCTAACCTGGCCTGCCATGTGATGTCTAAGCAGATCATAATTTACACAAGTGAATGGTACCCCAGAGGACCGAGAGGTCCTGGAGGAGAATGAATCCCATAATGGATAGTGCACACACACACAAACACCACACACACACACCACACACCACACACACACACCGCAGTGGAAACTTCTTCTACAGCATCTCCCGGTTTCCCATTAACAGTGTGGGATTTACGAGAAGAGTGCAAGGGGTAAGGGAGGAATGATGTTGGTGCGTGGAAACTACTGTGTCATGGTGTGTCAGTGACAGGGGGGGTTAGGAGCTAACAGCATTATTCACCAGAATCATCTATTCATCACAGAGGTACACACAGGATGTGCATATTACACAGCGATTAAGCGCACATTTGTTAATGCTATAAATACTAGACTTTTCGAGAGGGCTTTAGAGATGCTACTAATACATCCATTTTAAATGTTGTCAAGACCATACACTATGTATAAATGGACTGCACTTATATAGCGCGTTTATCCAAAGCGCTTTACAACGGCCTCTCATTCACCCATTCACACACACATTCACACACCAATGGCGGCAAGCTACCATGCAAGGCGCCGGCCCGCTCACTGGGAGCAATTTGGGGTTCAGTGTCTTGCCCAAGGACACTTCGACATGTAGCCAGCCGGGGCTCGAACCTCCGATCTGCCAACCTTGCGATCATTAGACGACAGCTCTACCTCCTCTCAGAGACTGTTACTTGATGGCATTGTGAGAATGAACTTGAGGACATTTTCTGAGCCATTCGTGAGATGACTGTCAATACACCCAGGTCTGTACTGCAGGCCGGTTGTCTGAGTTGAATAACCTGCGGCCCTGTAACCTGCCCTGTAACCTGCCATGTAACCTGCCCTGTAACCTGCCCTGTAACCCTGTAACCTGCCCTGTAACCCTGTAACCTGCCCTGTAACCTGCCCTGTAACCTGCCCTGTAACCTGCCCTGTAACCTGCCCTGTAACCCGCCATGTAACCTGCCCTGTAACCTGCCCTGTAACCTGCCCTGTAACCCTGTAACCTGCCATGTAACCCTGTAACCTGCCCTGTAACCTGCCCTGTAACCCTGTAACCCTGTAACCTGCCCTGTAACCTGCCCTGTAACCTGCCCTGTAACCATGTAACCTGCCCTGTAACCCTGTAACCTGCTCTGTAACCTGCCCTGTAACCCTGTAACCTGCCCTGTAACCATGTAACCTGCCCTGTAACCTGCCCTGTAACCTGCCCTGTGACCCTGTAACCTGCCCTTTAACCCTTTAACCCTGTAACCTGCCCTGTAACCTGCCCTGTAACCTGCCCTGTAACCCTGTAACCTGCTGCCCTGTAACCTGCCCTGTAACCTGCCATGTAACCTGCCCTGTAACCTGCCATGTAACCTGCCCTGTAACCTGCCCTGTAACCTGCCCTGTAACCTGCCCTGCCCTGTAACCTGCCCTGCCCTGTAACCTGCCCTGTAACCATGTAACCTGCCCTGTAACCTGCCCTGTAACCATGTAACCTGCCCTGTAACCCTGTAACCTGCCCTGTAACCTGCCCTGTAACCTGCCCTGTAACCTGCCCTTTAACCCTTTAACCCTGTAACCTGCCCTGTAACCTGCCCTGTAACCTGCCCTGTAACCCTGTAACCTGCCCTGTAACCTGCCCTGTAACCCTGTAACCTGCCCTGTAACCTGCCCTGTAACCTGCCCTGTAACCTGCCCTGTAACCTGCCCTGTAACCTGCATGTCATCACAACTATTAATTTAAAACATACAGAGGGGGACATTGTGTGGCTGCCACAACACAATAGAGGGGGGGATGAGGGGAAGGAGTTCTCTCTCTCTCTCTCTCTCTCTCTCTCTCTCTCACTCTCCCTCTTCCCAAACCCATATTTAGCCATCACACTCCACATGGCCAGGTGGGCTCCAGTCTAGTTAGCAGCACAAACTCGAGCACGGACGCCTGGCAGTGTAGCAGGGCAGGTGGAGAGGAGGCAGACGGGTGAGCAGTAAAGGCGTCAGCAGGCATGTCAGGCCGCATCAGGGCCCGACGGAATCACTGTCAGAGCACATCACAGCTCCTCTGATTCTGCACACACATTAACATATTATTCACACCCTGAATAATGTCACACCCTGGCAGGTGCCTCTCCAGACAGATATACAGACAGATATTCAGGAATGCAGACAGATTATTCAGACCAAGGAAGATACATACACTCAGCAATCAACATATTTCCATCCATGCAGCTATTCACACGAAATTAGACCAGACATTGATATTAAATCAATGTGTAATAAAGTGGAATGACACAGGAAAGAAGTACTGAACACAGTAAGCACTAAACCAGCGTATGCCACTAATGAGTTCTCCTACCTAATTAGAATCAGCTGGGTTAGTCCATGTTGGTGGGTAAGTACATCAGGTGTAGTGCTGAGGCACAAATGTGTACATTTCAAGCCTGCAAACTGCGACACTTTAAATGAATGTGCAATAACACTATGTGCAATATGACAACCCTAGTCGTCTTATCTGTACAGTATAGTAGTGGATAGTGTACATAGCCTTTATTTATGTAAACCAGCTCCTTCCCTTCTTGTTTAAAAAAAAAAAAATCTTTCCTAGCACCAGGGGAGCCACCCCTCCCAAATTTCGTTGTTTGGTACCTGTACTATATCAATGACAATAAAGACCATTCATTCATTCATTCATTCATTCATTCATTCAAGTACTTGCACTCTTTGAAAAAGGGTTTCTCACCTCTGAATGCAAGTAAACAAATCATTTGTTTTGGGGGGGGATTTGTCACCCAGGTTTCCTGCAAGAAACATCTCATGATGGGTAGAGATAGATGCTGATAGATAGATAGATGTTAGATGCTGGTGGTGTATCAGTTCTTGTCTTGTTAGATTTGAGTGCTGCTTTTGATAGCAGATCACACTATTCTAATACATCGTTTAGAAAACTGTGTTGGTCTCTCAGGACTTTGTATTAGAGTGGTTTACATCTTATCTAGCTGGTCGACATTTCTCTGTTGTCCTGGGAGACTCTGTTTCTGATAATGTTGACATCACATGTGGGGTCCCTCAGGGGTCTATTCTTGGTCCCTTGCTCTTCTCCCTGTACATGATCCCAATAGGTGGAATCATCAGATGTTGTATATTTTCATAGTTATGCTGATGATACTCAGCTGTTCATATCAGTATTGCCTGATAATTCACATGCACTCAGCTCACTGGAGAATTGTCTCAGAGATATAAAACTTTGGATGTCCACCAATGTTCTACAACTAAATCAGGACAAAACTGAGATTCTTGTCAGTGGATAAAAAACACAAAAAGACACAATTATCGAATACCATGGGAACCTTGCTTTCAAACTGCAAACATCAAATCTATCACTAGAAATGCTTTTTATCATCTGCGAAATATTGCAAAAGTTAGACATTTTCTCCGGCAAGCTGATGCAGAAGTGTTAATGCATGCTTTTGTTATTACCCGTTTGGACTATTGTAACGGTCTCCTTTCTGGTCTTCCGAAGAAAGCTATTGGCCAGCTGCAATTAGTCCAAAATGCAACAGCAAGAGTTTTAACCAAAACAAGCAGAAGAGCTAATTTAACTCCTATTTTAGAAACTCTACACTGGCTTCCTGTTAAGTTTAAAATAGATTTCAAGATCCTTCTGCTTGTTTATTAAGCTCTCACTGGCACAGCACCAGAATATCTTAAAGACCTTTTGCTAGCATATCAGCCCAATAGAGCTCTCAGGTCTTCTGACGCTGGTTTTCTCTGTGTACCACATGTACAAAAGAAGAGATTTGGTGAGGCTGCGTTCTCCAAATTGTGGAATGCATTGCCAGTTTACATTAGGGATGCAACCTCAGCAAATATTTTCAAGTCAAGACTAAAGCCTCATTTTTATAATATTGCCTTTAAATGACTGTATTATTTTCTAAATGTTTCTTTTAATGTTAGTTGATGAATCTATATATTTGTATATGTATTTAGTTGTTTCAATCTTATAGTAATTCTTATATTATTTTGTTATTTTGTTTATCTTTGTTCTATGCGCCTTGGATTGTATGGTTTATTCTTGTTTTATTATGTAGTTTATATTATTGCTATTGTTTCATTGTTTACTATTGTTCTATTACTGTTTTTATGCTGTGTGGATATGTTAAAGCACTTTGAGCTGCAACGTTTTGCAGGAAAAGTGCTATACAAATAAAGGTTATTATATTATTATTCGAGGCAAAGAGCTCTCCCAAGACCTTCTCAACAAGATTGTTGAGCAACATAGTAATGGCACTGGTTACTGACAGATTTCTCAACTCCTAAATGTTCTTCTAAGCACCACTGCCCCATTATCCGCAAGTGGAACCAACATTAATCAACCATCAAACAGGCACGCACAGGAGCTCTTCGCAAGATTTCTGACTGGGCAGTCAGAAAGTTAGTCAGAAGAGTAGCCCAAGAGCCAAGGACCACTCAAGCAGAGCTGCAGAAAGAACTGGAAGTATGCGGGTACAGTGGTCCCAAAGAAAACAATAGACAATTCACTCCACCGCCACAGTGTCCATTAGCAATCACCCCTGAAGACTCCATTACTGAAGAAGAGGGATGTTGAAACTTGTCTGAAGTTCGCTACAGAACATTTGGAAAAGCCTGTAGATTACTTTTCGGCAACAATATGACGTGCCATGTTTGGAGGAGAAATGGCTCTGTGGAGGCTGGTGACTTCCAGAATTGAGGAGGCCAATTTTTTGAAAAACGAAATCGACTACATAAAAAATAAAACTGTTCAATAAATCCTAAATGTTGTCTACCTTTTCGATGTATAAATCGCGCCAGAATCTCGCCGACTTCCGAGGTCATTTTAAGCAAAAGTATTTGGCCAAATTAGCTATTACTTTCAGGGATAATAGCCATGGGTGTTCTAGACGTGTCCTGCAACAGCCTGGTCTCACACGGCAGACGTCAGAATTCGACGTTTATGGACAAACGTCGAATTCTGACGTGAGATTGCATCCAAACGTCGAATTCTGACGTGACATTGCATTCCAAACGTCGAATTCCGACGTGACATTGGGGTAGCTCGTTCTGAAAGCGCAGGGGTGCGCCTGTCGGGCTAACCCTAACCCTAACCTTAACCCTAACCCTAACCCTAACCCTAACCTTAACCTTAACCTTAACCCTAACCTTAACCCTAACCCTAACCCTAACCCTAACCTTAACCCTAACCCTAAATGTGGCCTAACTAATTAATGCAAGTGCAATTCAAAATGGAATAATCCCGAGATGGAATAATCCCGAGAGAAGAACGAGCTACCCCAATTGGGGCTACCCCAATGTACTGACAGATTTCTCAACTCCTACATGTTCTTATAAGCACCACTGCCCCATTATCCGCAAGTGGAAGGAACATTAATCAACCATCAAACAGGCACACACAGGAGCTCTTCGCAAGATTTCTGATCGGGCAGTCAGAAAGTTAGTCAGAAGAGTAGCCCAAGAGCCAAGGACCACTCAAGCAGAGCTGCAGAAAGAACTGGAAGTATGCGGGTACAGTGGTCCCAAAGAAAACAATAGACAATTCACTCCACCGCCACGGTGTCCATTTGCAATCACCCCTGAAGACTCCATTACTGAAGAAGAGGGATGTTGAAACTTGTCTGAAGTTCGCTACAGAACATTTGGAAAAGCCTGTAGATAACTTTTCGGCAACAATATGGCGTGCCATGTTTGGAGGAGAAATGGCTCTGTGGAGGCTGGTGACTTCCAGAATTGAGGAGGCCAATTTTTGGAAAAACGAAATCGACTACATTAAAAATAAAACTGTTCAATAAATCCTAAATGTTGTCTACCTTTTCGATGTATAAATCGCGCCAGAATCTCGCCGACTTCCGAGGTCATTTTAAGCAAAAGTATTTGGCCAAATTAGCTATTACTTTCAGGGATAATAGCCATGGGTGTTCTAGACGTGTCCTGCAACAGCCTGGTCTCACACGGCAGACGTCAGAATTCGACGTTTATGGACAAACGTCGAATTCTGACGTGAGATTGCATCCAAACGTCAAATTCTGACGTGACATTGCATTCCAAACGTCGAATTCCGACGTGACATTGGGGTAGCTCGTTCTGAAAGCGCAGGGGTGCGCCTGTCGGGCTAACCCTAACCCTAACCCTAACCCTAACCTTAACCTTAACCCTAACCTTAACCCTAACCCTAACCCTAACCCTAAATGTGGCCTAACTAATTAATGCAAGTGCAATTCAAAATGGAATAATCCCGAGATGGAATAATCCCGAGAGAAGAACGAGCTACCCCAATGTCACGTCGGAATTCGACGTTTGGAATGCAATGTCACGTCAGAATTCGACGTTTGGAATGCAATGTCACGTCAGAATTCGACGTTTGGATGCAATCTCACGTCAGAATTCGACGTTTGTCCATAAACGTCGAATTCTGACGTCTGCCGTGTGAGACCAGGTTGCCTGCAAAGGACAAGTTGATAAAGCCACTATGGTGAGTGTTTCTTTGACTGAAGTGACTGGTGAATTCTCAAAATGGCTTCATGTGATTGGACGAACAAAATGTAAATCTTTCAGCCCTGGACTCAATGCATGGTGAGGCCAGGCCTCCCTTGCCCACCCATTTTCAGTGATTTGGCCAATCACATATTGCCATGAAAAAAATTACATTGACTTCTATGAGAAACCACTTTCCTGGGGAGGCCTGGCCTCCCTCAATACAAAGGGATAGGGATTCTGGCCTGTAGGTGCTTTACAATTGCAATATTGGGTTTTAGCCATGGAAAAATTCAGATTTATGAACAAAACGGAAATAATATTAATATAAACAAAATTAAAATATGTTTTTTGTTAAATAAATAAATAAAATAAATATAATTATTGCTTTTTTAAATCTCTCTCTCTTCTCTCAAATTATTGGGGAGGCCAGGTCTCCTCCACCTCTATGGAGGAGCCTCCACTGCTCTGCATATGATCCTAAAAATACCATACCTACAGTGAAGTTTGGAGGTGGAAGCTTCATGTTATGGGGCTGTTTCTCTTCACATGGTACTGGTGGAATCCAAATGATCGAAGGGAAGATGAATGGAGCCATGTACCATGCGCCAGGGTGACGAGGATGAGACTTGGGTGGTTCTTACAGCGTAGTTGTGTAGTTTTATTGAGTTAATGCCAATGTCTGATCTAAATTTCATGCGAATGGCTGCAATGGAAATATGTTGAATTAAAAAATGTTTGATGTATTGAATACTACATACATATTCTATATATATATGTATGTGTCTTGGTCTGAATATCTGTCTGTGTTCCTGAGTACCTGGCTGTATATCTGTCTGGAGGGGCACCCACCAGGGACTGATGTTATTATGTTAATGTGTCGGCAGAATCAGGTGTGCTGCCATGTGCTCTAACAGTTACTCAGTCAGACTCTGATGCAGTCTGACATGCATGCCCACACCTTTATTGCACATTTTTTTTAATCTAAAAAAGAATATATGTTACGGTACATGTGGGAAAACTAGGGTTAGTGTTAGGTGCTTAGGGTGCTAGGGTTAGGGTTAGGGTTAGGGTTAGACATGCCAGCATGTACCAAGTCGACTTAAGTCGACAAGTCGTTTTATGCTGCCATGTCCCCGGAAATGCCGACATAAACCGTTTTCCCACATGTACAGTAACATGTATATATCTATCTGTATGTATACTGTATAGAATCAGACAGGGGAAAATGCATAGAGACACAGACAACAGATACACAGGCAGACAGACATAAATGATGCCTGATGTATAGATGATTCACTTACTTTAGACAAATGTACTTGTAGGTTGCACTGGAAAAAAGCGTCTGCTGAATGCTGCTAATGTCAGAAATGTAAATGTCAAAAAAATCTAACAAAGTCAGACAAAGATAGAAGGGTATGGTGGATGGATTGAAAAATCGAGTTATAGATGAAGGGATAGAGTGTTTGGGAAATTCAGTAAAAAAAAAAAAAATCTCATGTAAATTCTCAAATGACGAATACATAAACACAAGTCATCGTGAATGATAAATGTTTTTTAAATAAATAGAGAAAAGATAACTCTGCATGCAGCAATAACATTACATGGACCAATGGATGATTTCATTAGGGAGTGTAAGAATACCTCCCCTGGGGTTATAACTTTTGCGATGGGAGGCTACGTAGAGACAGAGAGAAAGGAGGGAGAAGGAGGAAGGAGAGAGAAAGTTCTCCCACGGGTCATTGTTTCCAGTCACACCTGCTCTCTTGCTTAGTTGCCGCGGGAGACAAGCGGACGAGTCTAAGCAGGCCGCAGCACCAGATCTGTACATGCTCAGTAAACACCAAACTGCAGCAGGCAGATCAATTTAACTCCAATGAATTTGATGAATGTACTCTACAGTTACATGTACATGAAACATACTGTTTATTACACATATCAGCAAAACCAGGTCGAGATGTTCTTTGCTAGAGTGCTTTGTTACCTTTGTTTGTGCTTTGTTGTTAAGGCAAATTCCACCTGAGAGATCTATCTCCACGACTTCATGTAAACCCCTGCAAACAGCAAAGCCATTCCGAGTGACACCAACCCGAGATTCTGTTATGAAGTCGTGAAATACGTCGTTTTAGAAGCTAATCCTTTCCTAAACAGCTACTTAAAGTCTTGAGCTTAAGAGTGCTGCTGTATTGAAATATAAACTGAACTCTGCTATCATCAAAGAGGAGACTGACAGAGTCGTCTCGAAGACACACGGCCTGCCTGAAAGCGAGGCCTGAATCGAAGACATCCTGTGAAGCAGAGAAGCAGCCCTGGCCTTCGTCAGAGCTAATGGGATCTGACACACAGGTTCTGTTGCCGAATCTGTCCTATCTTGAGGGCCCGTTCACACCATCATTCAGACCGGATCACAGGGCTGCAGACCCGAGGGAGATGGGTGCACCGCCGGAGGGGTCAGGGGGTCAACCACTTGGTCCACAGGCTCTTGTTACGGCCAGGTCATGGGGGCGCTTAGGTGGCGTAGCGGGTTAAGCGCTGACCATGTAACCGCAGGGCCTGGTTCGATTCCGGCCGGGGACATATCCCGCATGTCATCCCTCCTCTCTCTCACCCATCCTTCCTGTCTAAATCTTCACTGTAAACTGTCAATAAAAATGAAAAATATGAGTGGGACTGCCACACTCAGAAAATAAATAAATAAAAATAAAAAAAAGGCCAGGTCATGGACAGGCTCTTGTTAAGGCCAGGTCACGGACAGGCTCTTGTTAAGGCCAGGTCACGGACAGGCTCTTGTTACGGCCAGGTCATGGACAGGCTCTTGTTAAGGCCAGGTTAATGGACAGAGGGCTGAGAGCAGAGGGAGGGACAGTGGAGGGGAGGAACAGAGGAAGGAAGGATGAAGGAGCAGAGGAGTGGAGTGGTCAAGTGGAGCAGAGGAGGAGAGAAGGAAGAGAGGAGCGAAGCGACAGAGGAACGAAGGAGAAGAGGTGTGTGAAGTGAAGGATAAGAGAGGGCAGAGGAGGAGAGGAGTGGGCGAACGAAGGACGAAGGAGCAGAGAAGTGGAAAAGTGGTCAAGTGGAGCAGGGAGGAGAGAAGGAAGAGAGGAGCGAAGCGACGGAGGAATGAAGGAGAAGAGGTGTGTGAAGTGTGAAGCGAAGGAGTTAGAGAGGGCAGAGGAGGAGAGGAGGAGAGGGGTGGGTGAAACGAGGGAGGAACGAGCAGAGAAGGGTAGGTGTGGAGGAGCGAAGCGACGGAGGACCAAAGAGGCGTGTGAAAGTGAACGAGTCGAGAGGCAGAGAAGGCGGAGGAGGAGAGGAGCAGACGAGCGAACGAGGGACAAACATGCAGAGAAGGGTAGAGGTGTGGAGGAGTGAAGCGGTAATAAGGAGGAGGAGGAGACAGGGGATGCTCTTGTGGTGAGAGAGAAGCACATGTCTGCTCATCTGGGCCCACCCTGGGACGCAGAGCCACATGAAAGGCTGAGTCGTGTGCTTCTGCCTCAGACATGCAGAATGAACAATGGGCCGGAGAAGAAACACAATCTGGATTCGCTTAGGGTAGAATAGATGTTTTTTTTCTCCTGCATTTGGAGAAAGGATAAAACAGTCCCATATGACCGGTTCCTTTTTTTTTTTTTGCTTTTTTTTTGCTCCCCCCAGTTATTAATTGAAAACAAACTGTCTGTTCAAAGAGTTGTTGGCCAGTAATGGCTGGATGGATGGAGAGGCTGAGAGGGACAGAGAGAGAGAGAGAGAGAGAGAGAGAGAGATGAGGCTATGGACAGTACCAGTCAAAAGTTTGGACACACTTTCCCCATTCAGTGGGTGAAGTAAATGGTAAATGGACTGACTTATAGTGCGCCTTTGTCCAAAGCGCTTTACAACGGCCTCTCGTTCACCCATTCACACACACATTCACACACCAATGGCGGCAAGCTACCGTGCAAGGCGCCGGCCCGCTCACTGGGAGCAATTTGGGGTTCAGTGTCTTGCCCAAGGACACTTCAACATGTGGCCAGCCGGGGCTCGAACCGCCGATCTGCCAACCTTGTGATCATTAGACGGTGGCTCTACCTCCTGCGCCACAGCCACCCCTGAAGTGAAGTGTGTCCAAACCTTTGACTGGTACTGTAAGTGTAGTTGGAGGAGGGGTTTAGTGTTTCATATTGGGGGTTAAGATGGGGGTGAAGGTGTTCACGTGATATGTATATAAATGGAAGGTTGAGGATGGATGGTTCAGTGGAAGGTTTTGGTCGGAATCGAGTTCTGCTACGGATAAGGAACATTGCTCTGGGAAGAGGAAGAAGCAAGATCTGGGTCGAAATGTCCTACAGTACTCACACTGTGTGGACCTCATAGTCCACATAGGCCACTTCCTCATGATATCATAGACAAAAACAATAACAGCAAGAAATAAACCTGGCGCCACTTCAAAAACCTTTCAGATGTCTTCGGGTTACATAAAGCCCCAAAAACACCATTTATGTAAGCTCTCAGTCCATAAAACAGGTTGAAAACAAAGACCTTGAACACTACAGTACCATGACCTCAGACAGTTCCAGAGTGACCCCCTCGTCTAAATCTGGGCTTTGGCTCCCGCTGTTCGACCCCCTGTAGGCCCCCTGCTGCCCCCCCCCCCCTGCTGGGTCCAGGAAGTGGTGGTGGAGGACAGTGAACGGGAAGGTAATGGGGGAAGAGATAGGATGGGACGGAGGGGACGCTGGGACTAAATGCGGATCTTGCAGCCTCGGCCACAGGGAGACAGAGCAGGGGACCACAGACCACAGCAGTGTACAATTATCCCAAACAAGAGAGGCAGGCCAAGCTCTTCCCACTGAGACGCACGACAACAACACAGTAGGCCAGAGCCAGCGCAACCATCTCAGCATCCTACCTAAAACCCCACACATCACACACACACACACACACACACACAGAAATACATACACACACAAACACAAGCCATACTGTACATATACGCTCAATTTCAGCCAGGAGACCCTTTCAGTGTCCAGCGAGCAGTGTGGTATTCCAGGTTTTCTCCCATGTTCAACAAATGCATGCGTGCGTGCGTGTGTGTCACACAGACGGGACTCGAACTGTTTTGTGTTTGTTTGATGTGAATTAGTTCGCTGTGAATTCTCTTATGTCAGCAGCGGTTTGTAGATGGCTACCTTGTTCGATTTTGCTGTGTTATTGGAGTTACAGTGATTTGATTTTACAGTGACATTTCTTGATTGTGGGGTAGTGGTGGTCTAGTGGATAGTGAGTTGGACTTGTGATCGGAAGGTTGTGAGTTCAAATCCCGCCTGAAACCACACCACTACTAGTGTGCCCTTGAGTAAGGCACTTAGCCCTCAGTTACTCCAGGGGGAATGTCCCTGTAATTCGTAATTGTAAGTCGCTTTGGATAAAAGCGTCTGCTAAATGGCAAAATTATAAATTAATTAAATCTTGATTGGTATATTTCTTGGTTAGGGTTAGGGTCAGCGTTAGGGTTAGGGTTAGGGTTAGGGGTAGGATCAGTTAGATTACTTAGAAATATGGGAACATTGGGGTGTGGGACCATTGGGCTGTGGGACCATAGACACGCTCCCACAATTGGGAGGCGTTAGCTAGCTAGATAGCCTACATACTCAAGTAAAAAATGGCTCCATATCCTCTGTTTACTAGCTCGGCGTCTTCGCCGTTTATTGATCAGTGCTACTGCCAGCATGTCACTGTCAGCCATCTCGCAGGGTAAACACAACTTGCGTCGTTGTTACGGAAACGGTCATCTGTCTCTCGTTGCGTCTCATCACAGATCTTTGGTTCAGTCGCAAGTAGTCGCAGAGTGTTTTTCTCTGCAATGTTCTAAATGTTCTAAAACTGACCCGTCGCGTTGCGTTGCATCGCGACTCCTAGATGTGAACTGGGCTTAACGGCCTGTGGGGAATTTGGGCCCAGGGCCTGTGCTCATGATGATCCGTCCATGGGTGCGGACGCTGACTGGAGTGCCTGACCACCGCTGCAGAGAGATGAAGAGACAGGGCATGAACGTTCACCCACGAGGCTCCTCGACACACACCTGGGAAGTAGGCAGTCGCTTACTGCCAGGCAAAGTAGGCGCGCTTCCGTGTGTCTTGTGTTGTATGGGTGTACCCAGTAGTCAAGTTGTTAGTCAAGGGGACAGTTTTAGCATCCCCACAGCGTCAGTGACTTCAGTGTCAGTGACTTGGTAAAAATGTCATTGCATGTGTGCGTGCCCCCCCCACCCCCTCGCCCACAGTATTTTACTCAATATGCGCAAAACTAAATGTTGAAATAGCAGTAATACCACGTCCATTGATAAAATGACATAAGAGATGGAAAGGGGGGATGGCAGTTTTAGAAGGGGATGATATTGACCGTTTTTATTTCAGGGGGGATGCCATCCCCCCTCATCCCCCCTCAACTCGAGTGCTGGTTGTACTGGGGAAGAGATGTGTGTCGGCTGTGCGTCTCTCGTGCCCTGGCAGAGCAGAAGTAGTCGGCCCCAGAAGGGATCACGTTCCACCTGGCCTTGATACGGCCCCGGGCCGTGGATCTCTAGGATCGGTGCGTGAGCGTTGGACTGGCCAGATAGTTCTTTCTGTTTGGCAGTCATGGTGGGAGCACGGACCGGCGTAGTCAGGGATGATGTCGACATACACTCCTGCATCCAGGCCCAGGACCGTACAGGACCTAGGACATTCTGAGGATTTGGAAATGTTAGTATTGGGCCATTTTAGGAGTATTTATTTAATGAAGTGTATCTTCTATTTTTCAATCGCTCCAGCCTCTGGTTCCTCTTGGTGTTTCCCACACTGCTCCTCCCTCCCAAAACCAACGCTGTTGTACTTTTGATTTGATTTGATCTTTAGTGTATTTTATCTATTTTATCTGTTAAGCACTTTGGGCGGCTGTTTGTCGTCGTTTTTTTTTTGTCCTAGGTGGCTATATACCTAGGGTTAGGTTCGGACAACTTGGTCGTCTGACACATGCACTCACACACACACACACACACACACACACACACACACGCGCACCCATCTCTGAAATTGTACATCGGCTCAATACATTGTTCAAATCCTGAACCTATATCAAACAGCTCTAATTGTAAAACAGTTGAGGAGCGCTTAAGATAAACCTCCATCAACAGCGATACGCTTCATCAAACGGCGTCCTTTAATCTGAGGCCAATGTTCCCGTGTTAACCAAGCACCACAACAACACCCCCCTCTCTTCAACATCTGAGCGCACACCTTCAACAGTTTAGCGCCTGGCAGACAGATATATGGGCTCCTCTTGCCTTGAACTCCCAGTGAATTACTGGGAGTCAGTATGCAAGAGGCTGTCTGGAGTTGGCAGCCAGCAGCATTCTTCAGGGCCGGGGGGCGTGCAAAGAGAGAGAGAGGCACCTGAGATCGGCATGGCGCTCCGACACTCACGGCTCACCTGAGAGGCACAAGGGAGAGGCACGTAGATTCTCCCTAAGACCTGATATGATGTATGGTGTGCATACATTAGCGAGCAGCATTCGTTCTTCATCAGGCTTGGAGGAGGTCCAGCTGTGTCCACCAATGCCAGGTGAGCTCAGAGGGGCTCGGCCTACCTCAGAGGCCCAGGGGGAGAGGAGGGGAGGGGATCAAAGGGGCTGCCGCCCTGCTTCGGTCCGCGTGCCGGCTGGACCCATGAACGTGTTACAGATGAGCTGGGGCGCCGCGCGGGGCTGAGGTCGGAGGAGCATCTGTGGTTACATACAGGCAGCACTCCAGTTGAGGGGGGATGAGGGGGGATGGTATCCCCCCTGAAATAAAAACAGTCAAAATCATCCCCCTTCTAAAACTGCCATCCCCCCTTTGCATCCCTTATGTCATTTTATCAATGAACGTGGTATTACTGCTATTTCAACATTTAGTTTCGGGCATATTGAGCAAAATACTGTGGGCGAAAATGACATTTTTACCAAGTCACTGACACTGAAGTCACTGACGCTGTGGGGATGCTAAAGTTGTCCCCATTATGATAAAATCCACCATCCCCCCTGATTTTCTTTTACAACTTGAGTACTGGTTACATACAGTTCTGGTCTGGATAAAGCAACTGGGGTTCACTTTTCTCTCAGATATCACTCAATCTGTATTTCAATCAGTGAGACCGTTATGAGCTAGAGCTAGCGTATGCAAAATGTCCCATAATTCAAAGGGGCGGATAGGCGGCGGGGGTTAGGTCGGAAAACATTAGAGAGAGAGGAAAATGTATACTCTAGTGAATTCATGATGAATGTTCCCAGAAGTAAGTGAATAATACTGTAGAAACGACATTCTGTGGAACTATCCTTTCTCGGAAGAGATAAAACGCTTGGATTTTTCATCATCAGCGGTGTGTACTGTACGTTCATATATCCCGGTCAAATACAGGATCCAATTCAAAATCCAACTCGCCACTTACAAAGCCATCAACAATCTGGCCCCCTCCTACCTCGCCGACCTCGTCCTCCTCCACACCCCCTCCCGTTGCCTCAGGTCTGACGACCAAACCACCCTCAAGACCACCAGGACCAAGCTCCGGACCTGGGGTGATAGGGCCTTTTCAGCCGCAGCCCCGTCCCTCTGGAACGCTCTCCCCAACCACATCAGACAGGCCAACACCCTCGCCTTCTCCAGTTAACCCTCTCCCCCTCCCCTTCCCATGTGTCCCCAGCATTACCTTCATTAGGCCCCTATACTTTCTTTTATTTATTTTTTGTTCCTTTTTATTATTACTACTCGATCTTTTCAGTTTGTAAAGCGTCTTTGAGTGTCTAGAAAAGCGCTATATAAGTCTAATGTATTATTATTATTATTATTATTATTATTATTATTATATCCGTCCGTGTCCTGGGTCCCACATCAGGAACTATCACACACATCCTTGAGATCCCTTCCCCACGGCCGTGATGTGGTGGTGTGTGTGCGTTTGTTGTTTCCTGCGTCTCTCTCTCTCCCCAGGTTATTGTCGTTCCCCCCTTCCTTCCTATCACCATGGTGACGGCATAAGTGAGCACACCTGTTCTCACTCGCTCATCAAGGATGGAGGAGAGCGGCCGGGTGGAGCTAACAGATGGTGCCAGTGGGCCGGTCTGCAGCTTGAGAGTTGTGTGTGTTATTGGCTATCAGCTAAAGATACTTGTGTAGCGTGTTCCTGTGTGTGTTAGTTGATAGTCAGCCAAAGCTACAATTTGTAGTGTGTGTTAGATTATATTTCTGTTCGCAGAAATCGCAAGTATTCAAACGTCAACCATTATACAAAGCATGTTGTGTGCTAAGTCCTGGTATACGACACACTAAGGAATATAAAGTAATTTCTAGGCTTAACCTGGTCAGTTATATTGCATGCTTAGGTTCTAGCAGACTATCCGAGTACACAGACCGATTTGTTTCATTTTGAGACAAATGAGAAGAGTGTCGTATCAAATTTCAGGAGATTTCTTTTAGACAAGCAACAGTGTAAGTAAGTTGCCTACTTTAAGCCATTCAAAAGTGTAAATACAGAAAATATAAAACATTCTTGTAGGTGATTGTTCTAAGACAAACAATCTAATGAGAACGTGTTGTGGCAAGTTGTAATGACAGTAGTATTCAATTAATAAAAAGTGTCTTCAGCTTGGTTCAGAGATAACTCCACATGGTGCACTACCATTTCCATTCTAATTGACCAACTTGTCACAAACGGATGGCCCATTTGACTGAATTCCTGTGGAGCATAATCTTAGGTCATGTTCTCACATGAAAATCCGAATCATGACCCGGAGCAAGTGGATGAGATTGCAACATTGTTGCATAAATTATTTCTCGGATTTGCGTTCTCACAGCCCTTTATGTAAACGAAGTAACATATGCAATCGAAGAAGCAACAGACGTGGTAGTTGATTGGTCAGAAAAATTGAAAATTGCCCGTTCGTCCCGCTCTTATCCAGATCAACACGCATGCGCTGTTGTTTTCCTATGGATAGCCTCGATGCGTCGTTTCTAACCGGAGCGAAACCACCCTTTTCAAGCGGAGCATGCGTCGGTTGTTTGCTCTGGGAGCGACTTCGAATGCTCGTTCTCTCAGCTCCAAACGACGCAGAGCAAAGCAAATTTCATCCAAAACTCCAATTCCAAGTGAAGCAAATGTTCTAGTGAGAACACACCCTGAGATACATAGCAAAATACTAAAAAGAAACACCACACAATAATGAAAACAACTATTCATAAAACACATTAAAATAACATCAAATATGACTATATAAACATCCATGTCATCCTAGCAGGAAAAGGGGTGGTGTGAAGATTTAATCACCAACAGGACAGGATCAGCTTGTTCCAATTCTTCCATTTGTCTCACAATAAACCCCAAAATACTTGTAAAGTAATAGCAGCTGATCAAGGCAATTCCCCTCTGTATTATAACTGTGATTATTTGGCCCCTCACACGCGGATGTTATGGGTGTTATGGCATGGTCAGTTCAGAAAGAATAATACCACCCTTTGTGTATCATGACAATCATGTTAGCTGAGCCAGAACCAGATCCATCAGTGTGTTCCATGGCACTCATACAAAGCATGGAAGGGTTCTCTCTCTCTCTCTCTCTCTCCTGGGTCTGTCAGCCCCACACAGAACCAGCTCAGAGGGAGAGGCAGAGAGGCCTCACAGGGGAGGGACACAATGAACAGACTCCACTACAGCTCATACAGGTCCTCCGATGATGTGACAGCTGAACCCCGGGACGAACGGAGCTACGAGGAGCGCTTCTGCCTCACCGTCAGGGGGTTCTAACTCATTCACCACAGGGAAAAGGGGCCAAGTTGTCATGTTCAGGCAGAGTCGTTTCTCACAGACACAGCAGGGCCCTCTCAGCACCCAGGTTCATCCCTCTTACAGCTCACTACTACTGGTGCACAAAGGGAAAACAAACAGTGTTCTGTTTGTGCGCTTTTCCTCTCTTTCTTTCGCCTCCTTTTCCTTTCAGGGGGGGGTGATCATGCATCATTCACACAACTGTTTCTTTCCCTCGGCCCACGCGTGCCGGAGCTTTCTCTGTTGTTTCGTCACGGTTCAAGAGGTGAGCGAGAGAATCTGAAGAAAGACATGAGACGACGTGGTTATTTTGATAGACAAGAGGGTGGACCCCCTAACTGTGTTTCATAAGTCCTGTCTCACATGTCAAGTGTGTGTTTACAGTGGGGGGCTGTGTGTGTGCGTGCATGCGTGCGTGCATGCGTGCGTGCGTGTGTGTCGTACGTATGTGTGTTCATGTGCCTGCTTGCCCGGTAACCTAAACAGCACTCTCACCTGTCAATCATCCCCCTCAGCCTTCAGGTGGGGGGGGGGGGCGGGGGGGGGGGATCAAGAGGTGTCAGCGGGGGGAGTTAACACTGTATCAAACCTGACTTGTTCCAACCCATTCACCCTGACAGGCCCGACCATAGGAGACTGAGTGGAGGTCTCTCCTCTACACTGTAAACACTCCAGATGAAAGAGAGAGGGGGTTATATATTGTACTGTAAGAGCAGAAAGTTACTTTAAGAGTTATAGATGAGAACCAGGGATTGACTGGGACATCAGTAAGGATTTAACTGTAACTGGAAGGTGTGATGACAGAGAGAGAGAGAGAGAGAGAGGGGAGGCGGGGGTCTGTAAGAGAGAGTGTGTTAGCGAGCAGCATGTGTTACTGTACCCCCCTCTATTGACTTCACCATTCGCGGAGGAATTTGCTGTAATAAAAGTCAGTGAAAGTCACAGGGGAGTTTCATCAGTCAGTGTAATGAGTGAGTTGTCACGAGACATATGGCACCATCCGTCATCCTACAGTATATACGGGGTAATCCTGCCGCTCATGTTTAGTGTTGAAACCAATTTTTCACATAATTAATGCATTATTTAAACCAATACGTGCCAATTACACAACAAGTCATGCATCAGAAGAAGTTACAAAACAGCCACTCAACATTTCACCACCTACTCGAGCACGTTCACTCCTACAACAGATGTTCACTCCACTGTCTTCTTTCCTAACGCTCCTCTCACCCACCGTACCTTAATGACTTGTTTCTCACCCTCGTTAGTCTCATTCCCAGACACTTCGTGACGTTAGAATTATAAGGTTCTATCTCAATTTTTGGTCAAAATTTAGTTTTTTTTACATAATCTGATCCATTAGGTGTTTGTTAATGCCCGTGTGGTGTTATTTTTAAAATGTTGACATTTTTTTTTGTTAGTAATTCATAAAATACAAAGGTTCCATCTCACAGAACATAATGGAATGTCAAAACTTTGACGCTCAATATCTCTGAACTACCCTAGACGGAGATAGAACCGTATCATTCTAAACGGAGATAGAACCTTATCATTCTAAACTCACGACTTCCCGCCCGACTGCGTGAAAGGTCTGTGGTCTGAATGAGTTTAACTTGGCCTTTTTGATTTTGATTTGATTTATTAGTGTTATTAAAAAGACAGTTTCCAGGGGATAAAAACACATGATAAAGCGCAAGCACTTATTTCCATCATGTGTTTTTATCCCTTGGAAACTGTCTTTGTAATTCCACAATAAATCAAAAAGGCCAAGTTAAACTCATTCAGACCACAGTCGGGCGGAAGTCGTTAAGCCAATAGAAAGATTGTAAAAAATGGAAGGCGCAATGAATGGCTTAATCTTTTTCTTTTTATATTTTTTATAATGGTTTATTGCCATGCAATCAACTTGTCAGTCAATTGATGGAATTTTGTCTTTTTTGCTCTAGGCACTGGGTCAGCCAAGTCGGCGCCCCTGGAGCGATTAGGGGTCAAGTGCCTTGCTCAAGGGCACCTTCCTAAGGCGGGGATCCAACCAGAAACCTTCCGATTGCTAGCCGGCCTCTCTGACCTCTAGGCTGCCTCCGCCCCACCAATCATTTCCAGCAACACCACCTAACCCCCCCCACGCCTTGGTTACATTCCCTTGTATGCACTCGCCTACTCTGCAATATGGACATTTCCGAAAAAACGTTTTTGATGCAGTTCTGTCACAAGTGTTTAAACTTGAGAAGACTAGCCGGAGACTGAAGACCTCCACCTCTTCAGGTTACACCTTAACTGCTCCTCCTGAGACATCTACTGCCCCCCAGCACTGCGTCTCCTGAGACACCCGCTTTTCCCCTTTACTGTGTCCCCTAAAACTTCTATTGCCCCCCTTGTACTGTTTCTCTGTTCTCCAGTGTCTATATAAAAACATTTTTAAAAAAAGTCTAGGTTTAGAAAAAGGTGATAGAAGAAGATTTTTCCATCTATCACAGAGACTGCCAATGGCCCCGGGCCTGAGCTAGATTACTCTTCCTGCTACGACTGGTGGATTGATGATTCACTTGCTTAGTCAAATGTATTGATTGTAAGTCGCTTTGGAATAAGACGTCTGCTAAATGCCAAAAATGTCAATGTAAATGTAAACTAGCCTCCAAAAGAGATGTTTTTGCTTGCTTGCCAACATATTAGGTTTATGGCCGACACTGTGCCTTGTGTTCTGCCTCCATTCAGAGCCTCACCTGCTAGTTGTGTGATTTGCTTCGACACTTGACTCAGTCAGGTCACTCCCATGGAACGACATGGCCACTGCCACTAAGGCCAATTTGGAGTGGTTGATATTCCAGGCTCATATGCACTGTGCGCAACAGCTTGGGCACAAGGTTCACCACAGTTCACACTCTCCACGTTGACACCTTTTCAATGTCCCTCCTTTCGCTTCCTTACCTACTTCTACCTTTCCTCCATCTGTCCACTAGTCTCATTCTCTTATTCCTTTCACCCTCTACCCACACCTCACTACCTCCATTCAGACCCCCCCCTGCTCTCATCCCATTTGGTCCCCCTATCCCCCTCTCCTCTCCTCCCCTCCCCTCCCTCCCTCCCTCTGTCGTTCCCCTCACCCCCTGGTCCTGCTCTGGGCCACCACAGAGAGTGATGTATGTCCCATGAGGAGAGAATGTTATCTTGTGTTTCGTTTGGGCCTCTCTTTGAAGAGACTATTTTTCCAGGTCTTGAAGCAGCGGTGACAACCCCTAACTAGTGCTGATCTACTACAGCAAAGACAACATGGTCTCCAACAGGGCACATGTTATTAATGGGCATATTTCACATCATCTGTACTTCTTATCTCAACCATGCATTCCTTCTTAACATCAATGACCGAGCGTGTGTGTTTGTGTGTGTGTGTGTGTGTGTGTGTGTGTGTTTGTGTATGATTGAGAGAGGGAGTGAAAGATAGAGATAGAGGAATGATTGACACTGAAATAGTAATAAAGTGTGTGTGTGTCTGTGTCTCTGTGTGTGTGTGTGTGTGTGTGTGTGTGTCTTCTTCTAGCATTGTGACTGCCAACGGCGCCTGAGTTTGAAGATTCACACACACACACACACACACACACACACACACACATAGTTGTGTGTGTGGATCACATAGCGTTGTGGAGGTAGCTAGGGAGCTTCCCTAGCGAGAGTCAGATCTTATGGGCCCCAGCATGCTGGCCCCCCCGGGGGGGGGGGACGGACCAGGGCTTCTATTATGTACACACCCAGAGGCCAGGCAGCCTGTTGGGGTGAGGAGAGCAGACTAACACCCCCTGAGCTGGTTGACAGTCTATCTACGGTGCTCCTGGTGCTCCACCTGAACCACATCCATTACAGTTACTCTACTCCCTCTGCCTGTTTGCTAGCTTCTCCTCCCCAACCCGACGATATCATTTTCACATGTCGTTAATCACACGGCTCAACCACCCCATTCAACACAACCGCTGCTCAGAATTTATGCCTACCACACTATTTCATCAAGCAGAGAGAGAGAGGAGGAGAAGAGGAGGAGGAGAAGGGAAGATAGGCTAATCAGGTAAGGCGGGCCATTTCCTAAAAGGTAGAGTGGCGTAGAGATGGTGTTGCGTAGAAAAGACGGAGGGGCAGACTGTTGTCAGTTAAATAGGAGTGTTGGAACTAGCTGTCAGAGTGTCTGCAGGGCTTGGTGTAGTAGTGTACCATCCCTGTTCAGACTTAGACACCTTTCACCCTCCAGCTCAACATTGCTGGAGATTGACATCGCTGGCTTACTCCGACTACAACCTCCCCCACCTAACAAAAAAATTAGCATCTGATAAAAAATAATAATAACATCGTAACTTGCCCAGTACGGAAAGCAGTTAAACACTAACAGGAGATTTTTTTTTTACTTTTACTGCGTAGAGTAGATGTAATTGCTTGAGCAAGGATAATAAACGTGATGGATCTAGTGAGTTGAGAGCAGAATTTCACATTAGGAGCCGTGGTCCCCCCCAGCCTCAGGGAGAGAGAGAGAGAGAGAGAGAGAGAGAGAGAGAGAGAGAGAGAGAGAGAGAGAGAGAGAGAGAGAGAGAGAGAGAGAGAGAGAGAGAGAGAGAAAGCGAGAGAGTTGAGAAGTGAGAAGCCAAGGCCTGAAAGAAAGTGTTCTCTCTCTTCTGCCTCTGACGTTTCTTAACCTCTTTTGTGGCTTGGAAACCCCATGTCTTTGGCCACCACTTACTCTCTATTTATGCAAGAGAATAAAGCAGAGAACGCTGCCCCTCCTAAATCTGTAAACTGCAATTAAGCTAAATTCCAAGTTTATTTCCAAACGCCGTCCTTGCTCCAGACCATGTGAGAGACTGCAGTCTAAAATTATCACACGTTTGGTCGGGAGGCCAAAGACAGAGCCAGCCCTGTGTCTTCTACAGGGCTCGGCGAGGATGACAAAGACCGTGGGGATTCTGGGTAGAATGAGGAGCGATGATGATCATGATTCGACGGTCGCAGTGAAAACTTCCAAGTCACACAGAAGTAAATAATCCGAATCTATGTCTACCACGTTTGGGATTCGAATACTGGGTGTGTGGGTGTGGTTTGGCATCAAATATCCAATGAAAGTGTATGGGAAAAGACGATCTTTGAGAGCATAGAGAGACTATACAGTAGGAGCTGGTGAGGTTTGCCAGCTATCATGACACCTTTCAGTCCAGCATAAACAACCAGTGCCTGAATTCCACTCTCATAATGTCATGAAGAGGAAACAGATAAAAGAGAAGTTGATGAAAAAATTATCGAAACTGTTGATGATGATTACGATAATGATCCTGCCTCTCCCCCTCCCCCTCCCACTCTCTCTCTCTCTCTCTCCCCCTCTCTCCCCCTCTCTCTCTCCCCCTCCCACTCTCTCTCTCTCTCCCCCTCTCTCTCTCTCTCTCAGTCACTATGTGTTTACACACCAGCAGTGTAAGTGACAGGGCTGTAATCGGAAGTCTACAACCGTGTCATTTGGAAGAATGTTGTCTTTTCCTGGGAGCGTGGTGGTCAAGAGAGAAAAACAAGATTTACATCTCAAAAGGGAGGGCCGGAGCGTCAACCCTGCATTATCCCCTATTGGTTGTGGTCAGAGAGGGGCGTGAACTTGTGGGGGAGGTAGACAAAAAGACAGACGCTTGCCCATGACAGAAATTGGTATGTGAAAAAAACAGTGGGCTTGGATCTCAGAATGTGAGGGACAGAGTGACTCAAAAGACCCAGATGCAAAGACCATTTCTGTGAGACCAGTACAGTGACAAGAGTAAAGAATACGCTATGAACGTCCATAATATGTCACTTACTTACATTTAACGTGAACATAAGTGGAGATACTTTTAGAGACAAGACGTCACCGACGCTATTATTACAGTAGCAAAAGTCAATCTGAGCAGTAGTAACAGTTACTGTTCTAATGTGGCCCAAAGTTGACTAAGCTTGTAAAACGAGTCATTTACTGGAATTTACTGTAAACTGAGTCATTTACTGGAATTTACTGTTAAAGACCAGTGTTTCCAGACTTGTTTACATTATGCAGTGTGTAACTCCATGGCCATAAGCTTGGCAGTTGGCCACTGACTCTCCCACAAACACCAGCAATGAAATGGAGGAGTGTGGATCTGTCTCGTCCATCTGGATGTCACGCGGGATGTCTCAGATACTTGGGACAATTTTGGCAAAACTTGTGTGATCGATGCGTCTTGCCATAGAGATCCTCCGATCAATCAGTTCTACTGATTGGCCCAAGGGGGATAATGGTCACCAATGTAAGTAAGTAAGTAAGTACATGTTATTTCTATAGCACCTATCCCAGACCAGGGGTCACAAAGTGCTTTACATATATAAGAACATAGCTATATAAGAACATATACTGTATATATAGTATATAGCTAAATAAGAACAGGTTGAAATAGGTAAACAAGTGAAAATAAGAACAAGTAACAAACAACAAGTGTACAACAATATCAACAGGACACAGAAAGACAGGCTTTTGGGGTTAGCCAAAAGCCTGTCTATACAGGACAGTCTTTAGATGTTTTTAAAAAAAAAGCAATGCACACAAGGAGGGGCCCTACATCATTGTGAGGGACAACATGTTGACTGTTGACTTGTATCTACGGCTGCTCTTCATAAGGTACTTTACACTACTAACAGATATATTTATAGATTATTGCACAACAGCATTTTCCACTTCCTACTACCACCAGCCCATATATATGTCATAATATATTACTATTGTATCCTGTATTCAGTTAGGGTTTATTTTAGTTTTATTGTATGTGTACAACAATATTGAGGCTTAGGTGAATGAATCATCTCTCCATTTTCTCTCCTAAAGAAAAGATGGACTTTCATAGAGTATTCCTATTCTTTTCAAAGTGTCACCCAGCTGTGCTTCACTCTTATAAAATAAGAAATCAAGAAGTTTTAACAGGAGTCTCTTTTTTTACGTACCTTTAGTGGCCCAGCTTGGTCATTCAGCCTCTTTATGGAAACAGTGGAGAGACACTGGCATCAGATCTGATCCGACCTAAAAAACAAAAAAGAATTTTTTTGTTCCATTATGTACCACATAAAACCACATTTTGCGACTTTGGAAGAGGATGCATTTTGAGAAGCCCACATTTTTGTTTTTCTTCCGTTGATACTGGATCAGTTTCCACTTTGATTTGGAAATAAAAAAATAACAACCAGCATATAATTAAAACGTCCCTTGCAGGCGCTTTTATTACTACTTTATTTATTTCTTTACAATGTTTACTGTTTATTTCTGAAGGACATTACCACACACATTTGCCACACGCAGGCTTGTCTCACATCTCCAGGAAAGAGTTTATAAGAGAAGTACACAGCGGTCCAGCTTATCGGCTGCGGAGGGGAAGGGAGGGAGTGCGTTTCCCTTCCAATCTGGCAACCTGTACATGGAGGGAGGGAGGGTGGTGGAGGTATGTTTTGGATAACGTTCATCATTCATTCCATTACAGTGATCCGTCCTCCGATTTCTATCTCCACCAGCCTCCTCTGCTATGGAGTGGGGTCGACTACCATAGCAAACTTAGGCCAGGGATCGAGATGGTGTGGCCGGGTGGAGCAGAGGGGGTCTGGTACCTGACATGTGAATGTGTTGGCTCCCCAAACGAATCAAGTCAAAAAGTCAAAAGTCACTTTATTGTCCCAAGACTGGGAAAAGTGTTTTGGGCTTACACCACACTGCAGCCAGACTATACAACATGTTAAAAACACAGACAGAAGGCAACCCTGATTCAGACAAGAGTAGAAGTAAAAAACAATAAGTAAAATCTATCCAACATTCATCTGGTGCTGTTTAAAAGTTTAACTGAGACCGGAATAAAATCATTTTTAAACCTGTTTAATCTAGAGCGGGGGACTCTAAACCTCCTCCCAGAGGAAGTAGTTCAAACTCTGCATGTAGGACATGAGAGGGATCCGTGAGAATTCTATTAGCCTGCCTCAGAGTAGCCTGTTCAAAAACAGACTGCAGGGATGAGTGACCTTTCACCCCTAGGATCTTCCATGCAGTCTGCATCAGCCGGACCAGTTTGGACTTTAGTTGTTCAGATAGGTTACCGAACCAAGCTGTAATGCCGTATCTGGTGAGACTCTCTAATAGCGAGCTTGCACGGCTTGCCTGCGTGAGACTAGGGTTCAAACCTTAGTTTGAAGGGGCGACTGTGGCTCAGGAGGCAGAGCCTGCGTCTAATGATCACAAAGGCCGGCGGTTCGATCCCTGCTTAGTCACGTGTGTCACGAGGTGTCCTTGGGCAAGACACCGAACGCCAAATTGCTCCCAGTGAGCGGGCCGGCGCCTTGCATGGTAGCTTGCCGCCATTGGTGTGTGAATGTGTGTGTGAATGTGTGTGAACGGGTGAATGAGAGGCCGTTGTAAAGCGCTTTGGAATAAGGCGCTATATAAGTGCAGTCCATTAACCGTTGGCTAGTCCATAGTGATACAGTCCATTAACCGTTAGTTAGTCCATAGTGATACAGTACGTTAACCGTTAGTTAGTCCATAGTGATACAGTCCGTTAACCGTTAGTTAGTCCATAGTGATACAGTACGTTAACCATTCGTTAGTCCATAGTGATACAGTACGTTAGACTCTGAGGATGGTACAGTAGACAGCCGGACTAGAGACAGACAGGAAGGGAGACAGGGTCATCTGCTCCAGCACTATGCCCCATCAGAGAAATCCACCCAGACAGACACAGTTAATCCCACACAAGTTCAAAGCGATACGAACGCACATGTGGCACCAACCTGGGCAACGCTGAGGGAAGGAGAGAACGAGACATGGTGAGAGAGAGACGAGAGGAGGAAAGAGAGAGAGAGGTATAGAGGGAAGGAGACAGTGCCTCGGCTGGGTTTATGTATGATGTGTTTGTGCATACACATCTGTCTGTCTGTCTCTCTGTGTGGACTGGGCTATGAAGATTTGTTTTGATATCCATATAATGTCCCTGTTAAGTATTTATGTCTCTATTAGGTGTACGTGTGTGTGTGTGTGTGGGGGGGGGCGGACGAGCGGACGGACGGACTGTTGAGGAGGACTGTCTCTCTGTGTTGACTGTGCTATGAATATTTGTTTTCATATCCATATCATGTCCCTATTAAGTGTGGCTAGTATGTCTCTATTATGTCTCTCTATGCCCTCAAAACCCACCTCTTCAAGCTCGCCTTCGCCAGTTAACCCTCTCCCCCTCCCCTTCCAATGTGTCCCCAGCACTATCTTCATTAGGCCCCTCTATACTTTCTGTTACTCATTTTTGGTTTCTTTTTATTATTACTACTCGATCCTTTCAGTTTGTAAAGCGTCTTTGAGTGTCTAGAAAGCGCTATATAATGTATGTGTGTGTGTGTGTGTGTGTGTGTGTGTGCGTGTGTGTGTGTGTGTGTGGTAAACAGCTGTGGATGAGATAAGCTCCCCCCGAGGGCGCTGGACTCCCTCCTTCCGATGAATAGTACCCCTGCTCCCAGACCCGGCCGGAGGATAGCTAGCTCCACCGCCAGACCCTGGGAAAGGTCACACTCACACCAGGAGGAGCGGCCAATGACTCAGCCCCCTCTATCACACTCTACCCGACCCATTAGAGAGCTCATCGCACAGCACATAGCAGCAGAGCGCCCTATGACTCAGACCACACTGACCGCACTATGACACTCACATTCACTCCCCCAGATTAAGACTCAATCAAAGGAAGAAAACACACCAAAAAAACGGCCTCTACACTCACACACTCACACACTCACACTAGCCACCGCTCCATCACAGACACAGGGGAACGCGTAAACACAAAGAGTGAAGACTGCACACGCCCACACACACACACACACGCACGCACACGCGCATACGCACACACACACACAGCAGTGTAGCAGCTGCAATACATATACAGACACACTGAAATATAACATGCTCAGCTTAATTTAGGTTAAAAAAAGAACTACACACACGCGCATGCACACACACACACACCCACCACACACACACACACACCACACACACACACACACACACACCACACACACACCCACACACTAACACACATGCACCCACAGATACAAAGCCACAGAAACACACCATCCATCTACAGTATGAAAATAGACCCTCACACGAGCAGCCCAGACATGATCAGACAGTGAGACACGTGAAATGCGTTTGTTCAAGTTATACACAGCAGATCGTCCACATCTGTGCCACATATTACATCTCATACCAAAGATTCCTCCTGAATTTGAACCATTTCAAGGCAGAATGTAAAACGATATACAATGTCACATTTATGTATGTGGGACAGAGATCAGATCGTTCTAGATAGATAATATATACATGTATTCCACAGTTAGGATGTACTGCATGAGATGACAGAACGAGCCACTTCCTTGTGAGCGACCAAAACTATATAGGGATCTTGTTTTTTCATGTTTTTTCATGCAAAAAAAGGGTTTCCTTCATGTGCCGTATACAAACTAAATTGAGTTTGAAAATGTTTGATGTTTGACTATTTGGAGGGACATCTGTTCAGACTTGTGCATGTGTGAGAGACTGCAAGCGTGTGTATGTGAGTTTGTGTGTGTGTGTGTGTGTGTGTCTGAGTGTGTGTGTGTGTGTGTGTCTGAGTGTGTGTGTGTGTGTGTGTGTGTGTGTGTGTGTGCGTGTGTGTGCCCAGTGGATGGCCCCAGATCGTGTTGTTCACCGAGCCCACAGCCCACAGATCCACCGCCCCATCCACTAGCCCGTCTACTGGCCCCACTGTCATTCTCCCAGTCAGTCGTTGTGGTTGTCCCAGTCTGTCCCTGGTGTGTGTTGTTTGTGTGTACCGTGCGTGGGGTTTCTGTCTAGGCACGCACATGTGTGTGTGTGTGTGTGTGTGTTACCCTCTGTGCCCTGAGCAGTGTGTGTGCGAAGGTAAACATGTTCCAGTGTGTTCCACAGAGTTAGGCCTCTACTGAAGCGTGTCTGTGTTGTGAAGGCCAAACAAGCGCCACAGTAAATCCCCAAATCACCCAAATCCAGCCCTGTATCATAAACCTGCACCAAGAAACTGCACTGTTCCTATACCTCATTCTTATACGTAGTCGTCGATGCAACAGGAAGAATCCTACTTGTTACATGATAAGACGTCATTATCATCGCGATGATACGAAAGAAAGAAAGCATAACCAAGACTTGCAATGTTTTTTTTCTTCTTTTGTTTTTTAAAAATTCTTGCTGCTAATGTTTGCTAATACCTTCCTCTGATAACTTACAGTTACCCTAACCACTTTGAAACTATTCCTAAGTCTAACCGCAACCATAACCACTCAAATTCTTATTATATATTATTTTTTTTACATTTTGGCCAGCTCCAGTCTTACAGTATTGTTCATATTCATTAGATATGATAGATAGATGATAGATAGAGACAGGAAACTAAGGAGGAGAGGGTAATTCAGCAGGGCATGGGCTGGATTCGAACCCATGCCGACATGGGCATATGAATGAATGAATGAATGAATGAATGAATGAATGGTCTTTATTATTGTCATTGCTACAGTACAGGTACCAAACAACGAAATTTAGGAGGGGTGGCTCCCCTGGTGTTAGGAAAGAAAAAAAAACACTTTTAAAAAAACACAAGAAGGGAAGGAGCTGGTTTACATAAATAAAGGCTATGTACACTATCCACTATACTATACTGTACAGATAGACGACTAGGGTTGTCATATTGCACAATAGTGTTATTTCACATTTATTTAAAGTGTCGCAGTTTGCAGGCTTGAAATGTACATATTTGTGCCTCAGCACTACACCTGATTTTTTCAGTCCAGCAGCTGCCATCAATCCGTCCAGACTGTCCAGGGCCCAGAACCTAGGTCTTTGCTGTGTTCAGGGCCTGGACGGCCCTGTGGTAGAAGCTGTTCTTCAGTCTGTTTGTCCTTGCGGCTATGGTCCTGAACCGCCTTTTCGAGGGCAGCGGGGTAAAGTGTTCGTACCCAGGGTGGGTTGGGTCCCTGGAGATCTTGGAGGCCTTCCTGAGACAGCGTGTGTTGTACAGCTCTTCCAGAGAGGGGAGGGGGGCGCCGGTGATCTTCTGGGCTGTTCTCACGACTCTCTGTAGCGCATTTCTCTCCGCGGTTGTGCAGCTGGAGAACCAGTTGCAGATGCCGTAGGTGAGGATGCTCTCCACTGCGCCGCGGTAGAAGGTCACCAGTATCTCCTGCTTGCTGTGTTCCTTCCTGTGGACTCTCAGGATGTATAGCCGCTGTTGTGCCTTCTTGATGGTGGCTTTTGTGTTGTCCTTCCAGGTCAGGTCATCCCGCATGTGCATCCCCAGGAATCGGAGGGTTGAGACTCTCTCCACGCTCTCTCCGTCGATGAGCAGGGGCTGGATCTCGGACTTTTTCCTCCTGAAGTCTACGATGATTTCCTGGGTCTTTGACTTGTTCAGCAGCAGGTTGTTAACCTTGCACAGCTTGCTCAGTTGCTCTACCTCATCCCTGTACGCCGCCTCGTCCCCCCCCGAGATGCATCCCACCACGGTGGTGTCGTCTGCAAACTTTACGATGGAGTTGCTGGGGTGGACGGGGGTGAAGTCGTAGGTGTAGAGGTTGTAGAGGATGGGGCTTAGCACGCAGCCCTGGGGGGACCCAGTGCTGAGTCTGAGGGCTGTGGAGGTGTGGGGGCCCACCCGCACCCTCTGGGGGCGGTCGGTCAGGAAGTCCTTGATCCATGCACATATAGAGTGTGATAGACCCAGGTCTAGTAGTTTGGTCACTAGCCTGTCTGGAAGGATGGTGTTGAAGGCGGAGCTGAAGTCCACAAAGAGCAGTCTCGCGTAGCTGTTTCCCCTCTCCAGGTGGGATAGAGTGGCGTGGAGAGTCGTCGCGATGGCGTCCTCTGTGGACCTGTGGGCTCTGTAGGCGAACTGGTATGGATCCAGGTTGGGCGGGAGGCGTGTGAGTATGTGGGCCCGGACTAGTTTCTCGAAGCACTTCATGATGATTGGTGTGAGTGCCACCGGGCGGTAGTCGTTTAGGCAGCTCACCGTGCTTTTCTTCGGGACTGGGATGATAGTTGAGGTTTTCAGGCAGGGTGGGATGGTGGCCTGGGACAGGGACTGGTTGAAGATGTTGGTGAAAACCCCGGCCAGCTGGTCGGCGCAGTCCCTCAACACCCGTCCCAGGACGCCATCCGGCCCGAGGCTTTCCTAGGGTCCACCGCCTTCAGTACGCGTCTCACTTCATGCTCTGTGAGGGTGAGGCTGCTGAGAGCTGGAGAGAGTGGTGTTTGTGTTGTGGTTACCTCCGTTCGCCCCTCGTCGAACCGGGCGTAGAAGGTGTTCAGCTTTCCCGCCAGCAGGGGGTCGTCCTCTGCGGCTGTGAGCCTGTTGGCTCTGAAGTTTGTCATGTGCTGAACCCCCTGCCACATCCGCCTGGAGTCGTTGCTCAGGAAGCATTCCTCAATCTTCTCTCTGTGTTCTGCCTTGGCCGCTTTGATTCCGCGCTTTAGGTTAGCCCTGGTGGTGCTGTACAGCGGTGTGCTCTTCCCTGCGAAGAAGGCGTTGTCCCTCTCGTTGATCAGTTTTTGGACCTTCCCAGTCATCCATGGCTTCGTGTTGGGGTAGACCCGGACCCGTTTGTCCACGGTGACTGAGTTGGTGCAGTTCACTATGTGGTTCAGAACCGACGACGTGAACTGTTCCAGGTCCTCATGCTCATTTTCCTGCCATGGGGTGTCATTTAGGCAGATCTGCAGTGGAGCGGACCCTTCTGGCCAGGTTCTGACAGTCTTAGTGGTGATGGGAGCACTTTCCCCCATGGTAGTGTATGCTGGGATCAGGAGGATTGACACATGGTCAGACATGCCTAGATGAGCTAGCGGACTAGCCTTGTAAGCACGTTTGATGTTGGTGTATACATTGTCCAGTGTTTTTTCTCCTCTTGTTGCACATTTAACATGCTGATAGAACTTGGGTAGTACTGCCTTCAGGTCGACATGATTGAAGTCTCCTGCTATAATGTGAATTGCCTGTGGATCTGTGCTTTGTTGACCACTGATGACGTCATATAGCCGCGCCAATGCTAAGCTACCGTCTGCATCTGGTGCAATATAAACGCTTGTAATATACACTGCATTGAATTCTCGGTAGGTAAGTGGGTCGGCATTTAACAGTCAAGTATTCCAGGTTTGGGGAACAGTGGCTACTTACAGTTTTCGTGTTTAAGCACCAGCTATCCTTCGTCGATATTATGAGGCCGCCTCCGCGGGACTTACCGCTGAGCTGCGTGCGGTCTGCCCGGTGAAGGGTCCGTCCCTCCAAGCTAATCGCGGAGTCCAAGATAGTTTCATTTAGCCAGGTTTCAGTGAGAATAATCACACAGCTATCTCCCACGATGTTATTTTTGGCAACCTGCAGTCTCAATTCATCCATCTTATTCGTCAGGGACCTGACGTTGGATAGGAAAATACTCGGCAAAGCAGGTTTGTCTGGGCATCTCCTCAGCCTTGCTAGCAGCCTAGCCTTACTCCTCGGCGTTGTTTACGGTCTCGCCTCCGCCGTGCGCACTGTAGGCCATGGTGCTAGACCACTGGCCCACCCCAGGCCATAGTTTGTGTTATTTTTATGGTTACAGTTAGGGTTATGGTTAGGAAGTGGTCAGGGTAACTGACGTGGTTAGGGTAACTGACGTGGTTAGGATAACTGTAAGTTATCTGTGGAACGCCAGACTCACACTTCCCCTTCCTCTAAAATCAGCTGCTAAATGTGCTCCTTAAATAACCATTACATATATATACATATACATATAACACTGTCATCTAACCAATCCTTGACTCTTTGATTGTGGTGTGTGTGCCTTTTGCTATTTAGCAGACCAGCTATCAGACCCAGCACAAAAAATGTCATCCAGCTTTCCCAACAAGTGACTATTAAGAGTTTTCTTGTTAGTTCTTAAATAATATTTAACTAGATACACTCGATACTACTACTAATAATGAAACCCAAATTAACACATCTCTCCCCTTTAACCCCCCCCAAAAAATTAGTTGTGTGCACCTATTTCTGAGGGCAGTTTGTCAGAGTTGTCAGAAGACACAATGTTATTGCAAACTATGTAATAAGACAGATATTTAGGTACAGTATCAGGTTGTTCTACAGTATAACATACTGTACCACTCAACATCTGTCTGAGACAACACCTACCGTATGTTCTGGACTATAAGTCGCTCCGGAGTATCAGTTAAAGTCGCATCAGTTAAAAAATGCGTCATGAAGAGGAACAAAACATAGATAAGTCGCACTTGGACTATAAGTCGCATTTATTTATGAATTTATGGATTTTGGAATATTTATGAACTCATGAGTATGAATTAACATTTAAAAACATGTTAAATTAGCAGGACCAGCCAAACTATTAAAAAAAGTGTGACTTATAGTCCGGAAAATACAGTATGTTGTAAAGACCAGTGATTCATTCAATCCAGGGGAATCCTGTGGTTGTACACTTTCCTACATCAGCAGTGTGTGTGTGTGTGTGTGTGTGTGTGTGTGTGTGTGTGTGTGTGTGTGTGTGTGTGTGTGTGTGTGTGTGTGTGTGTGTGTGTGTGTGTGTGTGTGTGTGTGTGTGTGTGTGTGTGTGTGTGTGTGTGTGTGTGTGTGTGTGTGTGTGTGTGTGTGGTAGGAGTCCTTCCAGAAAGCATAGATTCAGGCATCCCCCACAGCCCTAATGAGAACAAACTGTTTAAGATGGAGAGAAAAAGAGAGAGATTAAGAGAAGAAGAGAGAGATTAAGAGAAAAAGAGAGAGATTAAGAGAAGAAGAACCTGTGTGGAGAAAATGGCGAGGAGTGAAACAGAGATAGTTTGAGTAAATACTTGAACCCAGCCAAGACATCAAAGAAAAACATTCCATAACTGACTTACTGGACATGTAAACAGACTAAACAGACTTTCACCCTCCTCCTCCTCCACACTCCAGAGTTTCCCAATCACACAGTCTAGTCTCTCTACACAGTCTAGTCTCTCTACACAGTCTAGTCTCTACACAGTCTAGTCTCTCTACACAGTCTAGTCTCTCTACACAGTCTAGTCTCTACACAGTCTAGTCTCTACAGTCTAGTCTCTACAGTCTAGTCTCTACACAGTCTAGTCTCTCTACACAGTCTAGTCTCTACACAGTCTAGTCTCTCTACACAGTCTAGTCTCTACAGTCTAGTCTCTACAGTCTAGTCTCTACACAGTCTAGTCTCTCTACACAGTCTAGTCTCTACACAGTCTAGTCTCTCTACACAGTCTAGTCTCTACACAGTCTAGTCTCTACACAGTCTAGTCTCTACACAGTCTAGTCTCTACACAGTCTAGTCTCTCTACACAGTCTAGTCTCTACACAGTCTAGTCTCTCTACACAGTCTAGTCTCTACACAGTCTAGTCTCTACACAGTCTAGTCTCTACACAGTCTAGTCTCTACACAGTCTAGTCTCTCTACACAGTCTAGTCTCTACACAGTCTAGTCTCTACACAGTCTAGTCTCTCTACACAGTCTAGTCTCTACACAGTCTAGTCTCTCTACACAGTCTAGTCTCTCTACAGTCTAGTCTCTACAGTCTAGTCTCTCTACACAGTCTAGTCTCTACACAGTCTAGTCTCTACACAGTCTAGTCTCTACACAGTCTAGTCTCTCTACACAGTCAAGTCTCTCTACACAGTCTAGTCTCTACACAGTCTCTCTACACAGTCTAGTCTCTCTACACAGTCTAGTCTCTCTACAGTCTAGTCTCTCTACAGTCTAGTCTCTCTACACAGTCTAGTCTCTCTACAGTCTAGTCTCTACACAGTCTAGTCTCTACACAGTCTAGTCTCTCTACACAGTCTAGTCTCTCTACACAGTCTAGTCTCTCTACACAGTCTAGTCTCTCTACACAGTCTAGTCTCTACACAGTCTAGTCTCTACAGTCTAGTCTCTCTACACAGTCTAGTCTCTCTACACAGTCTAGTCTCTCTACAGTCTAGTCTCTACACAGTCTAGTCTCTCTACACAGTCTAGTCTCTACACAGTCTAGTCTCTACACAGTCTAGTCTCTCTACACAGTCTAGTCTCTCTACACAGTCTAGTCTCTACACAGTCTAGTCTCTACACAGTCTAGTCTCTCTACACAGTCTAGTCTCTCTACACAGTCTAGTCTCTCTACACAGTCTAGTCTCTACACAGTCTAGTCTCTACAGTCTAGTCTCTCTACAGTCTAGTCTCTACACAGTCTAGTCTCTCTACACAGTCTAGTCTCTCTACACAGTCTAGTCTCTACACAGTCTAGTCTCCACAGTCTAGTCTCTCTACACAGTCTAGTCTCTCTACACAGTCTAGTCTCTACACAGTCTAGTCTCTCTACACAGTCTAGTCTCTACACAGTCTAGTCTCTCTACAGTCTAGTCTCTCTACAGTCTAGTCTCTCTACACAGTCTAGTCTCTCTACAGTCTAGTCTCTCTACACAGTCTAGTCTCTCTACAGTCTAGTCTCTCTACACAGTCTAGTCTCTACACAGTCTAGTCTCTACACAGTCTAGTCTCTCTACACAGTCTAGTCTCTACACAGTCTAGTCTCTCTACACAGTCTAGTCTCTCTACAGTCTAGTCTCTCTACAGTCTAGTCTCTCTACAGTCTAGTCTCTACACAGTCTAGTCTCTCTACAGTCTAGTCTCTCTACACAGTCTAGTCTCTCTACACAGTCTAGTCTCTCTACACAGTCTAGTCTCTACACAGTCTAGTCTCTACACAGTCTAGTCTCTCTACACAGTCTAGTCTCTACACAGTCTAGTCTCTCTACACAGTCTAGTCTCTCTACACAGTCTAGTCTCTACAGTCTAGTCTCTCTACACAGTCTAGTCTCTACACAGTCTAGTCTCTCTACACAGTCTAGTCTCTACAGTCTAGTCTCTCTACACAGTCTAGTCTCTCTACACAGTCTAGTCTCTACACAGTCTAGTCTCTCTACACAGTCTAGTCTCTACACAGTCTAGTCTCTACAGTCTAGTCTCTACACAGTCTAGTCTCTACACAGTCTAGTCTCTACACAGTCTAGTCTCTACACAGTCTAGTCTCTCTACACAGTCTAGTCTCTACACAGTCTAGTCTCTCTACACAGTCTAGTCTCTCTACACAGTCTAGTCTCTACACAGTCTAGTCTCTACACAGTCTAGTCTCTACACAGTCTAGTCTCTACACAGTCTAGTCTCTCTACACAGTCTAGTCTCTCTACACAGTCTAGTCTCTCTACACAGTCTAGTCTCTACACAGTCTAGTCTCTCTACACAGTCTAGTCTCTACAGTCTAGTCTCTACACAGTCTAGTCTCTACACAGTCTAGTCTCTACACAGTCTAGTCTCTACAGTCTAGTCTCTCTACACAGTCTAGTCTCTCTACACAGTCTAGTCTCTACAGTCTAGTCTCTCTACACAGTCTAGTCTCTACACAGTCTAGTCTCTACACAGTCTAGTCTCTCTACAGTCTAGTCTCTACACAGTCTAGTCTCTCTACATAGTCTAGTCTCTACACAGTCTAGTCTCTACACAGTCTAGTCTCTACACAGTCTAGTCTCTACACAGTCTAGTCTCTCTACACAGTCTAGTCTCTACACAGTCTAGTCTCTACACAGTCTAGTCTCTCTACAGTCTAGTCTCTACACAGTCTAGTCTCTCTACACAGTCTAGTCTCTACACAGTCTAGTCTCTACACAGTCTAGTCTCTACACAGTCTAGTCTCTACACAGTCTAGTCTCTACAGTCTAGTCTCTACAGTCTAGTCTCTCTACACAGTCTAGTCTCTACAGTCTAGTCTCTCTACACAGTCTAGTCTCTACACAGTCTAGTCTCTCTACAGTCTAGTCTCTACACAGTCTAGTCTCTACACAGTCTAGTCTCTCTACACAGTCTAGTCTCTCTACACAGTCTAGTCTCTACACAGTCTAGTCTCTACACAGTCTAGTCTCTCTACAGTCTAGTCTCTACACAGTCTAGTCTCTCTACAGTCTAGTCTCTACACAGTCTAGTCTCTCTACACAGTCTAGTCTCTCTACACAGTCTAGTCTCTACACAGTCTAGTCTCTACACAGTCTAGTCTCTCTACACAGTCTAGTCTCTCTACACAGTCTAGTCTCTACAGTCTAGTCTCTCTACACAGTCTAGTCTCTCTACACAGTCTAGTCTCTACACAGTCTAGTCTCTACACGGTCTAGTCTCTACACAGTCTAGTCTCTCTACACAGTCTAGTCTCTACACAGTCTAGTCTCTCTACACAGTCTAGTCTCTACACAGTCTAGTCTCTACACAGTCTAGTCTCTACACAGTCTAGTCTCTACACAGTCTAGTCTCTACACAGTCTAGTCTCTACACAGTCTAGTCTCTCTACACAGTCTAGTCTCTACACAGTCTAGTCTCTACACAGTCTAGTCCCTACACAGTCTAGTCTCTACACAGTCTAGTCTCTACACAGTCTAGTCTCTACACAGTCTAGTCTCTCTACACAGTCTAGTCTCTCTACACAGTCTAGTCTCTACACAGTCTAGTCTCTACACAGTCTAGTCTCTACACAGTATCAAAGAAGACTCATACCAGTCACCCACAGCAGCACCACAAACATCTCTCTGACCCTCTCACCAATACAACCATAATTCACACCGTACCTCTCCAACCCAGAGTTACCCAATACTCTGTAACAAATAGGGAAAATATTTAATCAAACAAGAATAACACCAGATTTGTTTGACTCAAGAGCGACTGGTTATTGTTAACCTCCAAATCAAACATGACTGTATCACCATCTGGGGACCATTTCATCCCCCACATTTCTGAACGAAAGCATGATACAGTACGACCGCGACTTTCATGTTGTGTTGACTTAGAGCTGTCTGTGTGAGAGGAACACAGGTTCAAACCCAGACAGCTCTCACATCTAACCGACCAATAGGACTGGACACGTGGACCGTCCTTCCGTGCCAACTTCCTGGGGAAGGACACAATATCCTCTCAAAGACCCTTCACACGTATTGCGTTACTACACCTTTAATCCAGAAGGTCTGATGCCCCTGTTTTGCTACGTACTCAGGCCAGCGGATTCCTGTCTTAATGCGTACTTGTAAAAGAAGAAAAAAGGAGAAAAAGTTTAAAAGAAGAAAAAAAAGACGTTCTAAACACTTCAAGGAGGGCCCTAATGTCTTCCGTATTGTTTAAACTCCTTGGCACTCTGCGACGATTTTTTTTCCGCGCAGAGCTCCCAAACACCTTCTAACTGTCCGTGACACTTCCCCTGTCACAGCTGTAGCACACGGGCCTCACAGGAACAACACAGCCTGCATCTGGATCAGCCAGACCCGTACCCATGGGCCCTGATAACATAAACCACCACTGGCGGACTCAAGGGGGGGGGGGGGCAGGGGGGGGCGATCGCCCCTCCTGGTGCCCCCACGGTTGAAAAACGTCTTTCTTAAGTGCCCTTTTGAGTGGCGAAAATGAGAGACCATGTGCACTGATGGGGTCCCATGTTGTGCAGTAGATGCCCTTTTTTTCCTTTTCGCCCCCTGCCCTTCAAACAGCCTGAGTCCGCCACTGTAAACCACCAAACACACACTCCTACCCAGACACACACACACACCAACCCAGGCTCTGCTTAGGTTAAAGCTTGACCTCCATAACCCACTCTCTAACCCCGGCCCTTCCAATGTTAACCTGAAAACACTTGAAAGATACACCACCCAAATCCCCCCAAACCCAGACCTAGAAAGGTGTGTCGCCTCATAAGACAGACGACTCTTGCGACCACCAGACTCTTCTCAGACAAACTACTGACAGGCTGCATATCCAGACGACTCCAGCAGACTTAAGCGGAAAACATGAAAGTCAGAAATGTCAAAACAATGAGTCTTTCTCTTGGAAATTGTGGGGCAACGAGGGCTATTCCCTGAACAACACACGAGAGAGGAGAAACATTGCAGAGCTAGCCAGCGCCAAAACACACTGTCTGTGCCCAGAAATATGTGCCCTTGAAGATGAAACATCCTTTGCCAGGAGACGGGTCAGAAGAGCAACGAGTTTTGTGAATGAAGCAGGGCTTGGTAGAGGGCAGAGACATGAACAATGAACATCATCATCATCTTCTCTCCTCCTTTCATTCTCAATGACTCACACCAGTTACACGCCTACGCACTGGAGGAACGACATGTACTCTACTGGGAATGTCTGAGCCCCCTGGATATCTTAGTCACACATCAAAAATACACATAGACACAGACCCAAACACAGACCAAGAAACAGACACAGAGAGAGACACACACCCAAACCCAGACACATCAGACCCAGACCCAGACCAAGAAAGAGACACAGACACGGGCACGTACACGTACACAGACACAGACCCAGAAAGAGACACAGACACAGACCAAGAAACAGACACAGGCACAGACACAGACACAGGCACAGACCATGAAACAGACACAGAAACAAACACAGACACAGACACAGACACAGACCAAGAAACAGACACAGACACAGACACAGGCCCAGAAACAGACACGGACACAGACACAGACACAGACACAGGCCCAGAAACAGACACGGACACAGACACAGCCACAGACACAGGCCCAGAAACAGACACG
>NC_137684.1:13062523-13082523 GCF_963989245.1 Nansenia antarctica | reverse complement strand
AGACCATCGTCCCAGTCAGCCAGCAGCTTCTGATTATAGACTCCATCGTTATGATCCTCGCTCAATAATCATCCCCCATGAGAATCATCATCATCATCATCCTCTGGGTACTGCGGTGTCATCTAGAGACTCTACAATCTATAGCCTCTGGTTATGTTTTTTTTAAGAGTGTACTGTACACTCACGGAACACTTTATTAGGAACACTATAGTCATACTGGGTAGGGCCCTTTGCTCTCGAAACAGCCTCAATTCTTTATGGCATTGATTCCACAAGATGTTTTTTTTTCAAGTGCACTTTCAAGCTGTGTATCTCCCGTTTTTACCAGATCCCCAAAAGTGTTCTATTGGATTCAGATGTGACTTCTTGTTCGTGTTGTTCATGTTGTTCATGAAACCAGTTAGAAGAGATTGGTACATTGTGGCCATGAAGGGATGCACATGGTCAGCAACAATACTCAAATAGGCTGTGGCATTCAAGCGATTGATTTGGTATTAACGGGCCCAAAGTGTGCCAAGAAAACATTCCCCACACACACCGTTACGCCACCTGAATGAATGAGAGGGAGTACAGGTGTTTCTAATAAAGTGTTCGTGAATGAGATTATATTTCAAATGACAAGTGACTCACTCTGAGTTGACTCATTTGCTTCCCAGAATTCATTTGTTTACCAGAGTGAAGTATGTAGTGAGGTAGTTAGGAACAGGCCAACGGGTGTCTTAACCTTCGTGACACATTACAGCCGGGCCTCACACTCAACTGTGCCATGGTTCCTACCAAGGGCCACACAGACACATCAGCTTGGTACTGGAGCGAACTATGCCAACCTGTCAAGCTGTGCATAGTCCCTGGCAACAACAAATGGCATTCTAGACAGCTTGTAATGCATTTCGATACAGCTAGTTAGAAACCAAATTACCAAATGACATGGGTATTACCAATGTTTTTACTGTGCACACAGTTGACACGTGCGTTGTAAATTGAGACAAATACAATTAGAAAGTAGGTGAGTCACTGTAGCGCACCAGGCCATCTCAACCCAACACACATGTGACTTGTGAAAGCGGGGGACAAGTCGGCAACCGACCAAACGTTCTGGCTTTTATTCTGAAAAATGTAAATACATTTCAACTCGGTTGAAAATCAATGTCACACTCGCTAGGCAAGCCAATATATATATATATATATATATATATATATATATATATATATATATATATAATGCAATGGATTCAGGCTTTTGCCAAGTAGTGTTATCATTAACGAGGTTGTAGTGGGGATGACTCACCGAATCCATTGCATATGCGATATTTTGGCTTGACTAGCGAGTGTGTCATTGGTTTTCAACAACGTTTAAATTGATTGAAATCTTTCTGAATAAAAGTCTGAACGTTTTGATTGGTTGCCGACTTGTTCCCCCCTTTTACCAGCTGCCTTCACAGATGGCAGGCAGGACGTTCTCTTAAAAAGAAACAGTAAAGGGCCACGGGGAGGCGGGAAGCTTAGGGTGCTTGTAAAACCAAGGGGACCTGTCTACACGACACAGGATAGAAACAGCATCAGTGAACCCTCTATATCACCCTATACATCACCCTCTATATCACCCTCTATATCACCCTCTATATCAGACTGTGTGTGTGTGTGACTGTCTATGTGTGTCTATATCAGGGTACCTGACTCCTACACAAATAACAACCTGACCTTTAAGGCTCTACTACAGGATGTCACCACCTCCTCTGAACTCTTTATGTTCATGTGTGTCTTTGTGTATAAGTAAGTGGATATTCAAGTGTGCGTGTGTGTGTGTGTGTGTGTGTGTGTGTGTGTGCACACGTGCATGCGTGTGTGTGTGTGTGTGTGTGTGTGTGCGTGTGTGTGTGTGTGTGTTCCCACACGTGCATGCGTGTTTGTGTGTGTGTGTATGTCTGTGTGTGTGTGTGTGTGCATGTGTGTGTGTGCGCACACGTGCATGCGTGTGTGTGTGTGTGTGTGTGTCTGTGTGTACGTCCGTGTGCACGCCCAGTCATGCAGCACTATTAAATGTGTGTGTCTTGGCTCTGCCTCCAGTGTAATTGAGATGAAAAATGAGAAAGGACAGCGGGCTACCTGTTATCACTTCAAATATTTTCCTTTCACATTCCCAGAGTTTGAACTTCAACAAATGACTCCAGATTCGATTAAAAGCAGCTAATGTCATTTAAATCAGGCCCCTCTTTGGACAAAAAACGGTTACATACACCAAGGCCCCGAGGTACAGCAGACTGTGGCTATGGGGGGTCACGGTTCAAAGGTCACGCATGAAGGGTATGACAACCCATATTCTTTCACCATGAACACACAATAACCATGGAATCACTGCAGATATATAGTGACTGGCGTTATATCACGCAGCCCATACCAACGCCAGTCAAAATTAAGCTCAACTTCCCTTTCACTGGGATCATCCACTGTGCTTATGCAAAGCAACCATCTTATGCAACGGCTCTGAGTCTTGACTTACATCGTACAGAGTGAAAACACAGATTTGCTTTGGCAGCACGTACACCGCTATTACCCTGTCAATACAGCCTATTAAATTCGAATCGTCTTAACCACTTGAAAATGAGGGGATGGCAACTCGAGAGGCTGGCAAGGCCGACCGAAATCTCTGTTTATCGTCTCCTCCGTTCCCCTCGCATCTCCTGCTCCCGCTAATGTTCCTATGACCTCATCTCCAGGCAGAGCAAAGAGGCTGCCGTGGGCCCGGGTCCAGAGAGAGTAGCGCCCCCTGGAGTCCACCCAGAAACCACAAACCCACCTCTCTGACAGATGTGTGGGACAGCTGCCCGTGCCTGGCCCGAGTTTAACTTCAGCTGCTTGTCAGAGGGACGTCACGCAGCACAAAGCCCGTTGCCAACACCCACACACAGGGATTTACCAAGCATCCACTTGCTTGAGATGATAAAATATGTGTGCTTTTGTACAGATGAACGCTACCGATTTAAAAGGATGCGAGTCGGATCAACTGCAACTACACGTTCCTTGAGAGACTTTACTAGACAAAAGAGTTCCTCTCGCGTTTAGTAGACGAGTATTTACCCAACTGTCATTCATGTCAACTGGGATGACTCACCTCTCTGTTTTAATGCCTCTCTGATGTACACAGTAGCATATAACCCCCCCCCCCCTATAGGCTCTCGGTTCAAAGAGTTAAAACAACAGCCTATTAGATTAAGCGACAACAGAAGTATCTCCGATCTGCAGCGGCGGCGGCGGTCGGGGCGGCCCGTGTCGTGTCCAGGCAGGGTTCTGTGTTTAATAAGAGCGGCCCACTCTTTGCAAACGTGGCACTCTGTTTGTGATTCCTGCTAATAAAAAGCTGTCAGGAGCTTTCCTGTTTTGTCTTCGCAGCGGCAATCATTCAAGGGCCCCGAAAGAATTCCTCTCATGTTTTCTTTTACCCAGAGCAATAAAGGCAAAGATCTTGACCCCCAGAGCCAGAGCCGTGCCTGTGCCGTCCTCTCGGCGGTTTCAATCAGGATGTCAAATATGACCCATAAATTGAGAGTCGCAGCCATATGGGCTTTGAGTCTCTGTGCGTCTGGGAGGAGGAGTGATGGCGATGGACAAACACACTGAGGCGTTTCATCGGCGTGGAGGACAGACCGGGGGCTAGCACGCTGACGCTAAAGCACACAACAAGGTAGGGGTAAATCATCTGGATCGGCTATAATATGTCTGAAGGCATTACAAGCTGTTATGAACCTGGGACTGCACTGCTAAAGCCAACATTAACATTATGTAATGACTTCAACCGTGCCTGATTGCTTTTATTAAATAGGTCGTTTAATCTCAATTTAATGAAAATAAATGTGATAAAGCTTTTGAAAAAGCCTCTTGTTAGCTATGAAATATGTCTTCTTGCGTCAACATAGACTCATAAGGTCATAATGAAATTACAGATAGATAATACCTTTATTCCATTTGATTTAATGACCATTATGTTACTATTAACAATAATATTATCATTGATAATTTCACTTGATTTATTCAGAGGTTGAGAGGATTGGCTACTATGTTTAGAATGTAGTGTTTGAGTTGACCTCACCATTACCCTGAGCAATTTGACATTGTTTCAGAAAAGACTGTTCTTCCAGCAGGCTACTGAAACAGTTCATGGTCGTGCAAGTATGATTACAATTTAATGACCGCAGAAAAATCCTTCCACTCACTGTAATCTCTCACGAAAACCTCAACAATCGATCTTCAGTTCTGACAAAACCCACCAACTGTTAACACTAGAACAGCCGTGCTTTTTTTAGCTACTATAAGAGCCGCTGCTATTACCACACAACCACCACTAGTTGGCCGCTTGTAAATTGGCCTGCTTCCTACACAGAAAAAACAAAATAGCTTTATATTAGCTTATCCTGATGTGAAAATGTAAGGATACTGGGTGGTAGAACGCACATATCTAGGAAAAGTCATGAAAGGAGGGTCCTGAAATTTGATCGAGTGCAAAGATAGAACATTTGTCTACATTATAAGCTACTTCATCCACAAACCATGAATATGTAGCAGATTAACACACACACACAAACACACACACACACACACACACACACACACACACACACACACACAGGCATGCACACAGCACACACACACACACACACACACACACACACACACACACACACACACACACACACACACACACACATACATACATACATACATACACACCCCAGCTCAGTTTAATGCTGGGGGGTCTCGTCTGGAGGAAAATTAAATATTAAATATCGTTTCCATTCACCAACAGAGCTTGGGGTGGAAGGGCCACAGAAAATATCTAATTACATACTAACGCTCTGCAGCTGCCTCACTCTCCTTAACTTTTATCTTTTCTCTTGTCTGTCCTCCCTTCGCATCTTTGCCTCACTCTCTCTCTCTCTCATTCCATATAGTCATCCTCTCTCTCATATCCACTCTTGCTCTCGCTCTCTCTCCTTCTCTTTTTCCTCCCCTCTCTGTCTCCTCTCCTCCTCTCTCTCACGATGGCTTTTTTATTTTTCTCACAAATTTCCCCACTCGCTGTAAACGTTTTATATCACACGGTTTCTCTGGAGAATTCCTGTGATTTATTTTATCGTCATAAACTGTTCCACTGAATGTCTGGCTGTTTGTGACCCCGCTAGCCCCCGCAGAAGCACAGCGCGAAACCCCCCTGGATCTTCTGTGGGAACCCCCCCCCCCACACACACACACACACACACACACACACACCTCCATGGCCGGGGCACAGCATTCCCACTCTGAGGGGGGAGCTCCCAGGCGAGAAGACCACCACCGCGGCTCTGCTCCCACCGTGAAGACCACAGAACCGTCCCAGGGAAAACCCGACTGGCCGCTTCTCCAAACACAGAGGCCTTTTGTCCCTCCCGCGGTTCTGATAAACAATCCTGCTATCCTACTTAGGGCAGAATGTCAAACACACTCGCGGAGGAAACGCTTTTCAGGGTGCAGGCCTTAATCGTATAATAAATCTGGTGCGCTGGAACACCCCCTCACTACCTAACAGGTTCCCCTGCAGGAGATAATGAACCATTAGGGGATGGGGTGGGGGGGGTGGGAGGGGGGAACGGGAGGGGGTGGGGGGGGGGGGACAGAACTGCTGCCCTGGGGGAAGGGGCTGGAGGAGTAAAGCTCTTCTCTCACTCTGGATGACATCTAAGGCCTTTAAGGTCATGTTCTCACATGAATGTCTGAATCAGGACCCCGAGCAAGTGGATGAGATTGCAACATTGTTGCATAAATTATCTCTCTGATTTGCGTTCTCACAGCCCTTTATGTAAACGAAGTAACATACACAATCGAAGCAACAGACGTGGTAGTTGATTGGTCAGAAAAATAGAAAATTGCCCGTTCGTCGCGCTCTTATCCAGATCAACACGCATGCGCTGTTGTTTTCCTATAGACAGCCTCGATGCGTCGTTTCTAACCGGAGCGAAACCACCCTTTTCAAGCGGTGCACGCGTCGGTTGTTTGCTCCGGGAGCGACTTCGGATGCGCGTTCTCACAGCTCCAAACGACGCAGAGCAGAGCGAATTTGATCCAAAACTCAGATTCCGAAGTGAAGCAAATGTTCTAGTGAGAACACACCCTAAGATACATAGCAAAATACTAGAAAGAAACATTACGCAATAATGAAAACAAACAATTATTCATAAAACACATTAAAATAAGATCAAATATGACTGAATAAACATCCATGTCATCCTAGGCGGAAAAGGGGTGAGAAGATTTAATCACCAACAGGACATCAGCTTGTTCCAATTCTTCCATTCTTCTCACAATAAACACAAAATACTTGTAAAGAGATATCAGCTGATCAAGGCAATTCCCCTTTGTATTATAACTGTGATTATTTGGCCCTACGCACACAGATGTTATGGGTGTTATTGCTTGGTCAGTTCAGAAAGAATAATAAGAATAAATTGAAAATTGCCCCGCTCTTATCCAGATCAACACGCATGCGCTGTTGTTTTCCTATGGACAGCCTCGATGCGTCGTTTCTAACCGGAGCGAAACCACCCTTTTCAAGCGGAGCATGCGTCGGTTGTTTGCTCCGGGAATGACTTCGAATGCGCGTTCTCACAGCTCCGAACGACGCAGAGCAAAGCGAATGTTATCCTAAACTCCGGTTCCAAGTGAAGCAAATGTTCTAGTGAGAACACACCCTAAGAAATGCACCCTATGCACTGCAGCAGGTAGGAACGGGAAGACATTCATGGTCTATGTCTAAAATGTCCCTTTCTGAGATGTGTTGAGCGTTTCTGCAGGGTTAGAACAGTGTAGATACAAGATCTGGCGGGTGCATTCCAAACTAGTTTGGAAATAGTATGTCTCAATGAGCGATTGACAATTGCAATGTTTTCTATGCCGAAATCTCCTCCTCCTCCTCCTTTTCTTGGTTAGATATCTGGCACACCTCAACATACCGCAACAGAACATACTGGAACATGAGGAATACAGTTGCTGATTTAAGACCTGTTGAATCAAACTAAACGAACCCAGAGCAAATCAATATAATGCAGTGGGTGTATTCAGAAAGTTGAAGCGCCGTTGACGACAAAAATGTGTAACGGTTCACAGATAATCCCCCAGTCTTATCGTCTTATTTACTGATCAGGGTGGCAAGCAGCGCTTCAACCAACACTGTTGTCTTTGCCTCTGGCAAGAGACAAATGTGGATTTCCTGAAAGAAAACAAGTCATTTATCCTCTTCACAATGGTTGATTCTGGAAAGCTGGAAAGAGATCCAGGTCTATTCTCAGACACCAGCTCAGACTTTGGCAGGAGACAACAGGAAGGAAACTGGCACAAACCTTGCCATGTTGTACCTGTTAGTTAATGACTGTCTGACTCACACTACTGAACCACAGAGTCGGCATGACAGAGTCGGCATTTGAGCAGCGATTGATAACTACAATCATCAACTATCCTTAACTTCCCCCCTGGGATCAATTAAGTACTTACCTATTTATTTATCTATCTGTCTATCTGTCTGTCTGTCTGTCTGTCTGTCTGTCTGTCTGTCTGTCTGTCTGTCTGTCTGTCTGTCTATTTATCTATCATCAAAGCCTGGAGATTAACTTCAGTCTTCTCCTCTCACATAGGGCTTTCACACCGCCAAGGTACCGTGCCCATTCCCGTTCCCGTTCTGGACCCGCCGATCCTTGGTACTGAGAACCAGCCCGCGGGTCATACCAGTTTAAGTGGAACCATCACGATGGCGGCTACTTCACTGGGAATGAGGATAACATCTTCCAGTACAGTATCTGAAATAAACACTTTTTTGTATGAAAAACAACAAAAGACTCTTTATAAACACGTTCTTACTAGCCAGCTACTCTGATACTAAAATAGAAATACAACAAAAACACACACACGTGCGCACTTTGTGGCTGATCACATTCTAGTAACGAGTAGCTGGCTAGTATTTAGAAAGTGTATTTTTTTTCATACAAAATAGTGTTTATTTCAGATACTCTACTGGAAGATATCCTAATTTCTAGTTAAGTAGTCATCTTTTTGTGACATTTTTGTGTAGAAGGTGTCATATGACACTCCCACTGATGACGTCACGGTTCTACTTTTTGGTTCCCGCTTGAGAACCACTATTTTCAGGTTCCGAACCAATTTATTTAGGGCCTAGGCCGGTTCCAGACTAGGTTGGGGAACGCCCTAGCAGAGCTGTGAAAGCCCTGACAGAGTTGAGGGGTAAACAGACTTTCCAATAAACTTTACAAGATTCAGTTAATTAGCTGAAGCAAAAGAGGGGAATTACGGCTGAAGCCATCGCTGCTTTCCTCAATGAATATGAAGGAAGAGGAAGAGAGATCTTCTCTCTGGTGCTGCGGTGCTGAGGACTTCCACAGTCCCTCCATGTGAGGCAGAGCAGAGTAGGGAGAGAGTGTGTGTGTGTGTGTGTGTGTGTGTGTCTACAGTATTATATGAGAACTTGACAAGGTGGTGGTGTGTGTGTGTGTGTGTGTGTGTGTGTGTCTACAGTATTATATGAGAACTTGACATGGTGGTGGTGTGTGTGTGTGTGTGTGTGTGTGTGTGTGTGTGTGTGTGTGTGTGTGTGCGTGCGTGCGTGCGTGCGTGCGTGCGTGCGTGCGTGCGTGCGTGTGTGTGTGCGTGCGTGCGTGTGTGTGTGTCTACAGTATTATATGAGAACTTGACAAGGTGGTGGTGTGTGTTTGTGTGTGACTAACATCCTGTGTGTAGGCATAACTGGTTGTTGGCTCAGCACTACTGTAACTGACTGTTTTCATAATGTCAAAATGCACTGATAGTATTTATGTCCTTTAGATACATTTGTACATGTATGTGAACATAAATAAAGCATTTCAAATGTGTGTGTGTGTGTGTGTGTGTGTGTGTGTGTGTGTACAGTATGTCAGGCCTGCGTTTAGGCCTCCCCTCCACTGGTCCAGGGCTCCACACAGAGCAGCCACAGAGCATGATAGCCTGGCCTACTAACCTTCTCCATGTTTACGTTTACATTGACATTTTTGGCATTTAGCAGACACCTTTATCCAGCAACTTACAACACATACATTTGTCTGAGTAAGTCTTCTCTGTCAGGGCAAAGAAAACCGAGGCGTGTTTCAATGGCGTAGTTGTAAATACTGGTCATCTTTACCATGAAAAAAACATGCATGAACCTACACAGGGCTAATAAGAACTATACAATGATATGATATATATGATATGCTTTATTTCACTTGTCAGGCACAAGAAAGTGAGGTCATGTTCTCACATGAAAGTCCGAATCGAGACCCGGAGCAAGTGGGTGAGTTCGCAACATTGTTGCATGAATTATTTCTCTGATTTGCGTTCTCACAACTCAACAGACGTGGTAGTTGATTGGTCAGAAAAATAGACAATTGCCCGTTCGTCCCGCTCTTATCCAGATCAACACGCATGCGCTGTTGTTTTCCTACGGACAGCCTCGAGCAGCGTTCTCACCAATAGTGAAGCAAAGCAAAGTGATGGATGCGTCGTTTCTAACCGGAGCGAAACCGCCCTTTTCAAGCGGAGCATCCGTCGGTTCTTTGCTGCGGGAGCGACTTCGAATGCGCGTTCTCACAGCTCCAAACGACGCAGAGCAAAGCAAACTTTATCCTAAACTCCGATTCCAAGTGAAGCTAATGTTCTAGTGAGAACACACCCTGAATAGAAACTGAATAGGTTCAGAAGGGACAAAAACGCCACGAGAAAGGCTAAACTAAATCAAGGTTTTTCGCATTTTTGAAGCCATGTCAAGTATGTCTTTTGTTCCCGGTCTGCTTTCAATCTACCACTTCCTAAAAACAAACACATCCTTCTCGTTCATTTAACTTTAAGACGTGATTGATGTCCTTGGCAGCGACGGATCTCATCTCATCACTTAAGTCTGATGTGTCATCTAAGACCTCCAGCTAAAAACGGCAACAACCAAACAAAACACTGGAATCTCTCTCTATCTGCATAACAATTTATCATGAACGGCCATTATAATTAATGATCTGGGCTAGTGTTCAGTATCTAGGGCAGAGCAGCTAAACAGATTGGTGTGGTGGAGACGGAGAGTCGAACATGTTGAGAGCTGCCTCGCGGTCCTCGGTTTCACACCCTGTTGCCGAGCTGTCCTCTCTCAGAGGTAGGCTACTATACAAGCAGCTTTCTGCTCTGCAAATGAGCCTCGGGTATCCACGTACACCAGACGTGGCTGGCTCATTGTAATGCACAGAGTGAGGAATGAGGAGCGGTCGAAAAACATCACACGTTTAAGTTGAACGCGTCCTCCGATTTCTTCTTCCGCCTTCATCGGCCTCCCTGGATTGACACAACAGGGTCACAACAGAGTTCACAGGCTCTGAGGGGGGGCGATTGTACTCATTGCATTGTGGGAGAAAGAAAGCAGCGAAAAAAGTAAACAGATGCAAATTGCCAAATGCAATATGGGTGCTGGAACACACAGCCAGACAGTAGGGAGTACAGAGGAATGGTGGAGGGGAACAATGGTTACATTATCAAGCCCGTTACTGTGATGACCGAGGTCTTGGGAACCGCAGGAAACACAATGAGCTTGACCACAGGGTGACCACTTAGACGGTAATAGCCCCCCCAAACCAGACCGCAGATTCAACATGACCGTGACAGGTCTCAAACCAAAAATGGTCCCAAAGTTAGACCGAACTTCCCAAAGTCCCTCAACCGCAGACTGGGTTCACTGGGTGACTGGTGTCAAAGGCTGCGCAGCGGGAGAGAGGAGTGGTGAGAGAGTGTGTGTGTGTAGAGGAGGGGGGAGAGTCACTGTGTGTGTAGAGGAGTGTGTAGAGGAGTGGGGAGAGTCACAGTGTGTGTGTAGAGGAGTGGGGAGTGTCACATTTAAATTTTTGGCATTTAGCAGACGCCTTATTCCAGCGACTTACCAATCCACCAGTCGTAGCAGGAAGAGTAATCTAGCTCAGGCCCGGGGCCATTGGCAGTCTCCATGATGAAAGGAAAAATGTACGATGTGCACTCACACTCACCGAACACATTCATGATTAGGAACACTCTACTAATAATGGGTAGGGCCTCCCTTTGCTCTCAAAACAGCCTACATTCTTCATGGCATTGATTCCACAAGATGTTAGAAACATTCCTTTGAGATTCTGGTCCATGATGGCATGATGACATCATGCAATACCTTTTTTTCCCCGGATTTTCCATCAGGGGCATCAGTTTCAAACCGTGAATCTCCCATTCGACCACATTCCAAATCTGAATCTAAGTGTCTTTGTAGGACAATCTACTCTGTATGCTGCAAGTATATCTAGATTTCGGGCGGAGAAGCGGCGAACAAGCAACGCCAGCGTCCTCTCTCGATCGGCTTTTTTTTTTTTTTAAAGTGAAAAGTCTTACGAGTATGATCAATGTCATGTTAGCTAGCAGCTACCTCTAAACATGGATTTGGCTGGGCATACATTAATTAATTTGAGGTGGTAAACACAGTCTGGCTGTCTTATCTGTCTGGTTAACTTATTATGATGCAGTATCATGCTGGAAGTAGCCGTTAGAAGATGGGTACATTGAGACCATGACGGGATGGACATGTTCAGCAACAATACTCAAATAGGCTGTGGCATTCAAGTGACGATTGATTGAAATTAACAGGCCCAAGGTGTGCCAGGAAAACATTCCCCAAACCATTCCACCTCCTCCCCCAGCTTAGACTGTTGACACACGGCAGGTTGGGTCCATGGATGTCCACAGGTGTTCCTAATAAAGTGTTCAGTGAGTGTATATTATATATTGAAAGCATGAGAGAGAGCAGAGGGAGAGAGAGAGAGAGAGAGACAGTAAGAGTTAGTGAGCGAGTGGATGTGTGTGAGAGAGAGAGAGAGAGAGAGAGAGAGAGAGAGAGAGAGAGAGAGAGAGAGAGAGAGAGACAGTAAGAGTTAGTGAGCGAGTGGATGTGTGTGAGAGAGAGACAGAGAGAGAGAGACAGAGAGAGAGAGACAGAGAGAGAGAGAGATACAGTAAGAGTTAGTGAGTGAGTGGATGTGTGTGTGAGAGAGAGAGAGAGAGACAGAGAGAGAGAGAGAGAGAGAGAGACAGAGAGAGAGAGAGACAGAGAGAGAGAGAGAGAGAGAGACAGAGAGATACAGTAAGAGTTAGTGAGCGAGTGGATGTGTGTGAGAGAGAGAGAGAGAGAGAGAGAGAGAGAGAGAGACGGGGGGGGGGGGAGGGCAGAAAAGTCACATTCTTCTAAATTAGATGATGGTGATATGTGCAGCAGAAACTGTTTGGCAAGCGAGAGCAGAGAGAAGGCGGAGACGATATTCCTTGCAGGGCGGAGGAGGGTTCAGCGGGTTAGATACTGAGCGTACGGGGCCCGGCGGCACGGTGCCAGGCCCACGTCCGGCTGGCAGGGGCAGACGGAGGGCTTGGACCAGCTCCAGGATATAGTATGAGGTTCTGGAGCGGGTCCAGAGCAGCTGGGGCTGAGAGCACAGAGCAGTCAGGAGTCAAGTCCCATAGTAACCTGGGTCTCCACGGTTACGGCCACGGCCCGCTGATAGATTTATCCACCCCGGGCCCGACGTGCCCTCGCACCACCCCTGCCTGCTTCAACCACCTTAAGAGTAGGTGTGTCACCTCTCTCCTCTCTCCCCCCCTCCCACCCCCCCCCCCCCCCCGCCACGGACACACTCCCCCCTTTTTCTCTTTCAACCACATCTCTCATTCATTCCCTTCGCTTCCCTCGCTCTCATTCTCTTTCATTCTCTGTCATTCTCTCTCTTCTCTCTCCTTTTCATGTTTCCTTCGATCATCTCTCGCTCTCTCATTCCCCCCCCTCTTCTTCTCTCCTCTCCCCCCTTTTTATTCTAACTCCCAATCTCACAGCTGTGTGTTGTTACGACGGTTGTGTCCTGCAATCATGTGGCCGTGATGACGTGTCCACGTTTCGTTCCCAGTGATGCTATCATCCCCCCGTCGATTTTTCCAACAACGACGATAAAAACACTTTTTTATATATACAATAACACGTATTTTCGGGGGCCCACGGTTTGGAACGTCTTCGAACGACTTCAACACAAACTTTCATAGTTCGGGACTCTGACAGGGCTGGGTCTCTCACGGATCTACGGCGATCTAGAAGGAGAGAGCGCGTGAGAAGAGAGAGGAGGCGGGGTGGGAGAGGGGGACAGGGGGGCAGAAAGCCCAACAGAAAGCTGCTCTGGTGGAGCCGTGCTGGGGCAGGGTGAGCAGTACACCTGCCTGCGTGATTAAGGCCGGGGACAAGGAGCCCTCTGTTCTGACCTGTCCACCTGTCTGCAGGCTGGAGGCCCGCTCCTCTCCCTTCCTCACACACACAATTCCTCCTGGTGCCCTCCCCTTACCCCGTCCGCCTCAGTCCACCTCACACACACGAACGTACTGTACACACACACACACACGCATGCACTTAGCTCATGCCTATGGGTATAGCTAATGGGGATCCTTCCAATAAATAAACAAATGAAAATAAACACACACACACACACACATGCCACGTGCACGTATGTACATGTACTGTACACACACACGCCACGCACACACATTTTACATTTACTTGTTTGGCATTCAGCAGACGCCTTATTCCAAAGCGACTTACAATCGATACATTTGACTAAGTGAGTGAATCATCAATCTACCAGTCACACACACGTGCACACACACACACACACACACACACACAGACACACACACACACATTCCTCTCTCGTCCCTCCCCGGCGGACCTGCCTGGACATTGACACGTCCTGCAGCCATCCCAGTGTTAGCCAGCGATCCCTCAGTTTAGACAGAGGAGATTAATTCCCCCTGTCCAACACAACACCCCCCCCCCCCCCCGCCCCACACCTACACACACACCTCCCTCCCTCTCTGTGGTTGGGATCCATCACCTCCAGTGGAACCTGACAGAGGCTGTGGAAGTGTTAGTGCGCGGTGCACTCCCCCTTGGCCTGGCTCTCAACAATGTGACATGTTTATTACAGCGCTTGACCGTTGCGCTCCACGCCCTAAACAAAGTGATCGTCTTTGTTTCTTCTCTATAGCAACAGAGCAACACAATGGCGTACACATACAGGACGCCTTGGCTAACATATCTTCAGAGATAGACACGCATAGATTAAAAAGAGGTGGATGTGTGTGTCGATGTGTGTCTCACACGCTGACCACCTTTCCCCCTCCCCCCGCCCTGCTCTTCCCCTCCTCTCCCACTCCCCCTCCTCTCCCCTCTCCTCTACTCCTCCTCTCTCCCCTCCTCTCACACTCCCCCTCCTCTCCTCTTCCCCTCCTCTCCCAGTCCCTCTCCTCTTCCTCTCCCCTCTCCCCCTCCCCTCCTCTCCCCTCTCCTCTCCCCCTCCTCTACCCTCTCCTCTCCCACTCCCTCTCCTATCCTCTTCCTCTCCTCTCCCCTCTCCTCTCCTCTTCCTCTCCTCTCCTCTCCCCTCTAGTCTCCTCTTCTCTCCTCTCCTCTCCCCTCTCCTCTCCTCTTCCCTCTCCTCTCCTCTCTCCTCTCTCCTCTCCCCCTCCTCTCCCACTCCCCCCTCCCCCTCCTCTCCCACTCCCCCTCCCTCTCTCCCACTCCCCCTCCTCTCCCCTCTCTTCTCCTCCTCCTCTCCTCTTCCACTCCCCTCCTCTCCCCTCTCTTCTCCTCCTCCTCTCCCACTCCCTCTCCTCTCCTCTGCCCTCTCCTCTCCCCTCTCCTCTCCTCCCCCTCCTCTCCCCTCTCCTCTCCTCCTCCTCTCTCCCCTCCTCTCACTCCCCCTCCTCTCCTCTTCCCCTCCTCTCCCAGTCCCTCCCCTCTCCTCTCCCCCTCCTCTACCCCCTCCTCTCCCCTCTCTTCTCCTCCTCCTCTCCCCTCTCTTCTCCTCCTCCTCTCCCACTCCCCCTCCTCTTCCTCTCCTCTCCCCTCCCCCACTCCCCCTCCTCTCCCCCTCCTCTCCTCTCCCCTCTCCTCTCCTCTCCTCTCCTCTCCTCTCCCCCTCCCTCTCCTCCCCTCTCCCACTCCCCCTCCTCTCCCCCTCCTCTCCTCTACCCTCTCCTCTCCTCTTCCCCTCCTCTCCTCCTCCTCTCCTCTTCCCCTCCTCTCTCACTCCCCCTCTTCTCCTCTCCCCTCTCCTCTCCCCCTCCTCTACCCTCCTCTCCTCTTTCTCTCCTCTTCCCCTCCTCTCTCACTCCCCCTCCTCTCCTCTCCCCTCTCCTCTCCTCTCCCCTCTCCTCTCCCCCTGCTCTCCTCTCCTCTCCTCTTTCTCTCCTCTTCCCCACCTCTCCCCTCTCCTCTCCTCTCCTCTTCCCCTCTTCTCCCACTCCCCCACCTCTCCCCTCTCCTCTCCTCTTCCTCTCCTCTCCCACTCCCCTACCTCTCCCCTCCTCTCCTCTTCCTCTCCTCTCTCTCTCTCCTCTCCCCTCCCCCTCCTCTCCCCTCTTCCTCTCCTCTCCCACTCCCCCACCTCTCCCCTCCTCTCCCACTCCCTCTCCTCTCCTCTTCCCCTCCTCCTCCCCCTCCTCTCCCCCTCCCCTCTCCTCTCCTCTCCTCTCCCAGTAGTGTGCTTCCTTTCCCAGCGTTGGCCAGTGTGTGTCCTGGGTTTTGGATCCGCACGGCTCCACGCCAACGGTCCATCAGCTTTTATAGCTGTGTGTGTGTGTCTGTGTGTGTCTATGTGTGTCTGTGTGTGTGTGTGTTGTCCTGGATTTTAATGAGACTCAAGATAGTAACTTGCTTTAAATCGAAGTATAATATTTATGAAAGAAATGCTCTTTAACAACTCCAGTCGGTCAGTCAGGTCGGCCTCACATTCTTTCAAAGCTTTCAAAGACGGACACCGAACGTCCACGTTGTCCACTGGGTATACTGTCAACACAGACACAACACTGATAACCAGTCTGCATTCCATCCCCAATCAGGGTCATGTGTTCATAAACAGGACAGCCAGACTCTCAACAATCACACAATCCCATGAGAATTTCCCCATGGAAATGTACTGTTACACTACTGTGTGAAAATTGATAGAAAATGGTTGTTGTGTGTAAATAGCCGCTTAGCGTTATAAAGAGGGGCTCATTTGACCCCCGAGGCGGCTCTTTTAGTAGGTAAAAAAGTCACGTCTGTTCTAGTGTTAAGCAGATGCGGATATGTGGATAAGCGATCATCAGCGGGTCAGATGGCGAGAGGTACGGAGCTAACCCTCACCACTACGTCTCCTAAAGACACCCGCTTTCCCCTCTACTGTATCCCTAAGAACTTCTATTGCCCCCCTTGTACTGTTTCTAAGTTTCTCCAGAAAAAAAAAAAAGAAAAAAAAAGTTTAGTAGAAGGCGATAGGGAGAAGGTTTTTTCTTCTATCAGTGGCCCCGGGCCCGAGCTAGATTACTCCTCCTGCAACGAATGGTGGATTGCTGATTCACATGCTTAGTATTCAAATGTATTGATTGTAAGTCGCTTTGGAATAAGGCGTCTGCTAAATGCCAAAAATGTAAATGTAAATGTAACCCTACGGGGAGCGTAGTCCGTGTAACTGAATGGTAAACGCACTGCACTTATATTGCGCCTTTATCCAAAGTGCTTCTCATTCACCCATTCACACACACATTCACACACAAATGGCGGCAAGCTATCATGCAAGGCTCCGGCCCGCTCACTGGGAGCAATTTGGGGTTCAGTATCTTGCCCAAGGACACCTCGACATGTGGACAGGAGGAGCCGGGGATCGAACTGCCGACCTTGCGATCGTTAGATGCCGGCAGTAGGTCTATGCTGTGTAAAGAATGAATACAGTGTAATTACTATTTACCTGTGAGTGATGTGCCTAAAGGAACCCTGCATTGATATGTATACCCAAGGTTGTGTGTGAAAAGATTTAAGATATAAGATTTATTATAACCTGTCATCATATGATATGTAGGATGAGTTGTGGCATGATGCCATTCTGTACATTCACACATGTGCACACACACACACACACACACACACACACACACACACACATACATCAACCGACCCCCCCTGACGCCAGCCGGCAGGCCCCCCGGTGGAGGGGCGCTTATTTAATCATAATAATAATAATAATAAATTATATTTATAAAGCGCTTTTCCGAGGCTCAAAGACGCTGACAATATGGGAAAAACAGAAAACACAGAAACAACAAGCAACAGATAACACAGAGTTAACGAACGGGCACAGGGAACAATTAACACAGTAGGGGGGAGGGGGGTGGCAGGGTTAGGGGAGATGGTTAGGGGTAGGGGAGGTTGTATGCATGTCCAGGGGGGTGGAGGGGGGGTGGCAGGGTTAGGGGAGTTGGTTAGGGGTAGGGGAGGTTGTATGCATGTCCAGGGTGGGGAGGGGGGTGGCAGGGTTAGGGGAGATGGTTAGGGGTAGGGGAGGTTGTATGCATGTCCAAGGGGGGAGGGGGGTGGCAGGGTTAGGGGAGATGGTTAAGGGTAGGGGAGGTTGTATGCATGTCCGGGGGGGCAGGGGGGTGGCAGGGTTAGGGGAGATGGTTAAGGGTAGGGAAGGTTGTATGCATGTCCAGGGGGGGAGGCGGGGTGGCAGGGTTAGGGGAGATGGTTAGGGATAGGGGAGGTTGTATACATGTCCAGGGGGGGAGGGGGGGTGGCAGGGTTATGGGAGATGGGTAGGGGTAGGGGTAGGGGAGGTTGTATGCATGTCCAGGGGGAGAGGGGGGGTGGCAGGGTTAAGGGAGATGGTTAGGGGTAGGGGATGTTGTATGCATGTCCAGGGGGGGAGGGGGGGTGGCAGGGTTAGGGGAGATGGTTAGGGGTAGGGGGGGGTGTATGCATGTCCAGGGGGGGAGGGGGGGTGGCAGGGTTAGGGGAGATGGTTAGGGGTAGGGGATGTTGTATGCATGTCCAGGGGGGGAGGGGGGTGGCAGGGTTAGGGGAGATGGTTAGGGGTAGGGGAGGGTGTATGTGTGGGAGAACAGGTAGGTTTTGAGGTGGGATTTAAAAGTGGAGAGTGAGGGTGAGTCTCTGAGTCTCTGAGTGGAGCGTTAGGGCAGTGCCCTTCCTGTGAGGCCAGTGCCCCTCCCTCCTCTCTTACGTCAGGAATCACTATGCCGATAAGGCTGCAGAAACCCTCCGTCTCCTCATCTCTCTACCTCTGCTGTGTGCATACTCCCCTGGTCCTCCTCGTGAGAGGGCTGTCACAGTGTGTGTGTGTGTGTCTGTGTGTGTGTGTGTGTGTGTGTGTGTGTGTGTCTGTGTGTGTGTGTGTGTGTGTGTGTGTGTGTGTATGAGTGTGTGTGTGTGTGTGTGTATGTGTGTGTCTGTGTGTGTGTGTGTATGTGTGTGTCTGTGTGTGTGTGCGTGTGTGTGTGTGTGTGTGTGTATGAGTGTGTCTGCTTGTGTGTCTGTATGCGCATGTGCGTTGGTGCGTGCATGTGTGTGTGTGTGTGTGTGTATGAGTGTGACTGCTTGTGTGTCTGTATGCACATGTGCGTTGGTGCGTGCGTGCGTGTGTGTGTGTGTGTGTGTGTGTGTGTGCGTATGCGTGAGCACATGCGTGTCAGTGTGCGGGGGCGTGTGCGTCAGTGTGTAGTAGGTAGACGTGTGAGTGTGTTCCAGCAGGTACAGTGTGTGCAGACCTTAACACCACACACTGCTGGGAATCTGGACCCGAGGATTCCGGAATCGCTCCGTCTATCAGCCAAAGCTAACAAAGACCTCCTTTTCCACCTCCCTCCCTCCCTCCCTCCCTCCCTCCCTCCCTCCCTCCCTCCCTGCCCCTCTTTCTATTCTCAGGCTGTTTCTTCTGAGGCATCTTTGTGTGTTCTTCCCCTGAGCCAGTGTAAGCTGTGAGGCCTCCGCTGTGTAAAGAATGCATACGGTGTAATTACAATTTACCTGTGAGTGATGTGTCCTAAAGGAACCCCGCGTTGATACATATACCCAGGGTTGTCTGTGAAAAGGTCTATTATAACAACCTGTCATCGTTTAAGGTGGGATGAGTCGTGGCACGATGTTGTGGCTTGTGGATTCGGGTGGCATATATAGGTAATTGTGTAGAAGTGGGAAATGTTGAGTGATATTCAAAAGGATCTAATATACCAAGAGCTGAATGTGGGTTGTCTGAACAGCTATGATGTGTGTTGTGTGTGCGTGCGTGCGTGCGTGTGTGTGTGTGTGTGTGTGTGTGTGTGTGTGTGTGTGTGTGCACACACGTGAATGTACAGAATGGCATCATGCCACAACTCATCCTACATATCATATAATGACAGGTTATAATAAATCTTTTCACACACAACCTTGGGTATACATATCAATGCAGGGTTCCTTTAGGACACATCACTCACAGGTAAATAGTAATTACACTGTATTCATTCTTTACACAGCGTAGGCCTACTGCCTGTCTAACGATCGCAAGGTCGGCAGTTCGATCCCCGGCTCCTCCTGTCCACATGTCGAGGTGTCCTTGGGCAAGATACTGAACCTCAGATTGCTCCCAATGAGCGGGCCGGCGCCTTGCATGGCAGCTTGCCGCCATTGGTGTGTGAATGTGTGTGTGAATGGGTGAATGAGAGGCCGTTGTAAAGCGCTTTGGATAAAGGCGCGATATACGTAAGTGCAGTGCGTTTACCATTCAGTTACATAGAGCACTTTGGTAGTTTCCCGTAGAACACTGCTGAGTGGACACTGACAGACTCGACAGAAGACAGAGTACAAATGTAGGATATGAGTGATCCTGACATATGCCCCCTTACAAAGCAGAGTCATTCGATACAGTACTTTTTAAAAGTTTACAGAGACCAGAGTTACAGCTTTGGAATAACGATTCTAATTCGTATAAACGCACCAATAAGACTGCAGAAAGAGAACTCCAGAGTAATGGCAGCTATTAGAGGCTTTATTGAACAGACCGATTGGACTTCATGAAAGTAGAAGTCCAAGAGAATGATAATAGGTCTTA
>NC_137684.1:13035023-13052523 GCF_963989245.1 Nansenia antarctica | reverse complement strand
AACTTAAGGAGTTTTGGGTTAAAACAAGAGCGAAGGTCTAAATCACTAGGTACTTAAGTTAACAGCCTGTTAAGTTCAACTTCAAGTGTGTGTGAGCCTCGTGGTCAAAGAGGAAGGAGAGATACAGGGACTGGTCAAGGGTTTCGTCGGGACGCACCGACGGTTCCTATGAGAAGAGTGTGACCTTGTGTCTGTGTGTGGAAGGAGAGAGGCGTTAGGCGTCTAGATATCACAAAGAGGTTATAGGGAGACGACAAAAAAAGAAGATCAGAATGTTGCTTTGGAAAATCTGCTGCTGTAACCTGAGATTCTACGATGTGTAGCCATCTGGAAGCTCCCTTTAGCAGTATCTGTGTGTGTGTGTGTGTGTGTGTGTGCATGTGTGCATGTGTGCATGTGTGTGTGTGTGTGTGTGTGTGTGTGTGTGTGTGTATGTGTGTGTGTGCATGCGCGTGTGTGTCGGTGTGTGTCGGTGTGGTGTGTGTGTGCATGCGCGTGTGTGTCGGTGTATGTCAGTGTGTGTCGGTGTGGTGTGTGTGTGTGTGTGTGTGTGTGTGTCGGTGTCGGTGTGGTGTGTGTGTGTGTGCATGTGTGTTGTGTGCATGTGTCAGTGTGTCAGTGTGACACAATGCGTTCCATGTGTGTGAGTGGAAGACTAGACAGGGCAGTTTGTTTTGATGAGGCCAGATATATCATCCCACATCAGGGGCTGAAGGCTGCAGCTAATGGTGTGTGTATCCAGGGCTGGCCAGTCCCCATATCAACATAGCAGCAGAGGTAACCGGAGAGGTTCTGTTTTTGACATCTGACTTTCCCCTCTGTGCTCCAGTGTCTCCAAACTCTCTCTATCTCTCTCACACTGTTACAGCATCTCTCCAGCCACGCAGTCCACTTCCTGCCTGCCCCCGGTTCACTTCACCAACCCTATCAGCAGTCACTCTGTGACTTAACCTACTTCCTTCCAAGAAGTTGGGGATTCCTCTGTTGTTGTTATCGTGGATAGTTCCTGGTCCACTGCTAATCTCTCTAAGTCACTCACTCTTGCCTTCCGCACTTCCTGAGAAAACGACACGTTCCACAGGCAAGCAGACTAGGCCTGTAACAATTCCAAATGTTTCTGGATAATTAATTGTCTCTGATATAATTGTCATTGACAATTAGAATGGTCACCGACCCCTAAATTGCTCCCAGTGAGCGGGCCGGATCGCGCCTTGCATGGTAGCTTCCCGCCATTGGTGCTTCTCCACTGTATTGAATGGATGCATCTCTTTCGCGATGTAATGCATCACTTTGGCTGTGTTCGAAATGGCATACTAGCATACTACATACCCAATGACTACTAAATTCATAATAAGTATGCCAATACCAGGCGACCGTTTACACTGCAGTATGCAGTGTAAGTACTGCCTCCCAGAATGCATTTCGCACCGGCCGGCAGCGGAGATTTTAAATCCTCCATTTTAAACCTCCATTGGCTAAAAGCTGTAATTTTGGCTCTACAAGTGTTAACATCTTATTTTGTATGTTTTTAGGCGAGAAAGTAACCATATATATTCCCAAAATGTGTCCAGTTTATCAAAATAACCCGTTTATATATCTGATCTGACGTTTCTTTTTTTTTACTTCTGTTCGCTAGCTACATTACATTGCTTAGATCCTCACTGCGACAGAAACATCGTAACAAGCCTCTTTAATCCAGCCTCTTTTAACATAGCCAGTGGCACAAACATCGCCCCCTACTGGGGCCTCCATGCAACAGCTACCACCACATCTCCCTTTCTTTAGAACAACAAAACACACCGTGACTTGTCAGGATGTAGGCCAACATCTAAATATAGTCTTATATATATACTTTTAATCTTTAACATGAACCAACAGGATATATGTTTTTCAATATCCCTGACCCTGAACCGGAGGGTTCTCTGGGATTCTGCCCATGTGAGTGCCTCCATTTTAAACTAAATTAAGCCCCTTTCACACATAGTTCCCTGTAATTTCTATGGAATCCCAAGCTGTGTCGACCGGCATTTTCGTGTTCACACATGAGCCAAATGCCGGTAGATTCCTGTGTTGCTCCCTTTCACACATGTCGGCAATTCCCTGGTTGCGCGATCTACTTGAATCATTGCATTCAATACACGCATTCAACTGGATGCAGAACTGGAGCGGGACGGGCGCGTGGGACTGCTATCTGCCATATCATTCCTCTGTTTTATATTGAAAAATATGATGATAAATACATGTGGGATGGAGGTATGATATGGCAGATGTGTGGTGCGTGGCGGTCACGCGCGCCTGTCTCGTTCCAGCGAGTCTACTCGTATTACCAGTGCTTACAATCACCAAGTTCGCTCGCCAACTGCACAGTACCTTTCGATCTAGAGTCTCGAACCCAGACACAGTCACCTGAGCTGATCGCTGGCAGCAGTTTGGCCCTGCGACGAGTATCAAAGTGAGCTTTCTGTTTCAACTTTGACTGCTAGTCTTTTTCCTTGAAGGTTGAGAGATCAGGCCACCCTGGCTGGAGGAGTGAAGGGTGGGCAGGCTACCGAATCAGAATCAGAATCAGAATCAGAAGAATTGATTTGCCATGACATGTAAACATGTTAGGAATTTGGTTTGGGACAGTGGAGTTTACAGCAGGACAGGTGCAAGACAGGACAAGACAGTGCAAAGCAACATCATAGTGCAAGAGTCATAAATAATATAAATATAAGAAGTGCAAAAAATCAAGTGTTCAAGTGTTCATGTCCAGACAGTCCAAAGCTCTCTGGGTGGGGGGGGAGGGAGGGTAGATATATAGGGGTCAGGTCAGGGGGGGGGGGGGCAGCAGCATTTAGGAGCCGGATGGCTGTGGGGAAAAAGCTGTGTGCGTGTCGGGCCTTCACAGTTTTTAGAGACCGCACCCTCCTGCCTGAGGGGAGCGGGGCGAAGAGACCGTGTCCTGGGTGTGCGGGGTCAGCCATGATCTTCCTGGCCCTCCCCAGAGCCCTACTTTTAAACAGGGCCTCAAGGGGGGGCAAAGGGCAGCCAATCACCCTCTCCGCCGAGCGTATCACCCGCTGCAGCTTGGCCTTGTCCTTGGCCACTGCAGCGGGGAACCAGATGATGATGGCGGAGGTGACGATGGACTCAATAATGGCCGTATAGAAGTTCACCAGCGTGGTCTTTGGGAGGTGGCATTTTCTGAGCTGCCTCTGGAAAAACAGTCTCTTCTGGGCCTTTTTTGTGAGGGCGTCGATGTTGGGCCCCCACTTCAAGTCCCGAGAGACTGTCACCCCAAGGAAGCGGCATGACTCCACTGTGGTGACTGGAGTGTGATTGGAGAGGGAGGGGGTGGGTTCCTCCTGAAGTCCACTATCAGCTCTACTGTCTTAAGAGCATTCAGCTCTAGGTTGTTTCGGGTGCACCAGGAGACCACCAAGTCGATCTCGCTCCTGTAAGCAGAGGGAGTTGGGATGGGCTGTATCCACTGGCGAGGGGCGTGGAGCGGTAGGACAGGAGTGGGTCAGGTATGGGTCAGATGATTTCTTGAAGAGTTGCTTCACAGTTTGAACAGCCCTCTCTGCTGCACCGTTACTTTGTGGATATAGTGGGCTAGAGGTCACATGGGTGAAGTCCCAGGCTCTTGAGAGATGATGAAAGGTCTCAGAGGAGGAACTTGGACAACGTCCATTGTCCATGACCACTGTAAGTGGAACTCTGTTGCGTGCGAACCGTGACTTAAGGCGTTCCACAACTGCTGATGAGGTGGTGGACTGCAGCTTGGCAACCTCAATGAACTGCGAGAAGTAGTGAAACATGACAAGGTAGGTGGAGTTGTCTAGATGACAGAGGTCAGCCCCGACCTTTTGTCTGTACAAAAAACTATAACTTTATTGCGAGCTTTCGGTCTCCAGGCTCTCGGACCATTGTAAACAACAGCTGTATGACAAGTTTGTATGACACAGTTTGACGAGACTGAAGAGACGCGCAATCGTGTTTGAGGGATGCAAACAAAAGTAGGACCATGAATATGAACTGAAACATAACAAAAAATAAATAAATGCTTTACCGTGTTTCAGTGAAAAAAACGGGATCACGTCAAATAATCGCCTTTAGACGATTATTTCATAATTGTTACAGGCCTAGGGCAGACACACACATACACGTACACATACACAACAAAATAATACATTTGAAATTCTTTAGTAATTGGGTCCATCTCCCAATCTCTACTTTTGGGGGTAAGGAGGTTCGATTAAACTTCATTTCAAAGTCAACTGAATTAACTCAAGACGGCCATTTGGACTAGTTACCAGAACATTACATTTCAACTGAACTTCGCAAGTTCTATCAACATTAATTCCAAAGTAAATAAATGTGTTGTTGAAGTTGTTTGAATCATGTAGGGGACTATGGTCATTGATGTATATAACGTTAACGTGAATATTGTCGATGGACTTCAAGTCCAAAATAAAACTGATGATTTTCTACCGGTCAAAAAAACCGAAGCCGCAATTGTGACACAAACTCAACTTGCATTTTAGCCATACTGTATCTGATACAAGCCATCGAGCCTCTGAAGTGTAAATTATAACTGTACATGTCGCTGACAATTAAATGTCACTGGGAAATATGTTAATGAATATTTTTAGTTGTCACATAGTGTTAGTTTGATCAACTCTAGCTATATGGGTTGCAAAGGCACAATTCAATATCCAAGTCCAACCAACATTATTTTGGAAATTCTGCCCACAGCTAGGAAATAACATTGAGTCAATGAAGTATTTCATGTCAGCTCATGCCAAGTCCAGTCAACTTAAGACATTTAAGCTGGTGAAACCTTTTTACAATTTCTTTACACACACACACACACACACACACACACACACACACACACACACACACACACACACACACACTTCTCCTCCTCCCCTCTGAAATATATCCACATGCTGAGGCAGTAAGGATGCCCTGACTGAAGGATCCCTCTCTGTCTGATGTGGGAGGCTGGACTTCTACTGTTTCAGAAAATAAACAGCGGAATTGTCGCAGGGTAACGTACACGGGCCGACAGACGGACCATAATATTTCCCCCTCCGCTGACAGCTGGGAGAGTTTTCCTTGGTGATAACAGGAATGTTTTCACTCCTTACGGACGCGTACAGCCTCCTCATTGTGGCGGGTGAACGCTGCGTTAGGTTCGAGGTTCCGTACAGTCGACACATTAAGAAACTGCCGTGCGGAGGCCCCGACACAGGATCTGTCTCTAAGACCAGGCTGAGAGCTCCGAGGCTGTGAGTGGCAGTGATGTGTCTCTCTCCATCTCTCTTCATCACTGTCTCACGCAAACTTACAGTCCTGCTTTGAACTTTTTCATTTAAACACATTCAAGGATTTGTTTCATCTCTATCCACCTCGACTGTCACTCTTCACTGAGAGACATATCATCAAGACACACATTATGACTGAATGGGGGAAGTGTGTCCAAACTTTTGACTGGTACTGTACATCATCAACAACACACACACACACACGCACGCCCGCCTCGCACGCACACACACACACACACGCACACACACACACACGCACACACACACACACACACACACACACACACACACACACACACGCACCAGCAGCCATTAATGACTGAGGGAATAACACAGGCCTCCTTCAGCTAACCCCCATCCTACAGACCTGAGATCTGATGTTTCATACACACACCTTCACACACAGAGACCATCCTACAGACCTGAGATCTGATGTTTCATACACACACCATCACACACAGAGACCATCCTACAGACCTGAGATCTGATGTTTCATACACACACCATCACACACAGAGACCATCCTACAGGCATGAGATCTGATGTTTCATACACACACCATCACACACAGAGACCATTCACAGACACAGACGCCAGGGTCCTCTCTGTATGTATGACATTCAGGAACAAGGTGAAAGGTCAATGCCTTCAAAACCGCATTCCACACACACACACCCTCTACCTGGGAATAAAACAACGCAAGCTTTGCTCACCGACTCTCCCCACGGACACACACGCGACACACGCACACGCGTGCACGCACACACACACACACACACACACACACACACAAGCACACCCACGCCGATATTTCCTGTCAAAGCAGTCTTATTGGCCTCTCTCACACAGAAGCTGTTTGATGTGGGGCCCACACTGTCGGCAGACCGCTGATCAAACAGAGCGCTGTGGTTCCCAGGGGCGCTCCTGGAAGCCTTGGAGAGAGAGAGCGTTCTACAGAAGGTTCCAGAAGCGTCCTGCGGGCGTCTGTACAAGCAGGCTCAAAGCAGGTGAGAGAGAGAGACAGCGGGAGTCAAACACACCTGAGTGAGCTCATCACTCCTGACAGGGACAAGATATCATTACCACATCAGGACACACCTGTGAGTGCAAACACACCTCCCACACACACACACACACACACACACACCCTCACGCACACACGCCCGACTGCGCACTGTTAACACATTAGCGAACATGCTAATACAGCGACGAGTTCTGGGCTCTGGGATATAGACGTACAGTATGAAAACACATGAGCCTCTCCGACACACAGGAAGGCCGCTGTGTGATAAGAACGACCAACGGACGTTTACTTCAAAAACACGTTAGCGTGTTAGATCATAGGGGTGAAAGACCACTCATCCCTGCAGTCTATTTTTGAACAGGCTACTCTCAGACAGGCTAATAGAATTCTCATGAATCCCTCCCATGTCCTACATGCAGAGTATGAACTGCTGCCCTCTGGGAGGAGGTTCAGAGTCCCCCGCTCTAGATTAAATCGATTTAAAAATTATTTTATTCCCGTTTCTGTTAAACTTTTAAACTGCACCAGATGAATGTGAACATATCTTGCTTATCGTTTTATTTCCACTCTTGTCTTAATCAGGGCTGCCTTCTGTTTGTGTTTCTATCATTCTGTATTGTCTGTTGCTCTTTGTTGGCTGCTGTGGGGTGTAAGCCCAATACAAATTTCCCAGTGATGGGACAATAAAGTGACTTTTGACTTTTTTGACTTTGACTTAGCACGCTAACCAATAGGAAAATACCTCCGTTCCTGTTATGAACATGCATTATTTCCAGCACTCGAGTTGAGGGGGGATGAGGGGGGATGGCATCCCCCCCTGAAATAAAAACAGTCAAAATCATCCCCCTTCTAAAACTGCCATCCCCCCTTTCCATCCCTAATGTCATTGTATCAATGAACGTGGTATTACTGCTATTTCAACATTTAGTTTTGCGCATATTGAGTAAATTAAAACATTTTACCAAGTCACTGTCACTGAAGTCACTGACGCTGTGGGGATGCTAAAACTGTCCCCATATGATAAAATCCACCATCCCCCCTGATTTTCTTTTACAACTTGAGTACTGGGAATTAAATTGGGACAAGATGGCCATTTGGACATATTCATTGGGACACACCAGAGAAGGAATACCCAGCAGATACAAGGTACTGTAGCCTCCCTGATATGTCAGATAACCACAGGCCATCAATCAGGGTAAACCATAGGTGTATATGTTACGGTACATGTGGGAAAACTAGGGTTAGGGTTAGGGTTAGGTGCTAGGGGGCTAGGGTTAGGGTTAGGGTTAGGTGTTAGGGTTAGGGTTAGGGTTAGGTGCTAGGGTGCTACGGTTAGGGTTAGGGTTAGGGTTAGGTGCTATGGTGCTACAGTTAGGGTTAGGGTTAGGGGTAGGGTTAGGGTCAGACATGCCAGCATGTACCAAGTCGACGTAGCACCTAACACTAACCCTAGTTTTCCCACATGTACCGTATTCCCACATGTACCATAACATATAGATCACACTGTTCACTGCACGAAGACCTAGGAGATGGACACTGGGAAACAGTTTACACTAACGACGGTACAGTGGATGTTAAGCTCTCGAAGAACTCTGGCATCCTTGCGACGGGGAGACACAATTGGACACCACCCCGAAGCCTCTAAAGCATTGCATGCTGGGAATCCATCACCACATTTGTTAATGACACACCGCAGTGAGGGCTCCGCTTAGATCATCCAATGAAAGTTCACCCACTATGCAGAGCCCAGAGCTGGTGACACGGTTGGGGAAAGCCCTTATTGTGGGATAAAACGCATGGGCTGAGCTGAAATAGAAAGGTTTGCCACATCTGATTAACCTCACGTTGAGGCCAGCAGGCTTGATGAAGTCATACGTTTTTAAACCCCTCAGTTCGCTTCCATTTGAACATTTCACTGCAGTACACAAGTCATCAATCACATCCTCGCTCGCGCTGCCCCCACAAGCCAAGACCGGGGACACACAGCCACACACACACACACACACACACACACATCTGTAGAGAAAGAGAGACACACACACACACACACACACACACACACACACACAAACATCTGTGAAGCACCCCTCTATAGTCTGTGTGGCTAAATTTGCCTCAGCAGCCCCACGGTGGAGTTTAAACAAAAGCAGTGCTAAAAGCTTTGTCAGCCAGTGGGAACCTCCTCATCCTGCCTGCTGTTACTGGAAGACGCAGAGAGACAGGCCGCCTGATGAGAGAGCCGGCAGCGGGCCCCGAACACTCACTGATGCCTGACACTGCCTAATCCCTTTCTACCCAAGCAGGAAGAGAGAGAGCCAGAGAGAAGAGAGAGAGAGAAAAAAAGGGGAAGAGGAGAGGGGAAGCAAGGGATAAGAAGCGAGCGCAATGGAGATCGAGGAAAAACAACACAGGAACGAGAGAGAGAGAGAGAGAGAGAGAGAGAGAGAGAGAGAGAGAGAGAGAGAGAGAGAGAGAGAGAGAAAGGGATTCCAGAAGGGTCGGGACTCGGGACGGAGGAGCTCATCCCTGCTTCTTCAGAGCGGTGGAGGTGGAGTCGAGGGACTTTGGCCCTAGGAGTGAGAGAGTGTGGTTGAGAGTGTCTGGCAGTCAGGAGCGGCCGCCAGTCAGTTGAGTCTATGGAAAACCGTGTGACGGCTGCAGGCTTTACTGGCCTTAGGAGGCGGTGTCGTAGAGACAGCCGTGCGCGGTGTAGCTCTAAAGCCCTCCACATCACTCACTCCTAACGCCCTGTCCGCCTGCTGGAAATACCTCTTCGTACGAAACATTGTGGGATATCTGCTGGAGACGTCCACTCAGTTGACGCCCTGATCTAAACCCAGTACTCTGATGACCCCCCACCATCCCCTATCCTCACCACTGGCGGACTCAGGGGGGGGGGGGGGGGGGGGCAGGGGGGGCGACCGCTCCTCCTGGTGAATGATTGAATGAATAGTTTAATGAATGAATAGTTTAATCACCACACGACCAAGGTCGGTGGAATTTGTTTTCGGTACAGCTCAATACGGCAGTGTCAAAAAAACATACACACATTACACATAACTATGGACATGAACACACATAACCACAAGACAAGAACATATTTACAATTTACATTTTATAAAGTGCAGTGAGTCAGGTGTTGAGAGTCCTTATGGCAGAGGGGAAAAAAACTGTTTTTGAAACGGGATGTTTTGGTGGCCAGGGATCGGTAGCGCCGTCCAGAGGGCAACAGTTGAAACAGGTGGTGAGCAGGGTGGGAGGGGTCAGAGATAATTTTATCTGCTCTATTTGTGGTGCGTTTGAGATATACAGTGATTCAACTGATGGGAGAGGGGTGCCGATGATCTTGGATCAATCGTGCCCCCACGGTTGAAAAACGTCTCTCTTAAGTGCCCTTTTGAGTGGCGAAAATGAGAGGGCGTGCCCTATTGGTGCCCCTCCAATGGTCTGAACTTGACCATGTGGCCCCACAGTTGAAAAACGTCGCACTAAAGTGCCCTTTTGAGTGGCAAAATTAGAGGATACCCTTAATCATTGGCTGCCCCTCCAATGGTCTAAACTTGACGATGTGCACTGACGGGGTCCCATGTTGTGCAGTAGGTGCCCTTTTTTTCTTTTCGCCCCTGCACTTCAAACAGCCGGAGTCCGCCACTGATCCTCACCAACGGTGATAACTGTCTCACTGGGTTCAGCTAGGGCACAGGACAATCGACCACCAGAGTAATGGAGAACATCCATCACGTTGTGCCTCGTCTCATGGCCTGGACTACGTCCCAGACACGTAGACAACGACCACAGAAAACTCATACTCATTCATCGGCTCATACTCATAACCACAAGAACATACTAGTACTACACCCAAGTTTTAGTTCTGCTTCTTTTCAAAGAGATCTCAATCAGACCCGTCGAAGTGAGATTTACGACATCTCCTCAGATACCAGTTCAACTTCTTCTTCAAACAGGCCAGCCTCTGCATCGCATCAAGTCTCTGGCGACCTGTTTTTCTATAAAATCACACTCACTTATCTCGGCACCGTTCTCCTCTCACTACTTGTCACCATCTTTGTTTCAAACAGGGCTGGAGAGGGTCGATGTTATGCGGAAGTTCAGATGGGGGGGGGGGGGGGGAGAAGTCTCTGGCAGCTTGTGGTTCTCATGTCAAGAACCATGATCTTGTTCTTTAATCCTACTGACTTAAACATTTGCCAGTATTTTCGTTACCACCAGGAAAGGCCGTGTTTGCCAACAGAAAAAAGACGTTCTCCATCTGCAGCAGATGCTGCATCCATTACAAAAGTATTTCCTCCGTAGAGAAAAAAATATTCCCACAAACATACATCAAGGAAAGTAGCGAAGCGTCATTAAATCATCCAACGAACAACAAGGGACCTGACTGAAATATGAGATGGGCAAGGGAGAACATTCGATAGCCTTGACCGATAAAACCCTTTCCTCTTCTTCATCATAAGGGAAGGTTCAAGGGTACAAGAGTAAAACGGAACTGTGGAAGTGCATTTTCGGGTGCTAATTGGGTGCTAACAATGTTCCTTGATTGTTGTGCTTTTCAACCGTAATAAACCTGCTCATAAATGTCAGATGGCAGCATGGTATGTATCAGGGTACACTTGTTAGTGAAACGCATTTCAATCTTGTAGTGTCCTTTATTAGCCTTTCCACAACGGGGCTTACGCCATGCGTGCCAGTGCGTTGCCAAGGCCAATTGATTTTCCACAGGCACTGCCGGGCTTTAACTGGGCGTCCTCCAGGCCTGTTCCGTGCTTCAAACCTGGGCTTTTAGCCTCCTCACCCCCCTGGTCCTTACGAGGGGGCACTAGGAGCACGGTTTAGGACGAGTGAGGGCTATTCTTAATATTCAAGTGCTTTAGTTGGCTAGTGGACTTGGTGGGTGGAAAGCGTAATCCAAGTGATGGATTTGGATAGCGTTTTATTTTATGTGGACATGGTGCAAAGTCAAATAAAGGGTTTTAGATAAGCGATCTCATGTGTAATGTCATTTTGCAATTGCTGTTGAGCTGTTGCTGTTGAGAGAGACTGAGAAAGAGAATGAGAGAGAGAGAAAGACAGAGAGAGAGAGAGACACAGAGAAACATAGACTTCATATTTCAGTTAAATCAATCATGTGGTCATGTGAGATTTCTATGATAAATGGTAAATGGACTGCACTTATATAGCGCCTTTTTTGCTGCTCCAAAGCTGCTCCAAAGCGATTTACAACGGCCTCTCATTCACTCATTCACACACACATTCACACACCAATGGCGGCAATGTTCTAGTGTAAACAGCCAGTGCTGCATGGATATCAAGCAACTTTTCACCACTATAAATCACCTTCTCAAACCACAACCTCTCTCTCACTCAGACGCCACAGAGGAGAGAAGCAACAACTACATCACTTTTTTCTTAAATAAAGTTGACAACATCCGCTCTGTCCTGTCCAGCTCCGCCGTCCTACCTGTCCCGACTGCTGACCCACAGCCTGGGATTGCCCAACCTCTCTCCTGCTTTTCGGACATCACGCAGCGAGAGGTTGAGGACATCATTAGGACGATGAAGCTGTCCACCAGGACAGCTGGACCCCTTCCCCACAGCCCTGGTGAAGTCCAACCTCTCCGCCATAAGTCCTGTCATCACCAAGGTCATCAACCACTCCCTCCAGGCCGGCCATGTCCCATCTGCGCTGAAAGCTGCTGTCATCAAACCACTTCAAAAAAAAAAAAAAACTTAGACTATATGCCAGCTAAATGGCATATATATTAGACCCAGAAGTCCTCGCCAACCACAGGCCCATCTCCAACCATCTCCAACCTTCCATTCGTATCCAAGGTACTGGAAAAAGCAGTTGCCGCTCAACTTAAGGATTATCTCACACAAAATAATGTCTTTGAGTTCTTTCAGTCCGGTTCCTCAATACCCCTGGAACTCCTCCATACCCCTCAGACCTCCTCACGTACCCTCCGCTCTGCTACCTCTCGGCTACCACCTCCTCAAGACCCCCAGGACCAAGCTCCGCACCATGGGAGATCAGGCCTTCTGCTTGGCTGCTCCCAGGCTGTGGAATGCTCTCCCTGACCACCTAAGGGCACCACAGGCTGTGGATGCTTTTAACCAACTTTTAATAGAGCCTTTTACTGAAAATCTCACCTCATTGTCAGTATAGTTTTTTTGTTTTGTTTTAGTTTTAGTTTTGTTTACCTATTTTGACCCCTTATGCTGTTTTTCATTCTTAGCACTTTCTTGTGTGTGTGCAGTTTGCAATGTATATGTGTGAGAGGGGGGAGTGTGTGTGTGTGCGTGTGTGTGTGTGTGTATGTGTGTGTGTGTGTGTGTGTGTGTGTGTGTGCGTGTGTGTGTGTGTGTGTTTGTGCTGGGATGTTAGGGCCGTTTGTCGGCTGCTGGGATGTTAGGGCTGGTGGTCAAGGACCTTGTGTGTGTGTGTGTGTGTGTGTGTGTGTGTGTGTGTGTGCGTGCGTGTGTGTGTGTGTGTGTGTGTGTGAGTGAGTGAGTGAGTGAGTTGTGTACCCATGCTTGATGAAGAGGGGTATGGGGTGCTGGTTTAAGAGACACAGGGCGGGGGTAGAGGAGCCTGTTGTTGAATCTGGTTTGGTTTATGGCACACTTTAAAAATTAGCTCCATTATAAAACTGCTCTCACACGCACAATTTTACAGCTTCCAATTTCTGGATGAAATTGCGGGAGACAGGAGGTATAATATTGCAGCTCTCAGAAAACACAGACACATTGAAATAAAGAACCAACCCACCAGAGGGTTGAGTGGCTGGAAAAATGAGTCAAACACATTACTGAGGTCTTGATAGCAAGCAGCTGATATTAGACAGCAGAGAAGAGGGGAGGACGGAAAGAGGGTCAAGGAAAGAGCGGAAAAAAGCCGATTCCATTTGGATAGCGGTAGAGATACAACAATAGATACGCTCCGTATACTATCTAAATGGTATTAGTCACAAGTCTTCGATGTCAACCGCAACTCTGTTGACATGTTAAAAACACCGTTTTTTTAACGTCTTTTTTAGCGTCTAGTGGCTATATCCAACCCTCTGGAGCCTGGGTCCCAGACAGGGGGATGAGAGGGATGTGCTGCTGCAGCCTGGAGGGCAGGGCTGGGTGCCATGGGGCCGGGGCCAGCCGACAGGCCAGCCTGGCCAAGCAACCACGGCTCCACGGTCCATGGGCACACTCTCCCACAAAAACCCTCACCAATGTGGTAGCAATCAGCCGGGGCTGGGGCTGGGGCTGACTTGGAGGAAAACCCTCCTCATCCCCCCTCTCCCCTCCTCCTCCCCTCCTCCCCTCCTCCTCTCCTCCTCCTTCCCGCCATCACTGTGGCGCATTAATTTACAGAAATGAAACAAAACTAGCTTAGCCACTCTGGGCGTTCGACATGCCAGTGGTCTGGACTACCGGCCTGGAGTGAAACAGCACGGCATCATCACCCCCCTCCCCCCCCTCCCCCAAGACCCCCCCAGACCTCAAATCCGTGCTGTGGGGAAGAGAGAAAGAGAGAGGGCACGGGGGGGGGGGGGGGCATGCCCTCTCTATTTCTCTCTTGCCCACAGCACGGATTTGAGGTCTGCCTGATGATATCAATACAGATACAAACACTCCCATTGTTTGTGCTTCGGTTTCCCCTAGCAGGGTCACTTCATTAAGTGTGCCTCCAGAATGGCTGGAGGGGATAGCTCTCTCCGTAGCACAGCAGAAACAGCAGATAGCCTCTCCGGGGAGAGCTTAAGCAAGCCTAGGCACGGTCGGGAGAATGGGATAGCAACAGCAGGAGGTCATAACGAGCCAAACAACACAACAACAGCATCCCACATAAGACCTCCCCATTAAAAACACAGCTACACTGTTTTTACTCCGCACACAGCCGTAAAACATGACACAGTACGTAGATGGCCGTTGTTTTTTTTTTGAGAAATTGAATTATCCCTTTGTGTAATTTATTAGATGGGATTTTTTTTGATGACTTAGCAAGGTTGCTACGATTTCGGTGGTGATTAACTGCCCACACTTTGGGGGTGAGGAGAGTTTCATGTCGAGGTGTTGAAATGCTTCAGCCCTAGCGAGAAAGGCCTGAGTTATTCACGTTGTAACGTTGTTAACCTGTTAAGTACCCCACGTCAGACTTGGCTATCTTGAACGCATAACACAGACACACAGACACACAGACAAACGACTCACTCACAAACACACACACACACACACACACACACACACACAAAAAATGGGCTAAAATACACAATAACACCTACCCATGAAGACAGACATAACAATTCCATCAATAAATCCCACGTAGCCTAGCTCTTTTTTCCTGTCACATTTTCCACAGTTAAGCTGATTAATGGATAAGAAAACAAACAGTGTGCGAGATAGACTTCAGTGGCAAAGACGTTATCCTGAGTGTGGACAGCATTGCTTTGCTATTTGTCCCGTTCCATAACCACTAGAAAAGCACACTGAGATCCAGAGAAATGTTTTCAACCCCAGCGAGTTATGGTTTTACCACACTGATGTCACCCTTTAATAACAAGCTTTCGCTGATTCCTGAACTTTTTCCTCTCGCGTTTAAATCATGTCCTCATCCTGAAACGAGGACAGATCGTCTTCATTACGCCTCCCTCCGCACTAGTCTTCTCTGCTGCTGCTCTCTCTCTCTGCGCAATCAGCAACCTATCCGTTCAAATTAACCCACGAAAATAGCTTAAATCGAAGCATTACGGTCTCGAAATACATCCGGATCACAATGGTGTGGTTGTGTGTGGTTGTTGTTAGGATGTATGTGCATGTTGTGCATGTTGTGTGATCTTTAGATAGTTTAGTGTACAGTTTAGTGTACAGTTTAGTGTACAGCTATACTATTTTTGTTGATATCGTACAGCCTCTTTTTTGGTCTTGTCTCTCTGTCTCTCTCTCTCTCTCTCTCTCTCTCTCTCTCTCTCTCTCTCTCTCTCTCTCTCTCTCTCTCTCTCTCTCTCTCTCTCTCTCTCTCTCTCTCTCTCTCTCTCTCTCTCTCTCTCTCTCTCTCTCTCTCTCTCTCTCTCTCTCTCCCTCTCTCTTTCTCTCCTCTGCTCTCTCTCTCTTTCCTCTTCTGTCCAGCTCTGACTCATTCTCCATTACAGGCCTCAGGTCTGGCAGCAGACTCAGCACTAAGCTAAGTTAACTATCCGTAATCAGAGCAGCCGTTTACAGCAAGTTAAAAAACTCCCAAGTCTCCCAGGTCTCCTATTCTACTGGAGCCTTACCAGTAGACTGGAGACTCCTCGAACTAGACTCTTACCTTGTCTCTAGCCTTTATTGACATGGGCTCTACTTTCTTCTGTAAATGTCAGTTTATGGTTCCCCAGTCCTATATTGCTTTTAGCGAATACCAAGACTAAAAAAGACCAAGACAGACTGCAACCCTCTTTGTAGAAATACATTCCATGCGATGTGTTGTTTAAGAACCGGATAAATCAAAGGGTTATCTCATCGAGGTTGTGAATCTGGATATCCTGTGTCTCTTTGTTATTGGCTCACAAACATGACACACACACACATATCACGACGTTGAGAGGAACAGTGACATCATCTCTGCCCATCCAGGTCTCTGATGTCTCCCTGCTGGATACCTGGAGCTCGGACAGACAGGCTGATCGCATCTGCAGACGAATGGCGTCTCCACGTCAACAAGAGGAAGACCAAAACACAACTTTCAACCCTTCCTTCTTTTCCTCCCGACTGTCCTTCACTTCAGATAGGTGAAGGCGACGCGAAGTCGTGGAAGTATGTGGTATATTTTGACACACACACACACACATAAACTGTATATAATGTATAGACTTAGAGACACACGGTCAAGGCATTGCTCACATGCTCATTTCAAAACGGCTCAAAATTCAAAAATCTTCCTGTGACCTTTAACCTGAAGTGACAGTAACCCCTTTCCACACCTTGACCATCTCTAAGTAATGTGATAGGCCTGTATAGTCATTGTCATAAACGTGTATTCGCATACCATTGAGGGTATTTAATGTGTAACAAAGGACAATCCCTTCCTCTTTCACCACCTGACCAGCTGACCAGAAGCTCTCCCACCATCAGAGAGAAGTGCTGTAACTCTGTCATTGTGAAATTTGATTTAGTCTCAGAACTCAGAAGTTTTACTCGTGATCTATTTCAACCAAATTCTTTTAAAGTCAAGATACTTCAAGGATTTCTGTGGAACCCCGCCCCCCTAGCAGTGTAGCAGCTCATTTAAAGTCTATGAGTGGCACACACAGTGCCCCCCTCACCTACCACGCAGCGAGAGAGAGAGAGAGGGAGAAGGACAGGAGACATACTGAGAGAATTTCATATGAGTCTCCCCCGCGTCTTATCTCTATTACAATGTGACTCCAGCTGCCCCCTGGGTAACCCGCCCTCCCGCTGCTCCTCCTGGCCTGTCTGACCACATTAACCGCCACGTCGAAGTCGAAAGTAAAAAAAAAACCGGGAGAGATCAAAAGCAAACTACCTTAGATGTTATTCCTGAGATGTACATTGACATTTAATTACATTCAGTTACTTCAGTCGGAAAAGTTCCGGAGAGGAGGGGACTGGGGAAGGGGTTGCTATGGTTGCGTCTGTCCCCTATGGCCCCTTTCAAAGAGACTCATCCATCATGCCCGTGACAGGCGCTGTCATTCTCTAACCTCTCCAGCCCGATATTAAATAATATTTGGAAAAGACACGTCCATCACGGTAATGGACAGCTCCTCCCATCGGGTGGCAGGATGTCGGAGTCTGTGGAGCGTGTCATTCAAGAGTGTGTGCCTGTGTGTGTGTGTGTGTGTGTGTGTGTGTGTGTGTGTGTGTGTGTGTGTGTGTGTGTGTGTGTGTGTGTGTGTGTGTGAGTGAGTGAGTGTGTATAAATGTTTGATGAAAAGAGGGGTCTGGAGTGCTTTGGTATGGCTTAAGTGACACAGGGGCAAGAGAGAGAGGGAGAGAGAGAGGGAGAGAGAGAGAGGGAGAGGGAGAGGGAGAGAGAGAGAGAGACAGATAGAGACAGATAGAGAGAGAGGGAGAGAGAGAGACAGAGAGACAGAGAGACAGAGAGACAGAGTGAGACAGATAGAGACAGATAGAGAGAGAGGGAGAGAGAGAGACA
>NC_137684.1:13024310-13029823 GCF_963989245.1 Nansenia antarctica | reverse complement strand
GGGACGGTATAGGGTTGAGGAGTGGTAGGGGAGGTTAAGGGGGATGGATGGGTGGAAAGTTGGACAGATGGTGGGATGGAGAGATGGAGGGGTGAAGAGAAGAGAGCACCGTTTATCCTGCCAATTCCAACATGGGGGGGGCTCGCAGTAGGCCTTCCCCGTAGGAGGGGAGGGGGGGGGGGTTACAGGGAGTGCTGAGGGAGGCTTTCTAGAGGGGTGGACGGGGTGGGGGGGACGGGGGGGACGTCTATCAGTCCACTCCAAAACCTCTGAATTCCTAGAAACACACAAATCTCTCATTCATTCTCCTCATCCTGCTCTAAGGCCTCCTCATCCCCACTTTCACTCAGCTGAGGAAATGATCGGTGACTGCTGCTTACAGGGATCTCAGACAGGATCTCAGACAGGATCTCAGATCTCTCACAAGACGAAATCTGACCGTGTGGAAGTCTTTCAGAGGGCTGTCTCAGACCGAACACGTTGTGGTTCTCTCCGTCAGGAGGCTCACGGAGCTGACAAGGTGTAAACGACACGGCCTTCCAGTGCGCCCGGCTCAAACGGCCCCTCTGTTATTCTTTTCTAAAGGTTTACGGGGCCTCCGCTGGTCTCACATACAAATTCGGGTCGTAAAAAAGCCCTTATATGGATGTTTTCACACAAACGTTTAGGGGGGGTGTATGAAAACAAACGGGTCGGTGGGAGTCGGGACACACTTTGATGACGGCTCGAGAGATCCCATAATATGGAATACAGACTTTCTTTTTCCGACGGGTCCCATGGTAACCCGATAGAGCGAGCGGAGGTAGTTATGACATTATGATTCTATGTTTATCATGGCCGATGGCGTAACATGACAAAAGCTCCTATTGCTATAACATTTCCTCAGTTTCCACTTAGCGGTTTTTCTACTCGGCATTTTTTTTTTTCTTCCCTCCATTTTAGAATTCCGAGGGCCTGTCACACAAATTCCACATCACTCCATTTTCCACAACCCGGTAGACCATTCCTGAAGCATTCCACAATACTCAAGCGTCACTCTGTTTTATTCCACATTTCGTTTCCATTACTAGGATACCTCAAGAAGGTTCCAGAATCTCTCTCTCTCCACCTCTCTGATATTTCCAGGCTGTGTTTCTGTTTCTCGCTGCTCTCCTCTCCTAAAGCATTCTGGGTTTAATGGCCACTGGCCTGAAGAGTAGCAGTGGTGCATTTCCTTTCCATATTTCCTGCTCTAACCCACCCAGCGTTCGAGGAGGAATGGAGTGAAATTGTAGCATAAATCAGTTCATGGGGTCATTTCTGTAAGACAGAAATTTCTGGCTTGGGAGGATGGGACTGTTACAGCACTACACACACATACAGATACAGCGCGTATACACACAAGTACACACACAAACTCTCTCTCTCACACACACACACACACACGCACTCTCACACACACGCACACACTCTCACACGCACACACACTCTCACACACACACACACACACACACTCTCACACACACACACACACACACTCACACACACTCACACACACACTCTCACACACACGCACGCACACACACACTCTCTCTCTCACACACACACAGGGCCTGAGAGGGATATAGTGTAGAAAGGCACATTCCTGCCAGATTAATGTGGCTTTTACTGCCGTTGGCTTGTGTTCCACTTAACGCTCCTTACTTTTACACACACAGTATGTCACTCAGCCCCCCCCCCCCCCCCCCCTGCCCCCCCCCCGGCACACTGCACCGCTAATCCAGGAGGTCGCTGCAGAAGCCCACCATGTCACCGGGGGAGGGGGGGGAGGAGGCCCACCATGTCACCGGGGGAGGGGGAGGGAGGCCCACCATGTCACCAGGGGAGGGGGAGGGAGGCCCACCATGTCACCGGGGGAGGGGGAGGGAGGCCCACCATGTCACCGGGGGGGCAGAGGCAGGCCATGTCACACACACGCACGCACGCACGCACACTTACACACTTACACACACACACACACACACACACACACACACACACACACATTAGATTACATTACACGGTATGCACCAACACACATACACCCAAAAAAAACAGAATGTGTGTGTGTTGAACTGTGAGAATTATCTGTCATCATCTCGCCATTTCCATATTCCGACACATGGCCCGTAGATGACGCACCGCGGTCAGCATGTTCCACATATATCATACTAGCACGCCATACATCAACCTCAACACGGAGGCTACGCACGCATATAGATCATATCCTGGACAACGCACCGCCGGAGGTGAGCGCGTCGCGGCGGCACTAATAGGAGAGGGACAGCGGCAGTGTTTCACCCCCCGGGGGGGGGGTTAGAGAGTTAGAGAGTTACGTCACCCAGCTGAGTAAACACATCAACCCCGAGGCGAAGACACTCTCAATAAAGGCTGAGCTGCGGACCAACACCTTGAGTAATGCAACCTTTCCGTAATCCGTACACAATGCAGCCAGCGCACAGCGCACACCCGCTGAACACCCGCCGTCCCCTGCACAGCAGACCTGACGATACCTCATCTCTCAGCTGCTGAGAGGAGCTGAAAAAAACAGCTTTTTTTCCGGCCATTTCCATCATTTGGACTGTCTTTTTGGGGGGGGCAGTCCCACTCATATTCTTCATTTTTATTGGACAGATGCAGTGAAGACAGACAGGAAAGTAAGGAGAAGAAGGGAGAGAGAGAGGGCATGTCAGCAGGGCATGGGCCGGATTCAAACCCCTGCCGACATGGGCATATGTGTGCACTGTAGACCGCGGTGCTAGACCCCTGGACCACATCAGGCCACCATTTGGACGGTCTTAGGAACAGCTACATTGCGACTCCGGTGAGAGTTCAACCTCCCCCTGCAGCAGAGACAGAGGCTGCTTAGCCTTAATGAACAACATCTCACCTCCTCCCAGCACAGCAGCGTGGAAATCCCCTGGCCACACACACACACGTGCACACACACACACACACACACACACATATGTGCACACACACATGTGCGCGCGCACACACACACACACACACACACACGTGCACACACACACACACACACACACATATGTGCACACACACATGTGCGCGCGCACACACACACACACACACACACATGTGCACACATGTGCACACACACACACACACACACACACATGTGCACACACACATGTGCGTACACACACACACACATATATGTGTGCGCACACACACACACACACACACACGTGCACACACACATGTGTGCACACGTGCACACACACACACACACACACACATGTGCACACACATCCCCACACACCACACAGCAGGCTGTCACCCGGGCCTTATATAACCTGCAGGTATGAGGTTCTGGTTCTACTATAGTCCCACTGAGCTCAGCAGATTGCTGCTCTGCTCCACGATGGTGCCCCAGTGACCCATAGACCTGTGTGTGTGTGTGTGTGTGTGTGTGTGTGTGTGTGTGTGTGTGCCACATCTGTCTGTGTGGGAAGAAGCTTCTCTCGACTACCTATGGCTCTGTCTTGTTGGTATTGTGTGTGTGTGTGTGTGTGTGTGTGTGTGTGTGTGTGTGTGTGTGTGTGTGCGTGCGTGAGGATATGTGCTTGTGCACCCATTTGTGTGTGTGTGTGTGTGTGTGTGTGCGTGCGTGAGGATGTGTGCGCGTGCACCCATTTGTGTGTGTGTGTGTGTGTGTGTGTGTGTATATGCGTGTGTGCACACACCTGCATGTGCATACATGTTTGTGTGTGTGTGTGTGTGTGTGTGTGTGTGCAGTTCTCCCTGGCTCCCTGGGTGGGTCTCTCCTGTCCAGTAGCAGCTGGACTTGGGCTGAAGCTGCCTCCTCCTCCAGGAGCTCTCTGTCTGCTCCGAGCCACCGGGCCTGGAGAGTCACACAGCCCAGCGTGTGTTATTGTTTCCAGGGCGGTCCGGTGGCTGGTGGCTGGCCCAGACCACAAGGCCTTTGTTGCCCCCTCTCCCGTGGCCTCTCTCACTTTTAAGAGTCACAGTGGAGTCTGGGCAGATGGAGCGTGGACAGAGCTGTGAAGTGTGAGTGATGTGATTATCAGTGATGTGATTACTACTGGTAGGGTGGGAGAGGAGGAGGGAGGGAGGGAGGGAGGGAGGAGAGATAGAGAGAGAGGGGATAGCCTCCCCGTAACCTCACACCCACCCACCCAGAGTCCATGCTGACTCTAACTCACCCGCAACTGCGACACACGTGTGTGAGAGAGAGAGCAAAGAAGGGGAGAAGAAGAAAAGGAAGAGGAGGAAAGGGGAAGGGTAAACTAATGAGAGGAGGATGAGGAGGACGGAGGAAGACGAAGAGGGCGGTAGAAGCGGAGGAGGGATGGGCGGAGAGGAGGAAGAGGAGGAGGAGGGAAGCGAGAAGGAAGAGGACAATGAGGAGGAGGAGAAGAGAGCGGAGAAGGGTCGAGGTGTAGTGTGACTGTCCCTCCTTGTTTACGGACCGTGCGTCTGTCTGCGGCTGTGTCAAGTAAAGAGTCTCGTCCGAGAGACACAGAAGCCCCCACCGCGGGGGTGTGAGGGTGGGGTAGGAGGAGGAGGAGGAGGGGGGGGGGGGGGAGAGAGTAAACAGGCCATTACCCTGAGCAACAACACAGGCTCAGTAAACCGTGATCTTGACGAGGGCCGTAGGGAAGTCTCCGTTTTCTCCTGGATACACAAACAATGGCGCTTTAAAGACTCAATGCTTTTAACAGGCCGGCTACTTGCCTGGCCAAGAGTGGGGCTGTTTTCCTGCCCGACCCTGTAGCCCACTAGCTGCCTAAGGAGTGCCAAATGACCACTACTAGCTCCACTTTCAGATCACAGTTTTTAAGACTCAACTCCTTTGGGAATACATTGTACCTTGTCTCTTTAATAGAGTAATGGAGGCAAGGCTACATGAAACACACAATTCGGAGCAATAAAAGTGACTGCTTAGGGCTACGTACTGCGGCTGACAGGCAGGAGAAAGAAAAGAAAAGATGAAGATGAAAAAAGGACGGAGGACAATGAATGTCACGCTCTTCCCAACTGTTCCCAGACAGACAGCACCAAAGACAACACCAGCCCTCGTTAAATGTATTTACTTCTTTTCAAGTAAGCCGTCGTCGGTTTTTTAATAAGATCGCAGAGGAGAAAATTGAGCTCGGTTTTTTATTTGAGAGAAAGGGGAGAGAAAGAGCATTTCCCTTGACGCGTGCCAATGAGAGTGCTTTTATTAAGAGTGGTGGTATGGGAGTGAGGGAGGACGTGTGTGTGTGTGTGTGCGTGTGTGTGTGTGTGTGTGTGTGTGTAGTGCGCACGTGCGCGTGAGTGTGTGCCCGTGTGCGTGGCGTGCGCGTGTGTTGACACAGCTGGAAGTTGAGAGCAGATTCTCTTCACCTGGCACTGGTTTCTAGGGGGAGGCTGCTGTGATCCCACTATAAGACAGACAGGTTCTGGCACCCACTCCCGAAAACAAGAGGACTTCACTTACCCAAATACCCCTGCATTAAGGCTCAAACGGC
>NC_137684.1:13011810-13019310 GCF_963989245.1 Nansenia antarctica | reverse complement strand
TCTACGCGAACGGCGTGTGAACGTTTCTTCCAGATCTTCTATGAGAGGAGACCCCCGAAAAAACCCACTTTATTTTAACCCAGCTTGCTTTTCAAACTCTTTCAAGGCACTAATGTCAGGTCTGGATACGAGGGCTTTGAGTTTGTTACCTCGTGTTAATAGGCTTTAATGAGTTACTAACAGGGGAGAACGCTTACTAATGGGGAGAGTAAGATTGAATGTCTTTTAATGAGAATTTCCCCCATATGTCAAGAGAAGAACTCCCCACATTTCTGTTAGACAAATAGACATCTGGGGCTCTATTAGAGCCAGTCTGTTCTGATGGGAGGTGCCTCGGGAGGTTAAACTATGGCCGACATCCATACATGCAGACATTAAGAGTCTGCTCTGGCTCCCTGTGTCTTAAGGTTTGGGCGTTTTCCCCCCTTTTCCTCATTCTCATTTCTCACACACAGTGACACACACGGTGGCTCACCAAGAAGTCTCTGTGCACACACATACACACACACGCAAACGCATACATACACACACACACACACACACACACACACACGCAAACGCCCACGTACACACACACACACACACGCAAAAGCATACATACACACACACACACACACACACACAAACTCGCACACACACACGTACACACACACACACAAACTCACCAACAAGTCTCAGTGCACACACATACACACACACACGCAAACACACACGTACACACACACAAACTCGCACACACACGCACTAACACACACACACACACTCACACCTGATCTTGTTGGCCACCTCTTGTCTCTCAGTCACACCACTGGACGCCACGGCAACAACACCGTGCCGTCACGGCAACCAGGCCTGGGAACCGACGGTAACCACGGCCCCAGAGAGTGGCCGCGACTCAACTATGAGCACAGCCTTTTATAGAGGGGATTAAGTATTAAGTGTACACGACCCCGAAAGTCCCCTTCTCCCCCGCTCTGTAGCTACACACAGAGTTCGGTTACAGCCGTGTCCTCTTGTAAATCACTGTCACGTGCACGGCCGACGAGCGCTGATGTGCACAGTGAACAGAAGCCCTCGGTTAAAAAATAAAATCCCCTCTTCATCTCTCTGGGTTTGAGGTTTGAGGTTTGAGGACACCTAGCTGCTGAAGTCATCGCTAAACCACTAGGACACTTGGTCGCTCCTGTTCCTCATTAGGCCTGAATCCTGTCTGGTTAGCTCCACGCTGCTAACCAGGAGACTATTCCCGGTACTCAAGTTGTAAAAGAAAGTCAGGGGGGATGGTAGATTTTATCATATGGGGACAGTTTTAGCATCCCCACAGCGTCAGTGACTTCAGTGTCAGTGACTTGGTAAAAATGTCATTGCATGTGTGCGTGCCCCCCCCCCCTCGCCCACAGTATTTTACTCAATATGCTCAAAACTAAATGTTGAAATAGCAGTAATAAAAGGGATGGAAAGGGGGGATGGCAGTTTTAGAAGGGGGATGATTTTGTGATTTATTTCAGGGGGGATGCCATCTCCCCTCATCCCCCCTCATCCCCCCTCAACTCGAGTGCTGGCCACAGCCCAGGCTAGCTAGCTAGCAGGGACACATGCTCTAGTCTAGGACCTACATACTGACCCGCAAGTCTTTAACACTGCCTCATTGCCTTGCTAAAATGTAACATATTTCTTTCCCAGATCACCACTTTAATTGTAAGCACATTTCAGAATGTGAGTGCATATTGTTCTATATATGCAGACACATGATTGGCTACGCTGATATGGAGGATATAGACCTATTATGACTGTAGAATAATAACTTGAGGCTATTTTTGAATGGCTGGGATCCTGTATTTAAAGACTGGTGCCAAGAATGCTATGCTAATCTATTTAGCTAAACACCAATGAACTCCAGCCATTCAGCCATGGTCACAAAAAGCTCCAACCGTAACCTCAGTAACCTGTCGTCTCATTAGGTTATCCGAGCCAGTGGCAATGTGGTTTGGAATGTGAAATGACTCATCCAAGTTATACGATCGATTCCATTGAATGGGATTTCTACAGGAAGTTCTTCTAATCTAATCTAATCTAATCTAATCTAATCTAATCTAATCTAATCTAGTTCTTGACAGCAGGCTTATAAAGCAAAGTACCCGTCTGCTTGTAGATAATCTCAGATCTACACATCTGTAAACCCACTTTTCACAGAATCACAGAGTGCAAAATTATTTCAGATGAATGAACACATCTCAAATAGGAATCCGTGACATGATTTCTTAAGCAACATTTCCCCTTCGTTGCCAACAAGGTCTTTTTTTTTTTCTTCAAATTTCCCCTCCTCGTTTTGAACGCCGGCCAAGGTTCTCGTGTTTGATCAGAGCACTTTTGACAGGTGTCCCACGTCAAAACACATTTAAAAAATAATCCCAGGTTGATACCATGTTTGATTGTAGAATTCATCCCCCATGGACATTATATCTCTACTGGATCTCTACTGGATCCAAACCAATGCCCCTCTTTCCCCAAACCAAGAGCGCATGATTGCAGTCTGAATCAAACTTCCACAAAAAACACACGAAACATGGCAGCAGTCAGCGCAGAAACATACAAACACCACACAACCCTAGCGCAGCCTAAGGCTATCATATATCCCTCCACCAGCAGAACGAGACAGGCCAGGAACTGAGGTAGCTGTAGCCTGAACCCACATCTCCCAGGGGACTCCTACAGAGAGTCTGAACGCAAATCCAGATGCATTTATGACACCACTCTTTCCCCACCTGAGATGGGAGCTTAAACATGTGTATAATTAATCATAAATAATAATAATAATAACAGTACTGCGCCTATAAAACTCTCTGTGTTACTTTAAAAAATCGTTGTAAAAAGAGAAGAATGCGGCCCAGAGCGGCCGTGCAGCTACCTTACAGGCAAAAGGTTAGGCTGCGGCCTCACTCCAAACTCAACGCTCTCCAACCAGAAGCACGGAGAGATGTGAGATGTGCGCTAGGGGGGTTCCCGCTGGCCGTGGGCCCTCTGGGTGTGAGTGTGGCCCCCCCCTCCGCCAACCCCCCCCCGCCCGCCCCCTCCACTCACCCCCCACCCTGGCCACCGGACACATCAGCCTCCCCCATGCCAGTCCCCTTGCCCTAGCTCCCAAACATAAAACGCCAAAAAGTAACAAAAAAGAGAGTAAGTCACCAGAGGAGCTCGACACTAACTTATTTATTTATTTTTTATTACGACTCAAACTGCCAAAGGAAAGTGAGATTTACGAGCGAGCTCGTCTACGATAACACATAAAAGCCGTCGTACGTGGAGTGGGAATGCCTTTTCGTAGGCCGGTGTTATTCCGCGTCCCAGGAGGGAAGTCGAGCTGGATGGAAAGTGGCGGGAGAGCGAGGGAGTAGTCCGTCCTGATTCTGGGCTCTGATCAGGGTCCGGTCATAAAGGGCCGCCACGGCGGTCCGGTTCTGGCCTGCCTTAGGTGGACCTGGTTCTCTCCCGGCCAGGAACAAAGGACCAGAGGTAGAGTCAGTGGGTCTCTGGAGTCCAATGGAGGTCTGCTGGGAGCCGTGGTGGCTGCAGGGAGGAGGTGGAGCCAGCCTGTCAGACTCAGAGGAAGCCTCCAGTCTATAAAGAATGGTCTTGTATGGAAGTGAGCGGTTGGGTCGCTACAGTAGGATGTGTGACACATACGCCTTTAGAGACGGTGGCTTTAAGCTCGCTGAGGGGCCTCTGCTTATGTCCCTCTGCTTACGTCCCTCTGCTTATGTCTCTCTGCTTATGTCCCTCTGCTTACGTCCCTCTGCTTACGTCCCTCTCCTTATGTCTCTCTGCTTATGTCCCTCTCCTTATGTCTCTCTGCTTACGTCCCTCTGCTTATGTCTCTCTGCTTATGTCTCTCTCCTTATGTCTCTCTCCTTATGTCTCTCTGCTTATGTCTCTCTGCTTATGTCTCTCTGCTTATGTCCCTCTGCTTATGTCTCTCTCCTTATGTCTCTCTGCTTATGTCTCTCTCCTTATGTCTCTCTGCTTATGTCTCTCTGCTTATGTCTCTCTCCTTATGTCTCTCTGCTTATGTCTCTCTCCTTATGTCTCTCTGCTTATGTCTCTCTCCTTATGTCTCTCTGCTTATGTCTCTCTGCTTACGTCTCTCTGCTTATGTCTCTCTCCTTATGTCTCTCTGCTTACGTCTCTCTGCTTATGTCTCTCTGCTTATGTCTCTCTCCTTATGTCTCTCTCCTTATGTCTCTCTCCTTATGTCTCTCTCCTTATGTCTCTCTCCTTATGTCTCTCTGCTTATGTCTCTCTGCTTATGTCTCTCTGCTTACGTCTCTCTGCTTATGTCTCTCTGCTTATGTCTCTCTGCTCATGTCTCTCTGCTTATGTCCCTCTGCTTACGTCTCTCTCCTTATGTCTCTCTGCTTATGTCTCTCTGCTTACGTCCCTCTGCTTACGTCCCTCGGCTTATGTCTCTCTGCTCATGTCTCTCTGCTTATGTCTCTCTGCTTATGTCTCTCTCCTTATGTCTCTCTGCTCATGTCTCTCTCCTTATGTCTCTCTGCTCATGTCTCTCTCCTTATGTCTCTCTGCTTATGTCTCTCTGCTTATGTCTCTCTGCTTATGTCCCTCTGCTTATGTCTCTCTCCTTATGTCTCTCTGCTTATGTCTCTCTCCTTATGTCTCTCTGCTTATGTCTCTCTGCTTATGTCTCTCTGCTTATGTCTCTCTCCTTACGTCCCTCTGCTTACGTCTCTCTGCTTATGTCTCTCTGCTTACGTCCCTCTGCTTATGTCTCTCTGCTTACGTCCCTCTGCTTATGTCCCTCGGCGAGCTTGAAGAGGTGGGTTTTGAGGGCCTGTTTAAATGTCGGCAGGGTGTTGGCCTGTCTGATGTGGTTGGGGAGGGCGTTCCAGAGGGACGGGGCTGCGGCTGAAAAGGCCCTATCGCCCCAGGTCCGGAGCTTGGTCCTGGTGGTCTTGCGGGTGGTTTGGTCGTCAGACCTGAGGCAGCGGGAGGGGGTGTGGAGGGGGACGAGGTCGGCAAGGTAGGAGGGGGCCAGATTGTTGATGGCTTGAAAAGGCCATCAACAACGCGAGGTAAAGTAGCGAAGGTACGAGGTACTCGCTTGTATGAGCGGCTCCGTTGCATTTATCCACCAAAATCTGACAGAATCCTAATGTTTGACTCCTTATTGCCTCCTTCTGTGAAAGAATCCCTTTTATTTCTGCTGTAGCGGCTTTCCACCGAGGAGAGACAGGAGGGGAAACAAGCAAACAGGTTTCAGTTCATGTTTACTTTATAGCACAAGCACCTCCTAAATCTGTCAGAGGGAATGGAGGTACAGTGGGAGAGTGTAGGAGTCAGGGAGAGTACATACACTCACACACACACACACACACACACACACACACAGACACACACACACACACACACACACAGACACCAGACATACACTGAACAGAGGAACGCAGCCAGACAACTCAGCATGCTCAACATTGTCAGGCCAGGGCTGAAATCCAACAGCTGTTATCTGAGATTAAAGTCTCACACCTGTGGACTGGACTAGGACTAGTCTATTACACCTCTGGACTGGACTAGTGTTGGACTAGGACTATTACACCTCTGGACTGGACTATTCCCCATAGCGGCCTGAGCTCTGACACTAAGTCGTTCTTGAATACGATTTGATCTTTTTATTCTCTTTTTATTCTCTTTGTTTCTCTACTGCTTGTCTTTGTTTTCTGCACAGTGTCATTGGATTTGAGAAAGGAGCTTTTAAATTAAATCTATTATTATTATTATTATTATTACTATTATTATTATTATTATTATTACTATTATTATTATATTATTATTATTGTTTATCTGTTTTTGTTTCTTTGCTTTGTTTTTCTGTTCTGTCTGTCTGACTGTCTGTCTATGAAATCTGTTAAGCGTCCTTGGGTTTGAGAAAGGCGCTATATAAATCTAAGCTATTATTATTATTATTATTATTATTATTATTATTATTATTATTATTATTATTATTATTATTATTATTGTTGTTATTATTTGGACTGGACTAGTATTGTAACACAAAGCCAAGGAGAAGACAACATAGTAAAAGGCACAATACTGGAGCTGTTGTCTATAGACACTAGACAGCTCCATTCGAGTCTCCCTAACCCGATGCCTTCAATAGTGTGTCATAATGTGAGATTAAATAAAAAATGTAAAGACATCAACAGCCCTGCCAATGACAACACTACGCCCGCCAGGCTAGTGAGGCACAGGGAGCCCCGTAATGAAAGTGAGGCTAGCCAAACTATATTCTCAACGTATGCTTATTAACATACTTTCACATGCTGGAATGCATGCTAGCATCGACCCCTCCCCCGGGAGGAATCTGGATCCTGTAGGCGCTCAGTGTGTGTGTGTGTGGGGGGGTGGGGGGGGGTGAACGGATGAAAGGAGGTGCAGCAAGGCGGGGGGGGGGACTAGTATGAATACAGTGGGGGGGGGGGGGGGGGGGTTTAGGGGGGTTAGGGCTTGGAGTTGGTTTGTGGGGCTGGAGGGGGAGCTGGTATTTGGATACATTGGGGGGAATGTCGTCCTTTCAATAAGGTGTGGTGGGGGGGGGGGGGCTGGTGTTTGGATACAGTGGGGGTATGGGGTAGTGGTTTCACTAAGATGGGAGGAGGGGGGGGGGGGGGGCTGGTATATTGATGCAGTGGGGGGATGGGAGGAGCTCTGGGGGGGGGGGGTTCTGTCATTTAGGGGCCTCGACTGTCGACTGTCAGATAGCTGTCACTCCCCATGCGTAGCGGGAGACTGTGGGGGTCTTTGGGGGGGGGCTGTGGGGGGGGGGGGGTGGGACAAAGCGGAGGCCTGTCTCTGTGGGGATGGTCGCGGCGGCGGGGGACTGATGGGCTGGTGATGAGAGACGGAGACGTCGGTGGGAACAGACACACACACACACACACACACACACACACACACACACACACACACAGGGAACAGACACCCATTCAGACTGGGACCAGTAAGAGAGGCCTACTGGGGAGCGCTGGGGCCCGTCAGCACCTCATCTCTGTGGGGGGGGCAGGGGGAGGGGGGGGTGGGGGGGGGGAGGGGGGAGGGGAGAGGGTGACGTTCCAGAAGGGCTCCCCCCAAAATCAACCAACCACTGTGGGTTTATTATTCCAGAGTGTGACCTGATCCATCTGTGAGGCCCTTCCACATAACCCTCTGGTGTGTGTGTGTGTGTGTGTGTGTGTGTGTGTTGTGTGTGTGTGTGTGTGTGTGTGTGTGTGTGTGTGTGTGTGTGTGTGTGTGTGTGTGTGTGTGTGATGGGGTGTGTGTGTGTGTGTGTGTGTGTGTGTGTGTGTGTGTGTGTGTGTGTGATGGGGTAGGGGCAGGGGATTCTGGGGCAGAGTTCCATTGCAGGGCCTCCCAGATAACAAAGATGATGTGACGCAGAATTCTGAGGCTGATGTGAATGGGTCAGGTGAGGTTATGACAGGTATTCAG
>NC_137684.1:12999310-13006810 GCF_963989245.1 Nansenia antarctica | reverse complement strand
AGGCTCTTCTCTCTCTCTCTCTCTCTCTCTCTCTCTCTCTCTCTCTCTCTCTCCTCTCCTCTCCTCTCCTCTCCACTCCTCTCTCTCCTCTCCTCTCCTCTCCTCTCCGCTCCTCTCCTCTCTCTCCTCTCCTCTCCTCTCTCCTCTCTCTCTCTCTCTCTCTCCTCTCCTCTCCTCTCCTCTCTCTCCTCTCCTCTCCTCTCTCCTCTCTCTCTCTCTCCTCTCCGCTCCTCTCCTCTCTCTCATCTCCTCTCTCTCTCCTCTCATCTCCTCTCATCTCCTCTCCTCTCCTCTAATCTCCTCTCTCTCTCTCCTCTCTCTCCCTCTCCTCTCCTCTCCGCTCCTCTCATCTCCTCTCCTCTCCTCTCCTCTCTCTCCTCTCCCTCTCTCCTCTCCGCTCCTCTCCTCTCTCTCTCTCCTCTCCTCTCCGCTCCTCTCCTCTCTCTCTCTCCTCTCTCTCCTCTCTCTCTCTCCTCTCCTCTCATCTCCTCTCCTCTCCTCTCATCTCCTCTCTCTCTCCTCTCTCTCCCTCTCCTCTCCTCTCATCTCCTCTCTCTCTCCTCTCCTCTCTCTCCTCTCCTCTCCTCTCCTCTCCCCTCTCCTCTCTCTCTCCCTTTCTCCTCTCCTCTCATCTCATCTCCTCTCCTCTCCTCTCATCTCTCTCTCTCTCTCCTCTCCTCTCATCTCCTCTCTCTCTCCTCTCATCTCCTCTCTCTCTCTCCCTCTCCTCTCCTCTCTCCTCTCTCTCTCTCTCTCTCCCTCTCCTCTCTCCTCTCCTCTCCTCTCCCCTCTCCTCCCTCTCTCTCCCTCCTCTCCTCCCCTCTCATCTCCTCTCTCTCTCCTCTCCCCTCTCTCTCTCTCCTCTCTCTCCTCTCCTCTCCTCTCATCTCCTCTCTCTCTCTCTTCTCCTCTCCTCGCTCCTCTCTCTCATCTCCTCTCTCTCTCTTCTCGCTCCTCTCTCTCTCTCCTCTCTCTCCCTCTCCTCTCTCTCTCTCCTCTCTCTCTCTCTCCTCTCTCTCTCTCTTCTCTCTCTCCCTCTCCTCTCTCTCCTCTCCTCTCTCTCCTCTCCTCTTCTCTCTCTCTCCTCTCTCTCCCCTCCTCTCCTCTCTCTCCTTCTTCCCTCGCTCGTACGAGCCACAGCATCCACCGTGTCCAACTGTGGGGGGGGGACCGAGTGTGTCTGCCGAGCGTCCCATCCGTTTTAATGAGGGACTATCGAGACGTCCGTGTTTATAAAAGAGCCCTATTATCATTATTACCGCCGCACATTTCCACATGCAGCCCGACCGAGCCGTGACCGCTGTACAATGTGACTATTACAATAAATCTCCTCCGAGAAACCGGGTCGGAGGTTTGATTTTTTTTTTACGGTCCCCCCACGTTCGCTTTCCAAAGTCCGATCATCGCGCGGGAACCGAACGATCAAACAGCGCAGCGAGGGCTCCGCCGCGGCAGTCAATCTCTCCTCTATGTAGAGACCCCGAAAAGCATCTCTGGTCAATAAAATGCAAAAGTAATGAAGTGTAGAAGTTCACAGTGTGCCAATGGAATCATGAGGACATGCGGTGTTTGGGAGAACATGGCCCGAACAGGGCCCGCGTCCTGAACTGAACAGCGGTGCTGGAACGGAACACACGTTACTGGATCGGGTTGATCTGGGCTGGCCTTGAGAAGGCTGTAATAGGCAGGACTGATTGGCCTGGAGATATTCTGGAGAAACAAGAGTGTTGTTTTTGTGTGACTCCACTTTCTTCGGAGAGGGGGTGGCTTCCAAGGCGAGTGGAAACTTGTTTTTTCACCTCAAACTCACACTCATTCAAGCGTCTTCCTTATATAACATCTCTCCGGCGTGTCACTCACACGCTCGTCAGCTCCAGGTGGTTACACCCATCGGAGAGAGGATCCAATCTTTCTACCAGGTAACACTAATCAAGTGAGGAGAGAATCCATACACACACATCTGGGCACTCGGTCTTCTAAATTCCTCAAAACCCACCTAACCCTTCCTAACCTCGAAACCCACCTCTTCAAGCTCGCCTTCACCAGTTAACCCTCTCCCCCTCCCCTTCCCATGTGTCCCCAGCACTACCTTCATTAGGCCCCCTATACTTTCTTCTATTTACCTTTTGGTTCTTTTTATTATTACTACTCGATCTTTTCGGTTTGTAAAGCGTCTGAGTGTCTATAAAAGCGCTATATAAGTCTAATGTATTATTATTATTATTATTACTACTATTATTAAGTTCATATCGACAGGCCTATTCTCAGCTCCTCTCATTTGGGTCGTGAGTGGTAACTCCTCACATATGGATATCCAGGCCCGACAAGTGCTCACAGACCGATATTGTTACGGCTATTTTTGAAAAATAAAAGAGGCATTTGTTCAATATAAGCTGGAGTAGCGACGTGCCAAACCACTGAAATCAATTTGTCTTTCTTCAAAGACAGGCTTTTGGTACGGAGTCAAACTGACTAGAGGAGTAACATGAGAGAGGCTTGTGTGTACAGTAGGAGAGCGGGCAGCACCTGTCGGGTGTGTAGAGGGGTCAAAAGGAAGTAAACAAAGGGTAGCTAAAGCTGTCGGAGGTTATCAAAACAGATTGAACGTATCAAAAACGGCACTTAACACCGCCGTAGCGAGGATTCATAGCGTCTCTTTTCTCCTTTACGACTCTGCCCTGGAAACCCTAACCACTATGGCACAATATGAAGTGTGCGAGGAGCGAGCTTAGACCCAGATTTGCATTTTTGCACACGGTTTGAGTTAATCATAATGTGTGTATCATTTTGTACCTTGAGTCATTGCCCGTTTGTGATGGGTGGTGCGGAGGGAGCCAAGGCTTGGCTCCGCGGCTCCATGCACAATGTGACTCTGTTTACCCAAGCCTGATGGAGCCCAGATGGGTTTCCTTCGCTGGCTCTCTCCCTCCCTGGGCCTGATGCGGGTCTGGGTCTTGGTTTGGACCGCTGGGCATGGCTGGGTTTAGGCCCATTAGGCTGCTGGGTGCCATAAAGCAGACACGCCTGACCAGCAAACTAATATTGAATGTTCGAATTCGTTAAAATTAGTTACGGCTAGGGTTTAGGGGTTAGGTTATGTTGAGGTTATGACCGAGTATGGGGGGGTGGGGGGGGGTTACTTGGGTGTTTAAAGTGGGGGGGGGGTGGGGGGGGTAAGATAAAGAAGAAAAGTCAGGACAGACACTTATTTTGTTTGGTGTTGTAACTGAGTTTTTCATGTGTACTGTTTTGAAATAAATAATTGATTACAAAAAAAAGGTTATGAGGTTATGTATGGAAGGTCCCCGCGGCGCAGTGGAGAGCATCCTCACCTACGGCATCTGCAACTGGTTCTCCAGCTGCACAACAGCGGAGAGAAATGCGCTACAGAGAGTCGTGAGAACAGCACAGAAGATCACCGGCGCCCCCCTCCCCTCTCTGGAAGAGCTGTACAACACACGCTGTCTCAGGAAGGCCTCCAAGATCTCCAGGGGCCCGACCCACCCTGGGTACGAACACTTTACCAGGCTGCCCTCGAAAAGGCGGTTCAGGACCCTGGCCGCAAGGACAAACAGACTGAAGAACAGCTTCTACCACAGGGCCGTCCAGGCCCTGAACACAGCAAAGACCTAAGTTCTGGGCCCTGGACAGTCTGGACGGATTGATGGCAGCTGCTGGACTGAAAAAATCAGGTGTAGTGCTGAGGCACAAACATGTACATTTCAAGCCTGCAAACTGTGACACTTTAAATAAATGTGAAATAATACTATTGTGCAATATGACAACCCTAGTCGTCTATCTGTACAGTATAGTACAGTGGATAGTGTACATAGCCTTTATTTATGTAAACCAGCTCCTTCCCTTCTTGTGATTTTTTTTTTTTTTAAGTTTTTTTTTTCTTCCCTTTCCTAACACCAGGGGAGCCACCCCTCCTAAATTTCGTTGTTTGGTACCTGTACTGTAGCAATGACAATAAAGTCCATTCATTAATTCATTCATTCATTTTAGTCTCACCTGGTCTACAGCTAAACAGCCGTTCTATTCTCAAGAGAGAAGCCTCGTACTAGTAGAAGGAGGGAAGGTGGAGGCTTGGAGCACACAGGGGAGAGACTTCTAGGTACTTCTGGTGTTTCCACTGCAAGGCATGACGTTCCCAATGTGAATTTATCACTCTCAGACACCGACCATCACTAACACCACCCACACCCACACCTCTCTCTTCTTCATCAATAGACCTTTTGATACAGTGAAAGCACCGACTCGTGTGTCCGCCCCACACCCTCATTTTCAATAGGGGGTTTAGGACATTAACCCAGGATCTATCTATCAGGCCAGGCCTCAGCCCAGGGCGGTCGGGGGGGCTTAGCTCCAGAGCTGCAGAGTGGGCTATCCTCTTTCCCTGGAGGGGGGGGGGGGGGGGGGGGGGGGGGGCTGGAGGAAACTCTAGCCTTAGGCCCAATAGTTTGATTCCATCCTCCTCCTCCTCTCCCTCTCTCGCCCCCCCCCCCCTGTGTAATCACTTCCATGTGAGGAGCCCCACACTCCAAACAATATAGTAATAACAACATGGAAAGGGATCCATGTTATTGCATTACATGTCATAATCTTCAAAGGCCGACAACGCGGCCCGTCTGGGAGACGTAGCTCTGATGACCGGGGCGGCCCCGGTGTCACGACTGTTTAGATATGTCACCACAGTGCCATCACCGCACACACACACACACACACACACACACACACACACACACACACACACACACACACACTCACACATACACACACACCAAGCCATCACCGTTGGTAGATACACATCCATAATGAACAGCAATTCACCACGAATACAGAGGTCTACAACGTGAATGCCATCACCATTACTGCACTCTGTACGGTTCCACGGTCAACAACTCTGTATGGTTCTACAGTCAACAACTCTGTATGGTTCTACAGTCAACAACTCTGTACGGTTCCACGGTCAACAACTCTGTATGGTTCTACAGTCAACAACTCTGTATGGTTCTACAGTCAACAACACTGTATGGTTCCACAGTCAACAACTCTGTATGGTTCCACAGTCAACAACTCTGTATGGTTCTACAGTCAACAACTCTGTATGGTTCTACAGTCAACAACTCTGTATGGTTCCACAGTCAACAACACTGTATGGTTCTACAGTCAACAACTCTGTATGGTTCTACAGTCAACAGCACTGTATGGTTCCACAGTCAACAGCTCTGTATGGTTCCACAGTCAACAACTCTGTATGGTTCTACAGTCAACAACACTGTATGGTTCCACAGTCAACAACTCTGTATGGTTCTACAGTCAACAACTCTGTATGGTTCCACAGTCAACAACTCTGTATGGTTCTACAGTCAACAACTCTGTATGGTTCTACAGTCAACAACTCTGTATGGTTCTACAGTCAACAACTCTGTATGGTTCTACGGTCAACAACTCTGTATGGTTCTACAGTCAACAACTCTGTATGGTTCTACAGTCAACAACTCTGTATGGTTCCACAGTCAACAACTCTGTATGGTTCTACAGTCAACAACTCTGTATGGTTCCACAGTCAACAACTCTGTATGGTTCTACAGTCAACAACTCTGTATGGTTCCACAGTCAACAACTCTGTATGGTTCTACGGTCAACAACTCTGTATGGTTCTACAGTCAACAACTCTGTATGGTTCTACAGTCAACAACTCTGTATGGTTCTACAGTCAACAACTCTGTATGGTTCCACAGTCAACAACTCTGTATGGTTCTACGGTCAACAGCACTGTACGGTTCCACGGTCAACAGCACTGTATGGTTCCACGGTCAACAACTCTGTATGGTTCCACGGTCAACAATCAAGTGTAAGGTCATGTTCTCACATGAAAGTCTGAATCATGACCCAGAGCAAGTGGATGAGTTTGCAACATTGTTGCATAAATTATTTCTCTGATTTGCGTTCTCACAGCCCTTTATGTAAACGAAGTAACATACGCAATCGAAGCAACAGACGTGGTAGTTGATTGGTCCGAAAAATTGAAAATTGCCCGTTCGTCCCGCTCTTATCCAGATCAACACGCATGCGCTGTTGTTTTCCTATGGACAGCCTCGTTGCGTCGTTTCTAACCGGAGTGAAACCACCCTTTTCAAGCGGAGCATCCGTCGGCTGTTTGCTCCGGGAGCGACTTCGAATGCGCGTTCTCACAGCTCCAAACGACGCAGAGCAAAGCAAATTTTATCCTAAACTCTGATTCCAAGTGAAGCAAATGTTCTAGTGAGAACACACCCTTGGTCCACAATGGTAACTAGTCAACACTATAGTCTAGAGAGGGCATGTCTACAACCATCTCTGTCCTTGACAGACCAGGAAAACAACCAGAATGTGTAACTAAGCTGAACACAAACTACAAACACAGCCTCCCATTTGTAATGTATAGAGGAATCTAAGCCTTTAATTCAAGACAGACAACATTTAATTAAATAATTTCCAAATAACGAATCAAATTAAAACACACCCAGATTGTGAGAGTACAAGCCCAGAGTTTACGCCCAACCCGTATGCCGCAGGCAAATAGATTATATATGGATTAACTATGGATAACATTTTCATTTGCATGACATTTTTGGCATTGAGCAGACACCTTTATCCAAAGCAACTTCTGTCTAAGTGAAACATCTATCCATCAGTCATCATAGGAAAAAGTAATCTATGCTAGGACCAGGGGCCATCACAATTATTTTTACTTTTTTTTTTTACAGTAGAGAATCTGTACAGGGGGGTAGTGGGGATGAAGAGGTCTTAGTTAGACAGTTAAGATGTAGCACTGAAGAGATGGAGGTCTTCAATCTACGGCAGAAGGTAGGTAGTGACTCTGCAAACCTGACAGAAGATAGGTAGAGACTCTGCAGTCCTGACAGCAGATAGGTAGAGACTCTGCAGTCCTGACAGAAGATAGAGAGAGACTCTACAGTCCTGACAGAAGATAGGTAGAGACTCTGCAGTCCTGACAGAAGGTAGGTAGAGACTCTGCAGTCCTGACAGAAGGTAGGTAGAGACTCTGCAGTCCTGACAGAAGGTAGCTAGTGACTCTGCAGTCCTGACAGAAGATAGGTAGAGACTCTGCAGTCCTGACAGAAGATAGGTAGAGACTCTGCAGTCCTGACAGAAGGTAGGTAGAGACTCTGCAGTCCTGACAGAAGGTAGGTAGAGACTCTGCAGTCCTGACAGAAGGTAGGTAGTGACTCTGCAGTCCTGACAGAAGGTAGGTAGAGACTCTGCAGTCCTGACAGAAGATAGGTAGAGACTCTGCAGTCCTGACAGAAGATAGGTAGAGACTCTGCAGTCCTGACAGAAGGTAGGTAGAGACTCTGCAGTCCTGACAGAAGGTAGGTAGAGACTCTGCAGTCCTGACAGAAGGTAGGTAGTGACTCTGCAGTCCTGACAGAAGGTAGGTAGTGACTCTGCAGTCCTGACAGAAGGTAGGTAGAGACTACAGTCCTGACA
>NC_137684.1:12971810-12994310 GCF_963989245.1 Nansenia antarctica | reverse complement strand
AGGGATAAGTGATCGGTAGGAATCTGAGACCGTATCTAATTATGTGAACTTCGATGATTATGTGAACTTAAATGCCGGTGCTTTCCCAGAATTCCCCAGCAGAAACCTTGACCCGCACACAAGTGAAGCTCCGTTCCGCATCACACTCCAGCCAAGACAAGCTGTAACACTGTCAATAGATGGTCCACGTCCAAACGGGTCTCCCCGGACAATCTGATCTGGAGCGTGTGACAATGGACAGGCAGCGGGGGGGGGGGGGGGAGTGAGAACAATGGCAGAGCTGTGAGCGAACAATGAGAGAGGAAGAAGGTTCTGGAACAACAGAGAGATGTGAGTGGCGTAGCGAGTGTGGAGGTCCCTCAGTGGGTCCCTCACAACACATGGCAGGTTAAGGGAGGGAGGGGTGGAGAGAGAGAGAGAGAGAGGGGGTGGGAGTGGGGGAGTGTGTGAGTGTCAGCTTGTGTGTGGATGAACTGCAGGGCCTGTAATGCACAGGCACATCCTGAAAACATCAGCTGAACCTTGCTGCCCTCCGCACCTCCCCAAAACACACACACACACACATACAGACACACACACACACACACACACACACACAGGATATTGGAAATTGCACTCGCTTGACTTTACGCAGACGATCATACTGTATTACTGAAAGAAAGAACAAAGAAGAAAAAAACGTAAAAAGTGCATTGTCCAATTCATTTTCCAATTCTCCCTTCATTTTTCCAATGTGTTCAATATATGGAATATATCAGAGCGTCCAAGGAGGTTTCCTTGATAGGTTCTTGGAAATGGTGACTTCATAATATAAATGTGTACGCGCTGAGATAATGTGGTCGTGATTATCCAGCGTTTTATCACATCTATCACTAAGCCTGTGATATGAGGCATACGCGCAATATGCAGAGGCTTTATAAGATGTCCTGCTGTGTGTGTGTGTGTGTGTGTGGCGCGCACGTGTGTGTGTGTGTGGCACGCACGTGTGTGTGGGTGTGTGTGTGTGTGTGTGTGTGTGGCGCGCACGTGTGTGTGTGTGTGTGTGTGTGTGTGTGTGGCGCGTACGTGTGTGTGTGTGTGTGTGTGTGTGTGTGTATGTGAGAGAGATGTGTATACAGCGTACACGGAGAGATATGGATTCGCAAAGCCCCTTAATGAGAAATATATTAAAAACAATTGATTGTCGTCGCTTCACGGGGCTGGAAACATCCAATAATAAAAAGCAGCCAGTGAAAGTCCATGTACAGTAAATATCTCGCACAGTTGATATTGGCCTGCCTGGCCACAGCAGATGTCTTCGCTAACACGTCATCAAATCTAATGGTAATGTTGGCGCGTGTTCATATCGCAACTCACTTGTCACACGTGGCAATCAGGACTTAACAGGGATGAGATTACGGTCGGCAGGTCATCCTAGGTACATTGACGCTATGATAACTAATATTGATATTGATGTGGCAGAGCAGAGAGAGATCTAGCCATGCTGTGCTCGGCCTAGCCTGCTCCAGTAGTGCGTTGATCTTAGTAGAAGCTTAGATCTTAGTACAGGGTTCCTACAAGTTTCAACGAGTCAAATTTACGACCTTTTTAGACCTTTTTTAGACCTCTTTGAATAGAATTTTAGACCTATGATAGCTTTTTGTCATCCTCGAGGTGATGGGATTTCACTGCCACCCAGACAAAAAAGGAAGTTCCAGCTTGGGTTCCAGCTTGATTCATTTCTGTGTAAATAGATGTGGTCGGACTGATTTCCTTGCAGGATCTCATTTTTAAGACCTAACACCTAATTGTTAGACTGAATAACTGACATTTTAGACCTTTTACAGCTTTATAAATTGGATTGCTGGATTTTAGACTTTAAGGCTTTTTAAGACCAGCGCGGGAACACTGTAGTAGAAACGGTGTTGCTCATTGTGGTTCCTCCATATCTCCTCCTCATCGGTGAGTTGATCCTAAAGCTGAGCTCCCATACACCTCAAGACCACCAGGACCAAGCTCCGGACCTGGGGTGATGGGGCCTTTTCAGCCGCAGCCCCGTCCCTCTGGAACGCCCTCCCCAACCACATCAGACAGGCCAACACCCTGCCAACATTTAAACAGGCCCTCAAACCCCACCTCTTCAAGCTCGCCTTCACCAGTTAACCCTCTCCCCCTCCCCTTCCCATGTGCCCCCAGCACTACCTTCATTAGACTTTAGACACTATACTCTCTATTTACCTTTTGTTTCTTTTTATTATTACTACTCGATCTTTTCAGTTTGTAAAGCGTCTTTGAGTGTCTAGAAAAGTCCTATATAAGTCTAATGTATTATTAGTATTACTATTATTATTATTACCGCGTCTTATACTACTTATGTCAGGACCCTCATGTCAATTTAACAATGTATTGCATGAGAACAGTCATACATTTAACCTTGGCATAATTGGATGGCTCTGCACTGTAGAACTCCCTGCCTGGAGTTAAACGACAACATGCAAGTAATAAAACATGTCAGGGAATCCATGACTTATCACCCCCCCCCCCCACCCCCGTAGGTAAGCTATATACTGCACCACGGAGGCTGGGGGAGGTGGGTGGGACAACCGCAAAAAACCTCCTCTCATAGCCAATGTCGTAACTCATAACTCTCATAGCCGTGTCGCAACTGTCGAATGCTATGGAGGAGCGTAGACGGTAAACGTGGCTACCGTGGGAAGCCTCGGTCCCTTGAACAGGTGCTCGTGCCACCGTGAGAACCGACTGTCCTGTCACCTGAGGGACAGCTGGTGCCGTCGACTTGGTGTGTCCTGCCAGAGCTAACGCTAGGCTCCGTTCATCTGAAATGAAGCGGGACCGACTCATACTGGACCACAGTCTCAACTCAAACCGGTTCCTCTACAGTTCCAGGTATAATAATAATAATAATAATAATAATAATAATAATAATACATTAGACTTATATAGCGCTTTTCTAGACACTCAAAGACGCTTTACAAACTGAAAAGATTGAGTAGTAATAATAAAAAGAAACAAAAAAGATAACAAAAAAAAGTATAGGGGCCTAATGAAGGTAGTGCTGGGGACACATGGGAAGGGGAGGGGGAGAGGGTTAACTGGTGAAGGCGAGCTTGAAGAGGTGGGTTTTGAGGGCCTGTTTAAATGTTGGGAGGGTGTTGGCCTGTCTGATGTGGTTGGGGAGGGCGTTCCAGAGGGACGGGGGGGCTGCGGCTGAAAAGGCCCTATCACCCCAGGTCCGGAGCTTGGTCCTGGTGGTCTTGAGGGTGGTTTGGTCGTCAGACCTGAGGTATACAGGTATACTTTCACAGGGTGAAAGCCTGATAAGGCCCTGACCAACCAAAGGAAGTGTGACAGCGGTACTGTACGTTCATGACAAGGATCCTCACAGTGTTTAACATTGAACGTCAACTCTGAACAGTGTGTCGTGTTGACGCGCTGGCCTCAGGTGTACGAGGAGGTAATAAGAGAGAGGTTGTTGATACAGAGAGTACTCTGACACAGGACGGCGACTGAGACCAAACCAGATGAATATCAGCCTCTTAATATCCCCTGTCACTCACCAAAATTGATCCTAGGAGGTAAAAAGAGCCTCGACGCACTCCAATTGTGCTTATGGCCTACCCCCTAGTGGACAAACGCGGCGTTGCCGTGCCTAGACGAACCAGCTGAGGAGCTCTGAAGAAGACAGGCACATGTAATAACACTCCGCACAATGCAAATACACAAAGCTGTCAACTAGAATCACTTAAATATTTAATACACACAAAACACATGTCGACTCCTGTGTAGAATCCTAGACATTAGCTGGCCCTGGCACAACCCGCCAACACACACACACACACACACACACACACACACACACACACACACACAGCGCTCCGAGGCATTTCCAACCGAATTCCAAACGTAAATCTGGTCCAATCCGATAACCTCCTATACGGTCCCGACTGTGAGGAACATTAGATGTGTCTGGAGGAATCTCCATTAGCAGGTGAAATCAACCTGTGGCTTGATTGCTATGCTAACAATCTTGGAAAGGCTATAAAAAGCTGACAGCTCCGTGCCCTCTGGGGCCCTCCTGTACGCCAAGCTGCAATCTGGTGTTCCTGATACGCAGTGAACCAGTTAACCTGAGAGCTACGGAATGAACCTGGTGACCCGGTAGCTGAGGGGAGACGAATGGAGTTTTGTCTCTGTGTCACCTCAGCCGAGCTCCTCGGTTCTAGACTGTGTTGTTCCACTGTCTGGGGTGGGCAGGGAGGGAACAGCCGCCGCTCCCTCTGTCTCTCTTTCTTTCCTTCGTTCCTTCTTTCGGTTCCCTTCATTATGTCTCGTTTTTTTACACATGCACACACACACGCGCACAGAAGCACGCACGCACAAACGCGCACACATACACACACACACACGCACACATATGCATACACACACGCACGCGCGCACGAGCACACGCGTACGCACACGCGCACGCACGCACTCACACACACATACACGCACACACACACACACATACATACATACATACACACACACACACACACCTTTCTCCATCTCCCTCTCTCTTTCCTTCATTATCTCTCTTTTTTTCACACACACACACACACACACACATGCACACACACACACATACACACACACACCTTTCTCCATCTCCATCTCTCTCTTTCCATCAGAATGTGTCTGAGAGCGTGGCTGCTGTGCGCAGGAGAAGGAGGCTGCAGACGCGAGGGGGAGATTTATCTGCTACTGATCCTGAACATAGATAGGGTGTTTCCCATTGATGATATACAATAACTGGACACAGTGAACTGCCCACTGGATCGCTATGAGAGATATTATTGTTGCATTGAAGCCAGGAAATGCCGTTTACAGGCCGTCTTGAATCATCATCGATATCTGACTGGTAGCACCAGAACCTGTGATCGCAAGGTTGTCAGATCAGCGGTTCGAGCCCCCGGCTGGCCACATGTCGAAGTGTCCTTGGGCAAGACACTGAACGTCAAATCGCTCCCAGCGAGCGGGCCGGCCGGCGCCTTGCATGGCATCGGTGTGGGAATGTGTGTGTGAATGGGTGAATGAGAAGCCGTTGTAAAGCGCTTTTGGGATAAGGCGCTATAAGCGCAGTCCATTTACCATTTAGAACCTTTGCACCACCGCTGACGTAGTCCGTTGTTAAAGTAAAGGTGATTTGTAGTTGGGAAAGTCCATGGAACGTACTGGAACGTGCTTCAAGAATCTGGCGAGAGCCACAAGGGTTTCTCCAAACGGATGAAACCCGCGGTCAGTCTTTTTAATGATCAATCCTGTCAGCTGCAAGACTTGTTTTTGGAGATAACACCAAGTGCACAATCATTCAATTAATAATCCATATTAAATAAATTAACCAATGAACTAAGACACAGACACGTGGTGCCTATATGATGCATCAAAACAGTAGACCTAAGTTGAGATGCCAACAGCTGTTAATAATAATAATAATTCATTGTATTTATAAAGCGCTTTTCCGAGGCTCAAAGACGCTGACAATATGGGAGAAACGGAAAACACAGAAACAACAAGCGACAGATAACATGAGCACATAGAACACAGAGTTAACGAACGGGGAGGGGGGGTGGCAGGGTTAGGGGAGATGGTTAGGGGTAGGGGAGGTTGTAAGCATGGGAGAAAGGTAGGTTTTGAGGTGGGATTTAAAAGTGGAGAGTGAGGGTGAGTCTCTGAGTGGTTGAGGGAGAGTTCCAGAGGCGGGGTGCATTCTAAAACCATCAAAACAGTATTCACTTAACCTAGCATGCCCTCATGTTCACACAAATGAATTCTGTTCGGCCCATATTACCAATGGATCAGTGAGCAGCCTGTCAGAACAAAACAAGGCCAAGGCTCGTTCGCACACCCTGACGCCCTCGGCTTGCTCCCCTGGTCTACACCTTGCTCCCCTGGTCGACACCTTGTTCCCCTGGTCTACACCTTGCTCCCCTGGTCTACACCTTGCTCCACTGGTCTACACCTTGCCTCCCTGGTCTACACCTTGCCTCCCTGGTCTACACCTTGCTCCCCTGGTCTACACCTTGCTCCCCTGGTCTACACCTTGCCTCCCTGGTCTACAGCTTGCTCCCCTGGTCTACACCTTGCCTCCCTGGTCTACACCTTGCCTCCCTGGTCTACACCTTGTTCCCCTGGTCTACACCTTGCTCCCCTGGTCTACACCTTGCCTCCCTGGTCTACAGCTTGCTCCCCTGGTCTACACCTTGCCTCCCTGGTCTACACCTTGTTCCCCTGGTCTACACCTTGTTCCCCTGGTCTACAGCTTGCTCCCCTGGTCGACACCTTGCTCCCCTGGTCTACACCTTGCTCCCCTGGTCTAAGGCTTGCCTCCCTGGTCTACAGCTTGCTCCCCTGGTCTACACCTTGCCTCCCTGGTCTACACCTTGCCTCCCTGGTCTACACCTTGTTCCCCTGGTCTACACCTTGCTCCCCTGGTCTACACCTTGCCTCCCTGGTCTACAGCTTGCTCCCCTGGTCTACACCTTGCTCCCCTGGTCTACACCTTGTTCCCCTGGTCGACAGCTTGTTCCCCTGGTCTACACCTTGCTCCCCTGGTCTACACCTTGTTCCCCTGGTCGACAGCTTGCTCCCCTGGTCTACACCTTGCTCCCCTGGTCTACACCTTGCTCCCCTGGTCTACAGCTTGCTCCCCTGGTCTAAGGCTTGCTCCCCTGGTCTAAGGCTTGCTCCCCTGGTCTACACCTTGCTCCCCTGGTCTACACCTTGCTCCCCTGGTCTACACCTTGCCTCCCTGGTCTACACCTTGCCTCCCTGGTCTACACCTTGCCTCCCTGGTCTACACCTTGTTCCCCTGGTCTACACCTTGCCTCCCTGGTCTACACCTTGCTCCACTGGTCTACACCGTGTTCCCCTGGTCTACACCTTGTTCCCCTGGTCTACACCTTGTTCCCCTGGTCGACAGCTTGTTCCCCTGGTCTACACCTTGCTCCCCTGGTCTACACCCTGCCTCCCTGGTCTACAGCTTGCTCCCCTGGTCTACACCGTGTTCCCCTGGTCTACACCTTGCCTCCCTGGTCTACACCTTGTTCCCCTGGTCTACACCTTGCCTCCCTGGTCTACACCTTGCCTCCCTGGTCAACACCTTGTTCCCCTGGTCGACAGCTTGCTCCCCTGGTCTACACCTTGTTCCCCTGGTCTACACCTTGCCTCCCTGGTCTACACCTTGCTCCCCTGGTCTACACCTTGCTCCCCTGGTCTACACCTTGCTCCCCTGGTCTACACCTTGCTCCCCTGGTCTACAGCTTGCTCCCCTGGTCTAAGGCTTGCTCCCCTGGTCTACACCTTGCTCCCCTGGTCTACAGCTTGCTCCCCTGGTCTACACCTTGCTCCCCTGGTCGACAGCTTGCTCCCCTGGTCTACACCTTGTTCCCCTGGTCTACACCTTGCTCCCCTGGTCTACACCTTGCTCCCCTGGTCTACAGCTTGCTCCCCTGGTCTAAGGCTTGCTCCCTGGTCTACACCTTGCCTCCCTGGTCTACACCTTGTTCCCCTGGTCTACACCTTGCTCCCCTGGTCTACACCTTGTTCCCCTGGTCTACACCTTGCCTCCCTGGTCTACACCTTGTTCCCCTGGTCTACACCTTGCTCCCCTGGTCTATAGCTTGCTCCCCTGGTCTATAGCTTGCTCCCATGGTCTACACCTTGCCTCCCTGGTCTACACCTTGCTCCACTGGTCTACACCTTGTTCCCCTGGTCTACACCTTGTTCCCCTGGTCTACACCTTGTTCCCCTGGTCTACACCTTGTTCCCCTGGTCTACACCTTGTTCCCCTGGTCGACAGCTTGTTCCCCTGGTCTACACCTTGTTCCCCTGGTCTACACCTTGTTCCCCTGGTCGACAGCTTGTTCCCCTGGTCTACACCTTGCTCCCCTGGTCTATAGCTTGCTGCCCTGGTCTATGGAGATCGTGTGGGATTTGGTTTCTCACAAGCAGCTCTGGACAGCTCTGGTCCTAAGGCCTATGTTGGAAGGGAGAAGTGTGTAATGTAATGGGTCTCTGAGCCTTGGCAGTGCGGGGCGCTGGGTCTGATATTGATCTCTGAGGTCCTGCCTTGGCATGGAGGCGCTGAGGTATTACCCAGGCACGTCCTCTTACAACCAGGAAGTACTCCACAAGACCTTTAGTTCATCGACACGGAGATGATACTGATTGATCTATGGATCCATGACAATGCTACTTGTGGCTCGCTAACTCAAGTGGTCTCCTGAAGGTTGGGTTGTCTTGCCATTACGAGTGTTCTTCAGAGTCCTAATGGTAACATAACGCTTTCCAACTCTCCAGTCTCAATCACATTTTCCCCCACAAATCAGTCATGATTTAGTGGATACAGGAGGATGTGATCCCTCTGTGGCTCAGTTGGTTTGAGCAGAACAATGCTTAGGTTGTGGGTTCGATTCCCACCGGGGACATATATAAAAATGAAAAATGAATGAATGCACTTACTGCAATGTAAGTCGCTTTGGATAAAAGTGTCAGCTAAATGACATATATTAATGACATATTATATTAAGTGGCTTAACTTCATAATGTCCTTTGCCTGACCACTCAGAGCACAGGTTACATCATCCATCCATCAGTGTATAAAAGCAACGTCAAGATCAAGGAGTTGGAAGCGAGGCAGACGGGGTTGAGAGCAAAGCAAAACAGTTTCAATGTCACTCTAGAACATCTATCTGGTCGTGAGAAAGTGGTGACATAATGAAAAGAGACAATGTTTGATTATACGAATGAAAGTATGTGAGTGCGTGTGTGTGTGTGTGCGTGTGTGTGTGTGTGTGTGTGTGTGTCTGCCCAACCATGACAGCCATGCTACTTTGTTATCCAGCGCCAACCCTCTGATGGGGGATCCCATGGCGCCCTGGGGAGTTGGCCCCGGTTAGGGCGTTGTTGAATAGGCGCCAGTTGGAACAGAAAACACATAACAATAATAACAACAATAATCATTATCATCGCCAACCCGGCTCTCCCCCCCTCTGAGACTTAAGTAAACTCACACACCCTCGCATGAAGCCAAGGCACCGAGGATCCACTCCGAGCCCCTCACAGTCAATCACACAACATCAAGCTTCCCCCTGCTTGGGACGGCATTACCGCCTTTGTTATCTTGTCTCCGAATATGATTAATTATCGCTGTTATTGCTGTTGTTGTTGGCTGGAATGCAACTCATGCCTTCATAACCAGAAGCTAATGCTTAAGACAGCAACCTATTCTATGTCATCTCCCCCATCCCATCCCTCGCTCGGACATGAACAAGCGACGCTCGTGTCGTGTTGAGTCTCTCACGGCCTAGACAGGTGATGCCCACGCTAGCTACTACTCATCTCTTAGACAGGTGCATTTCCTCAGGTCTGATTGGCTGATCCACCCATCCAATCATTTCCACTACACACCCCCCCTCACCTCCCGTCGGGGAGACAGACGGTACAGTCAAAGTGTCAATCATCTCTGCCCCTACCCCCTTTCTACTCTGTGATTGTCAATCAGCGGTATGTATAAACCTGTGTTTATCCCGTCTAGACGGGGTGTTAGTAACAGATTGCTACACCTCTTGTTTGGTTAACCATGAATGAGAGTCTCACTGTCATTTACACCCATAAATCAGCCCTCATCATCTCCCATAAACAGCTGCGGTTTAAAAAAACCTTATCAGAAGTCACCGTTGCGCAATGCACAACCCCGAGAGGGATCCCGAAATAGTTTTTTCCCCAGCTCTGGCTCGGAGATAGAATTCCCTCCTGAATGACCTAGTTAGATCATTTTGTTTCTCTTGGGGTAATTTGTAAAGACAATAAATTGTGAAAGTTGAGACTAGACAACAGACAATGTTTCTTATGTGGTGCTGTTGCTACTTGGACTGTTGTTTTCTCAGCTTAAAGGGTTCAGGTAGAGTGAGTCAAACGGGAAGTGAGGGATAGGCCCGATGTACGAGACTGCGCTGTATTAAAACTGCAGCCTTCCACTCAGCAAATATTGCACTTAAGCTGAGACGGAGAGAATATTGCACTGACCGTTCTGGGCAAATATGAATTGTTCTCGGTGTGTGGACAGGGTGTCCTCATTCCCAGAACCAAATATTACTGTCCTCCCTCAACTGGCCAGGGGCTGACACCGAGCCAGCTGAAACCTCAGACAAGAGTTATATGATTCACCCTTTTGCCAAGAAACGTATCGCCACGTTTTACGATATTAATTCCCATAGAGAGCTTTCCCTTACTGGCAGGGCAGATTATGTCGAAATACTATGTTACAAGTGCGCACTATTCGTCTTTCAGGAGGTATTTGTTTACAGAGCATGAAGAGGCATTCTTAAGTACTTGTTTCAATGTTACAACTCCAAGGCTAATACTTGCATAATAACTAGTATTTACGCAATGTGATTTGAAAGATAAACCGGCTATAAAATGATTTATTAGAGTAATAAATAAACAAGAGTTAGAAGATACGAAAATAAATACAAAGCATATGGTGAATCTTTTCAAGATTTTATCTTTTTGGTATTTTTCTTTTCTTTATTTAGAGTGTTCTTCAGACAGGCGTGTTTAAATTAAATCTATTCATTATTAAGACAGATACAGTACCTCTTCACATTACAGAGGAAACTCTGGATGTTATTTTTAGGTTCTTTGTGAGAGGAGGGGGATATGGATAAAAATTGTCGGGGGAGAACTATTCCTTCCCACAGGACTGACAAGTCAATCCAAACACAAAAGGCTGCTGTTCTGATCCTGATAGGCTCTGTCCCGTCTACAATCCCTGGACTGTAACCACAGCCTATCAGGGGGAGGAAGTGGACGTGTTATTGTTATGATCTCAAAGACTTTGGGTGGTCGACACACACACACACACACATACACACACACACACATACACACATACACACATACACACACACACACACACACACACACACACACACACACACACACAAGAACACCAACAAAACGTCATGGTTAACACCTGCAGCTCCCTCCCATACAAAAACAACATTACGTTGCATACTAACACACTCACAAACACTAAATCAAATGTATATTGCAAAAGAATACAACAGAAATATATGACATGGTCTGGTCAATTGGTCCGCAAGCCGCCATCCGATTTAATGGTTAGACTTTTCTTTTTAAAAAAGTAAATACATGTCAGCGTTGGCACATCGCTAGTTAACTAACACAGCTTGTGTTGTGAGCCTGCTGACAATGTAAAGTAGTGTTCTAGTTAACTAGGTAGCAGTGGGGATTACTCACCCAATCCATTGCATTGCAGTATTTTGGCTTGACTAGCGAGTTTGTGTTGTGATTTTCAACAACGTCGAAATGCATTTCCGTGTTTCAAAAGAAGTCAGAACATTTTGATGGGTTGCCGACTCGCGGCCCAAATGACCAGACCGTGTCACAGACGTACACACTCACACACCACACTTGATTGAAGCAAATGTGTACAACCAAAAAACACAAACACTCTCACACATACACATATCTACGGTAATCAGCACTCGAGTTGAGGGGGGATGAGGGGGGATGGCATCCCCCCCTGAAATAAAAACGGTCAAAATCATCCCCCTTCTAAAACGGCCATCCCCCCTTTCCATCCTGTATGTCATTTTATCAGTGAACGTGGTATTACTGCTATTTCTACATTTAGTTTTGCGCATATTGAGTAAAATACTGTGGGCAGGGGGGGGGGGGGCACGCACACATGCAATGACATTTTTAACCAAGTCACTGACACTGTGGGGATGCTAAAACTGATTTTCTTTTACAACTTACTGTCGAGTACTGACGGTAATGTTCTGTACAGTGTACAGTGTTGTGTAGTAGACAGTCAGCGCCGGAGCCTTTTGGTCGATGCTAGCAGATGCTAGCAGGGCTAAAGCCTAAAGTTGGTTCCAGCAGAACCCAGACACGGAGACCCGTCCAAGTGACAGGAATGTCCAACCCCACCCAAGATAAGCTACAGTTGGAGCTGTTCGCTAGTCTAGGAAAGAACACTAGTGCCAATCGAAGAGAGTTACAAATTTGCTGCTTCCTACATGTCTGAGTTCAGCTGTTGGTCAGATGTTTCCATAAAGCTGTCTGACCCATCAGAGGGCTTGGTCATTGTTGAGAGTAGCCGGTCAGCCAGGTTTCTCTGCCCCGGTGCATTTCAGTACGAACATTAGCCACTTTAAACTGCTATCCATCACCCCACTGCAGACTGAAACACTGCTGTATCCAGTTACTGTACTCACACACACACACACACACACACACACACACACACACACACACACACTCTTTCCTATACACCCAAACAATCTCTGTAACGCCTACACACATGCACACACACACACACACACACACACTCTTTCCTATACACCCAAACAATCTCTGTAACGCCTACACACATGCACACACACACAGGCACGCACATACACACACGCATACACACACACACACACACACACACACACACACACACACACACACACACACTCTCCTATACACCCAAACTGTAACGCATACACACATGCACACACACACACGCACGCACATACACACACGCATAGACACACAAATACACACACACACGCACACACACTCTTACACACACTGTCCACACACACACACTCTCCTATACACCCAAACAATCTCTGTAACACACATGCACACACACACACACGCACATACACATACACACACACGTACACATACACACACACACACACACACACACACACACACACGCACATAGGGGCAGTCACAGACTGGACGTAAGCCCTTACTCACACACACACACACACACACACTCTCCTATACACCCAAACAATCTCTGTAACACACACACACACACACACACACACACACACAGGGGCATCACAGACTGGACGTAAGCCCTCAGACAGGAATTGCTCCCAGCATCACTAATGCAGCTCGTAAATCACGGCTGCGTTGTTTGGTAATGATCCATCAGGAGGAGAGAGCTGCGCCCGGCCCTCTGCACACACAGTGCCCCCTTTCTACACCCCAGCACCACACCGCAGAGCCTGGCCTAATGGCTCTACCTCCTGTCCAGCCCCGCTATCACTAACACTATTACCACGGTACTCAGCTGTGACGCACTCACCCACTCACTCATTACACTGCACCCGTACATCTGCTGAGTGAAGTCAAGTGATTGACAATGCCTGACATTGTTGCTGCTCTAGTCATCTCACTCGACAGCTTAGCGGAGTGGTGTCATTATATCCGAGGGCCCTAGCGGAGCTCTTAAAGATCAGGGGTTTGTATCGTATTTTAAATGGTTCATTTTTACAGGAAGAGAGATTCCCTAAAGCTCGGGGGACTCCACTCCTGCAAGGGCAATCTGTAACCTGGTTTTCATTTTCATCCCCATTTCCTTCCATGTTAATTTGTTCAATTATGCATTTACCTGCCTACACCCCAGCCCCCTGTGTGTATATCATTTAAAAGCCTGGATGGGGAATAGAATATGATATCTGCAGCAATTTTGAGGCTTAAACCAATTTCAACTTTTAGCATATAAACAGTCCACTGAGGGTTGGGGCTTGTAAACACCCACTCTTCAAAGCCCTGCTCGACTCTGGAAAAGTTCCTTTTGTTTTCAATATTCTGCTATCTCAGAGACTGGGTTACCCCCTGTGTCAGAGTGTGCGTGGGGGGGGGACAGAGAGACAGAGTGTGTGTGTGAGTGCGTGCGTGCGTGCGCGTGCGTGTGTGCGCGTGCGTGTGTGCGTGCGTGTGCGCGTGCATGCGTACGCACACGCGTGTGTGTATGTGTGTGAGTTTTCCATCAGCCCTTCGTAGTAGATTTATCACACACTGCTGGCCATAACTCTACAGGCGGAACTTGTCTAATCCAGTCGTATTGAAATACAACTCAACACAGAATCACTCATATCAGGCATCTGCCAGATCCCAGCCATATAAATAGTCCATCCATCCTTACCCCATGGCCAGGGACATAACTTCATACACACAAAACTGATGTCAACAGACCACAGTGGATGGAAACCAACAAAACCAATACATGGAAAAAAAAGTAAGTTAGACAACACAAGTCTAAGTACTTAACATGATAATACAGACAGTTAAGTGATATAAATAGGGTTAGAGGAGAGTGACAGCTGAGACAGTGACTGTTTCTACGAAGAAAAAATACAGTTAATACACAGACATTTAGTAGTTTCTGTAGTTCCAGATAGAAGTTGCACTTAAGCACAGATCTAGGATCAGCTAAACATACCCAAACCCCTGACCTTAACCATTAGGGGAACAACACATAAACACACCTGTGGTCAGTGTCTAGGGGGCAACTTCATGTTATTCACCCCCCTCATTCAGTGGTGACCCCACTGTAACAGCACCCCCTAGCGGCGGAGTCTGGCAGCACAGACCTCCACTTAACCGCTGTGTTGAGGGCTGCGCTCGTAAATTCGCTCGGAGAGCGCCGGAGCGCACACACACTGGGTTCAAGGTCATAAAGGGACCAAAGTCATTGGATTGGACGAAGAGGCATTCCATGAGCGCTGATTAGATTTCCAGAGCGAATGGCTACCCAGCGTGACCGAAAAGAGCGTGGGCCATCCATCCCATGGAGTCCTCAGATAGCTTCAGATAGCCATCCTTGGGAGAGCTCAGTGTGAGGGACTGTCGACAGTGTGTAAGATCACCCAGGACCTTTTGATTGGGGTGGCACAGGGTTAGAAAAGGCAATTTGGTCTCCCGACCCTAGACACGAGACAGGAGACAAAGGCGGAGGGATACCAGAGAATCTACTGGAGCTATACGGGTATACTGGATCATCCCAGCCCCCCCCCCCCCCCCACCCACAGAGATTGGTAGCGTGCACTGTCTGCGCCGTCCATCCATCCAGACCGACAGACAGACAGACAGACAGACAGCTTGCATGTGGGGTGGAGGGAGTCGTGGGTTCTGTTCATCGGATGTTAAACACACCTCGAAGCATAGTCGCACATGTACACATGTACCCAGACAGTAGCGGTAGTAGCAGGCAATAGTAACTGACCACCTGGAGCATCGGGAGAGGGAAGGGGGGGGGGGGGGCGTTGGATCTGTGGGCCGGGGGGCCGGTGAGCGATGCAACCTGTGGGCTTTGTGCACCCCCTTCACACACCCCCCTCACACACCCCCTTCACACACCCCCTTCACATCCCCCAAAATCCCCAAACCCCAACCCAACACCCGCCCGCCCACGGTCGTTCTGTTGTCTCAGTCTGTCCCTGGGCACAGGCACATACAAAGGCATACACACACACAGACACACACCAACACCAACACCACCACACACACGTACCTGTCTCAGGCCCCACTGAAGACTGATACTGATCCTCTCTCCTCCTGCTCCACGCCGGTTGGCCACACCTTCCTGACAGACAGGGAGAAATGCAGACAGACACACACGCATCAGTCACCCGCTCTGACTCAGACCCATCACTGAGAGTATATGGCGTTATTGGCTCGCTGCAGCGCTCGGAGACGGGTTGTTTGATATCTGAGGCGGAGCAGCTGCGAGCCACACCCGGGCCGCTTGGACGACGCCCAAACACAAACAGCTGGATGACGCCCAGGAAATGCTAAACACATTCTTAGAGGCTCCCATAAAGCAACACTCCTAATTCACTAACTCTAACTGCCCCCCCCCCTCCCCCTCCGTCCTACTCTCCTATGGGACACAAGCCAACAAGAGAAGGACAGGGAATGAGTTCACTTCAGACATGACTCATTAGAATCCATTCAAAAGCACCAAATGACGAGTGGATGGATATACGTTTCAGAAAATACAATGAACAGTATTGGGCAATCAGGAAAAAGGACTAGACTTCGGACTTCTTCCTTGAAGAAGATAATATGACTTTTTTTGATTGATTGAAAACTTTATTAGAAGATTTGCAGAAGTAGGTACATGAAAGTACATATTACATACAAGGTCAAACTAATAGGATAAAAACCCAAGAAAGCCACTGGCTTGTTTCAATTGGGGTCCTTGATTCTCAATTCATCGTTACATGTAAGACAGACAAAAAAACTAGTACTATCTACAAGATAATACAGACAAATAACTATTACTATCTACAAGATAAACATACATCCATCATGGGAAGAACAATACAACGAAACATAAGGTATGTACAGCGGGTAGGACAGGTGGGGACATACACCACAGGTGGGGGCGGGGGACAATCACAAAGTATGTACAGTGGGTAGTTCGGGTCTTTTAATCTGATTTTTGATTTAGAGGGTCCAGTTACGGATTGCAGCCTCCTGTAAATGTTTTTTGAGAGTTGTTTTGAAGGTGGGCAGTGTTTTGCACTCCTTTAAGATTATAGGAAGGGCGTTCCACATTTTTACTGCATAGTTTGCAAACGAGTTTAACCCCTTGTTTGTGGTGCAACGCGGTTGAACGTGGTTCGTGGAGCTTCCTCTGGTGTTGTATGTGTGGACGTTGTTCACTTTTTGGAAGTATGTTGACAGGTACTTGGGTGTCTTTGTGGTGTAGCGTATCTTGAAGACCAGGCCCAGTGCAAGCTGCTGCACTCTGTCAACTACTCGTAGCCAATCAAGGCTCAAAAAATGAGCAGCGGTTAGATGTGTCCTAGGGTTGAGGCCTAGCAGAAGCCTAACCAGTTTATTTTGGGCTGTCTGGAGTCTTGTTTTATGGGCCTTTGTGGTTCTATAGTACCATGATGTTACGGCATAGTCGAAGTGACATTGAATGAGAGCTCCTGATAGGGTCCTCAGTGTGTTTTTACTGACAAGTGAGGATATCCTGTACAAGAATCTAGTTCTATGGTTCACTTTTTTGATTACTTTTGCTGCCATTTTATCTCCGGAAAGATTTGCCTCTAAGATGGAGCCCAGGTATGTAATATCCTCTTTTCTTGTGATATTAATGTTACCCACTTTTATTTTAAAATGTTCAGCCTTTCTGAGTTTAGATGGGGATCCGTATAGGATGGTTTCAGTTTTACCTAGGTGTATTGATAGTTTATTGTCAGCTAGCCAGATGCAGATTCTACTCAGTTCAGTGCTTAGCGCTTTTTCCACCTGCAATATGTCCCTGTCAGAGACCAGCAGAGCCGAGTCATCCGCGAACAGGAACAAATTGCAATCACATGCTGATGACATGTCATTCACATATATTAGGAACAGTAAAGGTCCCAATATGCTTCCTTGTGGAACGCCGCAGGTCACTGGGAGGGGGGGGGACAGTGTTCCGTTCACACTAACCACCTGTTCCCTCCCCTCTAAGTAGGATTGCATCCAGCTCACCGATGTTCTATCGAACCCAATTGCTTTCAGTTTATCTAACAATATGTGGTGATCTACTGTGTCGAAGGCCTTCTGGAGGTCCAGCATGACCATGCCGCAGTACTTGCCCGAGTCCACCTCATGGTTGAACTTCAGTTCAGTTCTAAGACTGGGCTCACTTCTTTCAACCCAAGACACCCATCTGAGGAGATAAGCATAGTATACCAAGATACAAACCCGAATCAGTCGGACTGAAAAACAACATTAACCGCCAGTTGGGAATGTTTGGGAAGGCTCTGAATGGGATGTCAGCCACAGCGTCAATCAAAACTCCGGGTTCATGGAGAAACATGGAGCGGAGCCAGTGAAAACAGAGGCAATTTTTCCGATTTAATCCCACTGTTTATTCTCAGGATGAGTGGCCACAGTCAATAAGGAACGACATCTCCTTACGCAGGACTCAAGACTCAATGTTTTGATTTATTCACTCATTTACTTCATATAACCAGCAGACCAATAAAACGACATGATGTCAAATGCCAACGCATTACTGTTCGCAGAAAAGAAAACTGTGACATACACTAAAGCACTTCTCCGGCAACATAAACGACAGAGGCTGTTGAGTAACAGTATAGCTAGCCGTCGACAGGGTGAAGACAGAGGCGGTTATTTGTGTGAATGACAGTTAGTAATCTCTTTGTATCATCCTGGGGATGAGTGACTAATGACGGACAAAAAGGCATTCTCTCTGCCGCTGCCCTCCAGCCTACAGCGATATATCAGTGGGAAAAAAGCTGACGTTTTAAATAAAAGTACAGACGAACTCGGTCCTCCCACTTTAATTCCAGCTGATTTGAGACCAGCTGGACAGGGGACTTCCATTATTCATCTCCTGGTGGGGTTGGACACAGGCAGAATACGGAGCCATAAAAAAAACTCCAACCGGCTTCCAGGACAAAACAAACTAGGCTGACTGCCGGCCAACATTATCTAAGCTCATTCAGGGGTGCATTTGGTGGAAGTGAAATGAAATCATCATTATTGGGTTTTCGTCATTAGGGACTTCATTAGTGAGAACACAGCGCTGGTTATGTCGAGAGACGACATGCTCTGCCTTGTGTTTCATCAGCATTTTGGTTCGGCATCGACGTTTTTTTCTTTTTGGCCAATTAACAAAGAGAAAGCGCAAAGGTTGGCGAGTAATGTCAGGCGCTGGTAACTTGTTCCATACAGCCCATACGGGAACAATATCACTTACTGTGGCTCGTAAACATGGACCTCTGCCGTAATTCTGATCTGCTTGCACTGTTCCCATAATGTCGATGTGATTGTCTTTCTAGGGGAGGGGAATTGTGTACATCCACAACGCTGAAATAATTGAACTGAGAAACAAAACATGCATGGTGTGCATGGGGGGCTCAGCATTATAACACAGTCAACATGTTCCCCCGTTTATTGGGGGTGCTGTTTTGGGGCTGTGTTTGAAGCCAAGAGACAAACCAGAGGAGAAGGCTACAATGGCATAATACAACCACCGCATATGGAAGACATTGCGGGCAATTAGAGTACAGTAGTTGAGTTACTTATACAAACTATGCGATATGTACACAGGCAAAGCCACAGAGCGCTGAGAGAGAGAAAGCAAAGCAGAGAGTCTCTCTGCGAGAGAGAGAGAGAGAGAGAGAGAGAGAGAGAGAGAGAGAGAGAGAGAGAGAGAGAGAGAGAGAGAGAGAGAGAGAGAGATACTCTGAATGCTGGGGCATATGCAGCATCTGTGTGCCAACAGTCAGTCCTGATCTAGTCGAACCACCCGCTTCTGATCACTAACAGGTGGAACACAGAACTCAGAGAGGAGGAGGAGGTGAATTAATTACACTTCAGAATCTCGGAAGAGACTTCCCGAATTAAGTGTTGTGAAGTTCACTTCAGTTCAGCTTCTGTTGTTGAGGGACTACAGTGGTTATTGTACTTTAGAGCCGCACTGACACTTTGGTTCAGCGTCGTATCCACGTTTGTGTGTTTTGCGTCCCTCAGTTAGTCCACAGTTCCACAGTCCAACCGCAACGGGGAAGCGACGATAGATAGGTACTATAAACAGTTGTGTGTTTACATGAGGTGAAGACCAACTGGCTTCAATCATCCACGTCTGGTTTGTCTGTTTGTGAACTCAAACAAACGCTTGGCTGTTTGTTTGTAGTCACTGTTGTCTTGTTCTCTAAATATTCAGTCCAGGGAGGTGAAACAAACACTCCTTCTTATCTTCCCGTCAGCATCTATCTGTTACGGTACATGTGGGAATACGGTACATGTGGGAAAACTAGGGTTAGGTGCTACGTTGACTTGGTACATGCTGGCATGTTTAACCCTACCCCTAACCCTAACCCTAGCACCTAACCTTAACCCTAACCGTAACACCCTAGCACCTAACCCTAACCCTAGTTTTCCCACATGTACCGTAACATATCCACCAGCACCCTCACGAAAGTTCCCAACAATCATGATATTAAAGAATCAATACCACATGATACTGTATGAACCTTCCTCTGAAAAGAACTAAAACGTTATCTGGTTTCATTCACATGGTTTGAATCGTGGCAGATTGTCTTGGCTGTGTATCTGGCGATCTGAGAGCTGTGATGGGGTTCCTCATAGAGGTCAATGGTCTGTATTCTGTATTCTCTGTTGATCAAACCCAAGAATACGTCTCTACTGTGTTCGGCTGAGACTTACCAGCTGATTGGATGTAGATGACAAGTCACAACCACAGCCTTATTCCAAAGCGACTTACACTCAATACATTTGACTAAGCAAGTGAATCATCAATCCACCAGTCGTAGCCCGAAGAGTACCGTAATCTAGCTCAGGCCCGGGGCCATTGGCAGTCTCCGTGATAGAAGGAACAAAAAGAAACAAAAAAAAGACCAAAGAAAAGTCTAACACCTTCTGTTGTTCATCCAGGGAGAGACAGACACTGCTTCATGGATGTTTTCGCACCCAAGAACCCAACCACCGCCAGTCTCTCTCAGTAGAGTGTTTACACGTGTGTCTCCAAGGGTTGCTGGGTAATTGCAAAGCTATGCTATCTGGGAAGAAAAACTGCTCTCTGAAAATAAATGTTCGGCAGCATTCTTCAGAGGAGCAATCCAAAATATGATTGTGTGATATTCTCAAGGTTAAATATGTAACCTCATAAAATACAGGCAAAAACAAAAGGCAGGGCCAACAAGTGTCTGAAATAGTTTATATAAAAAAAACGGCCCACAACAAAATTACTGGAAGCATTTTTGGACCTGAACCAGAAGGTGTTATCTATCCTGCCCGGACAGAACCGACCTGACCTGTTAACAGCATCTTGTCTCTGCCTAATGTGAGAAGACAAAAACATCATATCCCGTAAGTAGTGGTGATTTTCGCACTAACGGCTTTAAATTTCCCAGTGACTCACACATGCACATTCTCAAGGATATTCAAGACTATATTTGGACAAAAAACGATGTGCGTATCGAAATGAGACGCCGCAAGTCAGTAATATAGAGATTCTAATCATATTCCCAGTGGTTGTGTGTGTCTTCCTCTCCTCCTCTGTAGAGAAGTTGACGCCACCACTGACAACTCTGGCTTCCCCCGCATGGAGGACTAGGCTGACAACCAGAGCTGCCACTGTCACACCAGATCTGTCTGCCACCGCTGTCGAACCAGATGTGGCTGCCACCACTGTCACACCAGTTCTGTCTGCCAAATGCGTTGTCTGTCAGCTGATAATAATAGATTCCATTTTCCAGTGGGAACGGTGGTGATTCATTTTTTTGTTGCTGTGTTTCCTAAAAGCTACCAGCTGTTTTCCCCTTATCCTCGTATCCTATCCCACCAACAGAGATCATTCCGGTAGATGTAGACAGACTCCACCTGTGGCAGAACTAATGGCCAGATCTCCCTGGTGCTTATTATCGACATATCGAACATATCCTGTCTGTTAGAACCTCCACCTGGACCGCTCCAGTCCACGTCTAGAGTTACCGTTCTCTCACACTATCGTCCCCTCCAAGTTATCCTATACACATGCTGACATATATGAAGAATTAGTCGGGATACACAAGAAGAAATCGCCGCAACTCTACCTGTTTTGGAAGTCACACACAGACACGCACACACACGTAATCTGCATCTGATATGCCTGCAAAGCACAAACACCACACAATACTTAGGGTATATGTGGGTACGTGTGTGTGTGTGAGTATGTTTTTGTTTATGTTTTTGGACATGCCTTGCATCCGCGTCATTTCCCCACACAGCTCCGTCCTTGTGGGTGCCAGAACCCGGCTGGTTCCAATATGATTCCCTCATCAGCATCACCCAGACCCACTGATGGTTCCACCACCAACCCTCCCTCAACACCCCCTCAACACCCCCCCTCTACTTCAGCAACACTGCTCACATTATCCCTCCTCATCAACCCGGCCGCTGTCACCCCTCCCTGGCTTGTTCGGGGGGTGACCAGAGCTGTCTAAGCCCATTACGAGGTCTCCCAGACCCCTAAACCCACAGATACTGGAACCCTGTGTGAGCCCGAGCCCCTCGGTGGGAGTCAGGGCCTCCCTCGCTCCAGCCTCAGCCTCTCCTCGGACATGTGGAAGCAATCACCCCGGAGAGGGATGAGATGATTTATAACCAACCCCAGTTCATATGGAGATGGATCTGTAATGACAAAGACCTAATGCGTAATCAGAATCATCTGCACAGTACAACTACCTACTTCAGAGCACGGGGAGGATAATGCCTCTGAATGAAGATAAATCACCATGGAGATCATGTCTTATCAAAATACATCTCTTTTGAGTACTTCACTAGCTAATATTAGACTATAGAAAACAGACTACTGTTGACACGGCAACTGCGGTCGTTACGCCAATATACCTTCCTTTACTAGCACCCACCAGTCAGTTTGTTCTACGACAGAAAGGGTTATCTTATGGTAATCTAGGTTGTTAGAATACTGCATCTGTATTGGTCAGTTCGTGAGGTTAGAATGATAAGGTTCTATCTCCGTTTAGGGCAGTTCAGAGATATTGAGCGTCAACATTTTTACATTCCATTATGTTTTGTTAGATGGAACCTTTGTATTTCATTAATTACTAACTCAAAAATGTCAACAATTTAAAAATAATACCACAC
>NC_137684.1:12946810-12966810 GCF_963989245.1 Nansenia antarctica | reverse complement strand
ACAGTAGAGCTGAACCAGATGGTTGTGAGTTTGTCCCAAAACAAAAGACCTTTAACACTCTCTCTCTCTCTCTCTCTCTCTCTCTCTCTCTCTCTCTCTCTCTCTCTCTCTCTCTCTCTCTCTCTCTCTCTCTCTCTCTCTCTCTCTCTCTCTCTCTCTGTCTCTCTCTCTCTCAGTCTCTCTCCTCTCTCTATCTCTCTCTGTCTCTCTCTCTCGCTCTCTCTCTCTCAGTCTCTCTCTCTCAGTCTCTCCTCTCTCTCTCTCTCTCCTCTCTCTCTCTCTCTCTCTCTCTCTCTCTCAGCCTCTCTCTCTCAGCCTCTCTCTCCCTCTCTCTCTCCTCTCTCTCTCTCTCTCTCCCTCTCTCTCTCTCCCTCTCTCTCTCTCCATCTCTCTCTCTCCTCTCTCTCTCTCTCTCTCCCCTCTCTCTCTCTCTCTCCTCTCTCTCTCTCTCAGTCTCTCTCCTCTCTCTCTCCCTCTCTCTCTCCTCTCTCTCTCTCTCTCCCTCTCTCTCTCTCCCTCTCTCTCTCTCCATCTCTCTCTCTCCTCTCTCTCTCTCTCTCCTCTCTCTCTCTCTCAGTCTCTCTCCTCTCTCTCTCTCTCTCTCTCTCTCTCTCCTCTCTCTGTCTCTCTCTCTCTCTCAGTCTCTCTCTCCTCTCTCTCTCTCAGTCTCTCTCTCTCAGTCTCTCTCTCTCTCAGTCTCTCTCTCTCTCACTCCCTCTCTCTCTCTCAGTCTCTCTCTCTCTCTCTCACACACACACACACAGACTGGTCCCATGATGCTAACACCTCCACACTCGCCCCGTAAAGCTCTCACAACACTTTACTACGCTCAGACGTTGGCCCTTGTTGAGTGCTCTTAGACTCCAGCACTCCTTTGATATGTCCTTACTCCGGCCCCATGATGGGGAAACCCTCACACTCCCTCTCTGTGTTGCCGTAACACTGCTACATTCATGGTTTAACAGTCTCACACCCGGCTCCTATGAAAGTAACACCTTCACTCTGCGTCTCTGCAATGCCCTGATATTGTCATGTCTATTGTCTGGAGGGATATGATAATACTGGAATACATTTAGAGCCATAATTCGTTTTCACACCCTGTGAGTCCTGAAGACACTCCTCTCAAGATTGGGCCATTATTCCTGACTATAATGACTGGGCCATATTATTTTATTCACTTCGTGACTAAACTGTGACACTCTCACACTGTGACACTCTCACTCACACCAATTAGAAGACCTCCAGCTGTCACTCCCACACTCCAGCTGTAATACAGTGACAGTCTCACACTCTTGGTTTTGGGGGGTCGTCTGCACAATGCTGCGGGGTTTTTCCAGACTTGAATCATCGTGCACCCCATCATATATGAGCTAAAAAACATCCTTTAATGAGAATAGGACAGTACTTCAATAGAATGTCCTTTTTATGACAGAATGACATGAATTCAAAGGAAGGAATGACCTTTATCATAACAGTAACTATGTTGCTTATACCATGTTAAACTTACATGTACAGTTGAAATGACAGATTTTGCACCAGTTCACTAAAAACCCTTTTCTCATCTCTCACTCAGTATTGTGCAATCACTTTCTCAGCCTCTCTCAGATTACCATGTATAATGACGGATGATGATTCACTTACTGTAGACAAATGTACTTGTTGGAAGCTTGGATAACAGTGTCTGCTAAATGTCAAAAATGTCTTATTATTATCATTTTTCATCATTATATTATTATTTTTGGGGAGGGGATGGCGACCTCTGAGTTCATCCATGGCCACGACTGCTCACCACAAACCAAGGGCGCGTGTGTGTGTGTGTGTGTGTGTGTGTGTGTGTGTGTGTGTGTGTGTGTGTGTGTGTGTGTGTGTGTGTGTGTGTGAGTGTGAGTGTGTGTGTGTGTTCCTGGTCCTGTTTCGCTCTCTAATTGTGCTAAACCACCACTGATCCTGCAACAGCTGGGTATGCAGACAATCATCATCACTCATCACATCTCTCGACTGACTCTAGATCAGATCATACATCTCTCTACTGTCTCTACACACATCTCTCTACTGTCTCTGCATACATCTCTACTGTCTCTACATACATCTCTACTGTCTCTGCATACATCTCTACTGTCTCTACATACATCTCTACTGTCTCTACATACATCTCTACTGTCTCTGCATACATCTCTACTGTCTCTGCATACATCTCTACTGACTCTACATACATCTCTCTACTGACTCTACATACATCTCTACTGTCTCTACATACATCTCTACTGTCTCTACATACATCTCTACTGTCTCTACATACATCTCTACTGACTCTGCATACATCTCTACTGTCTCTACATACATCTCTACTGTCTCTACATACATCTCTCTACTGACTCTGCATACATCTCTACTGTCTCTACATACATCTCTACTGTCTCTACATACATCTCTCATCAATCAAGAAAAAACAGAGGTATTAATCATTGGCGAGAAAACTGGGGGAGAGAAATTATCTGCACACTTGAAAACACTAGCTCTTAACACTTAAGTGTCAGGCCAGGAATCTTGGTGTCATAATTGACCCAGATCTAAATTTTGAAACTCATTAATAACACTATTAAAACATCCTTCTACCATCTAAGAAACATCACTAAGGTACAATCATTTCTCTCCCAGGCAGACACCGAAAAATTAATGCATGCGTTTGTTACTAGTAGGCTAGATTACTGTAATGCTCTCCTGACAGGTCTCCCCCCAAAAAAATGATAAATAGACTACAAATGGTTCAAAATGCTGCTGCTCGTGTCCTTACTAGGACCAAACGGAGAGCGCACATCACACCTGTCTTGAGATCACTACACTGGCTCCCTGTCAGTTATAGAATAGACTTTAAGATCCTTTTACTAGTCTATAAATCACTTCACTGTGATGCACCCAATTACATGGTGGACATGCTCATAAGATACACACCAGCTAGACCCCTACGGTCTAGTGGCACGGAACTTTTAATAGTGCCAGAGGCTAGGACAAAGAGATTTGGAGGATCAGCTTTTAGCATATATGCTCCTAGATTGTGGAACACCCTACCTGAGGGCCTGAGGTTGTCTAAAACTCAGGACATTTTTAAGCGTGACCTCAAAACCTACTTATTCAATGTCGCCTTTTGATACTAAGGGAGACATTGGACATTATAGAACTAGGATCACTAGGCCATTACACCATACTCGTGTTTTGAGATTTGTGTTGACAGGAAAATGGACCCGGGTGCTGATGAGGCACTGTCAGCTCCAAATAGCACCTAGAGCAATACTGGAACCGGTACAAGGGTGTACCAGGACCACCATCAGGTTGTATTGCTGTCATCTTTATTGTCTCTATTGTGTTGTTGCATCATAACTGTGCTTAAGTTTCTCTTTTGGCAGGACCTGTGACCATACTGGATGCAGAACGATGCAAATACAACACTAAATTTATGGACAGTGTGTACGCCGATAATATGCAAGGAATTTTTCCTGGATACATGGTGTACAGGTTTTTGCCCTTGCTTGCTTGCTTTGTGCCGGTGGTCCTTGGCCTCCCCTGGGGGACCGCTGGGTACTGGTAAGCAAACTGGCTAGTAGTCGCTCTATTGGTAGAGGGCTGCAAGGGAATTTTTCCTGGCTACATAGTATACAGGTTTTTTACTTTTGCCTGCTTGCGGCTCTGTCAGTATTGATTGATTGATTGACTGATTGACTGAACATTTTCATTGTGTGAAGCGCATTGAGTTGCATCTTGTAAGAAATGCGCTATACAAATAACATTTGATTTGATTTGATCTCTACTGTCTCTACATACATCTCTACTGTCTCTGCATACATCTCTACTGTCTCTACATACATCTCTACTGTCTCTACATACATCTCTCTACTGTCTCTACATACATCTCTACTGACTCTGCATACATCTCTCTACTGTCTCTACATACATCTCTCTACTGTCTCTACATACATCTCTACTGTCTCTACATACATCTCTACTGTCTCTACATACATCTCTACTGTCTCTACATACATCTCCACTGTCTCTGCATACATCTCTCTACTGTCTCTGCATACATCTCTCTACTGTCTCTACATACATCTCTCTACTGTCTCTGCATACATCTCTACTGTCTCTACATACATCTCTACTGTCTCTACATACATCTCTACTGTCTCTACATACATCTCTACTGTCTCTACATACATCTCTACTGACTCTGCATACATCTCTACTGTCTCTACATACATCTCTACTGACTCTACATACATCTCTCTACTGTCTCTACATACATCTCTACTGTCTCTACATACATCTCTACTGTCTCTACATCAGGGTTTCCGTTAACCGGTAATTCCCGGTCTTTGTCCGGTAAAATTAGTGGAAGTCCGACAAGTTGAAAACTCGTCGGACATAAATGTCCGGTGAAAATAATTCCCTCTAACCATTTTCAGCTGAGCACCAAACACACACACAGAACACTGCCCGAGAGAGAAGGACCCGCCCCCTTTAGTTAGCCTATAGGCTATAGGCTAACTAAAGGGGGCGGGTCCTTCTCTCTCGGGCAGTGTTACACGAGTGTGTGTGTGTTTGGTGCTCAGCTGAAAATGGTGTCCCGAAGCGGAGCGCTTTAACTTTATCGCACAATAACAAGGATAACAAACAAAACGGACAACATTTACACTAAGATGGAGACAAACTTCAGCGATATGATCTAACAGCCGGTCTTCAGGACGACATACAGACCCGTATGAGCTTACAGGGCTATCCCCTATCTATCTGAGAAAAGGCATAGCCTAGCCCTAGGCTGTAACATCGAACGGAAATTAGCCTATACGCATTGCAAGTTAATTTAAAGCCTATTTATTTTCAAAGAGTTTTATTCTATTTTATTTTATCTGATAAAAGGCATATGAACGGAAATTAGGCTAGCCGTGTCACGCCAGAAGCCTACATGCTTGCACTGTTACTGTTCAATAAAATGTTATACATCTAGACATTGTGGTATTTCTTTATATACGTATCCCAGACTGCCTATCAATTGTTTCTCAATAAACAGTTATGTTCTCCCCATTGTCATACTCCCGAGCTAAACGAAATGCCTTCCCAACCAGCGAGACCTGGTTATAGAAATGACGTTGTTTTATTGATTAAAAAAAAAGGGTAAAACTGGAAAGAGAAAATAGAAAACTCACATTAATCCCAAACAATTTAACAAACTTCAGTTAACGTAATGTGGAGTCCGTTCATTGATCGATGCTGTCTGTTCAGTTCCCAGTGAGGCGCCCGTTCAGCGCTGGATTTGACGCATGGCATAGCGCGCATGAGTCAAATCATGTTATATTATTATATATTATATAGCTCGCATCTAATCGTATCGGATGAGAAATAGACATTAAATGGCATATATAGGCCGCTACACAACAGTAATCACCGCGACAAACAGCTATATTAGATTTGAAAAAAAGAAATATGATTTTGAAAAAAAATTTTTTTATTATATTTTAATATGATGACCGGAATATATCACGTTTGTCCGGTAAATCGAATTCGTCCCGGACACGATGTCCGACGGCAAATTTTTCTAACGGAAACCCTGCTCTACATACATCTCTACTGTCTCTACATACATCTCTACTACTGTCTCTACATACATCTCTACTGTCTCTACATACATCTCTACTGTCTCTACATACATCTCTCTACTGTCTCTACATACATCTCTACTGTCTCTACATACATCTCTACTACTGTCTCTACATACATCTCTCTACTGTCTCTACATACATCTCTCTACTGACTCTACATACATCTCTACTGTCTCTGCATACATCTCTACTGTCTCTACATACATCTCTCTACTGTCTCTGCATACATCTCTACTGTCTCTGCATACATCTCTACTGACTCTACATACATCTCTACTGTCTCTACATACATCTCTACTACTGTCTCTACATACATCTCTCTACTGTCTCTACATACATCTCTACTGTCTCTGCATACATCTCTACTGTCTCTGCATACATCTCTACTGTCTCTACATACATCTCTCTACTGTCTCTACATACATCTCTCTACTGTCTCTACATACATCTCTACTGTCTCTACATACATCTCTACTGTCTCTACATACATCTCTACTGTCTCTACATACATCTCTACTGTCTCTGCATACATCTCTACTGTCTCTACATACATCTCTCTACTGACTCAGCATACATCTCTACTGTCTCTACATACATCTCTACATACATCTTTACTGACTCTAGATCAGATCATACATCTCTCTACTGACTCTAGATCAGATCATACATCTCTCTACTGACTCTAGATCAGATCATACATCTCTCTACTGAGCTGAGCTGGATGGGCAGAACTCAACGCTGAAACCAGAACCGCGGCACTGCCCAGCCCCGGCTATACGTCACCGGCCGGCAGGGCCCACCAGATTGTCCTAGACCGAACGTGCTCCGCGACCGGGCCAGAAGACACGCTCGGCTCAAAAGCAGGCCCCTCTGTGTAGTCAAACCTAGTGTTCTGCTGCGTGTGATTTATCTCATTGTGTGAGATTACACACGAGGCATCTGCTTCTCGTTCCCCCTGCCACACACTCTGGAGCTCATTAAGGAAGATGAAGAGAAGGACAGAGCGTGATAGGCTGCAGAGACAGCGAGGAGGTATTAAGGAGGGATCGTGTGCGTCGGATTCTATGCTGCCTGTGAGTCTGAGAAGCACACACTCGTAAGTCAGGACTGACTGGTAGTTTACCAGGGGTTTAGGGTTTGATTTCTGGGAGGTTCAGACGATAGCCATTCTACAGGCAGAGAGGCGCACACACTTGCCCCTGAGCCATGTAGCGCTATGGATGTGATTTTTATCATTTTTCTGACAGATGTATATACCCACATCATGAATGCTTTCAAGGCATATGAAAAGTCCCTTAGCGGTACGCCACCTGTCAAAACCAATGCTATAAAGTAGATCTATAAAGAGCGAGATTGAAAACAGTTCCATGTACTATTATTGCTAGACATTCTCGTCCAAGACAGATGCTACACTGCAAAAAGCTGTCAAAAACAAGAAAGAAAAGCAATAAAACAGGGGAAATATTACTTTAAGAAAGCATAATTATCTGCCAACCAACAGAACAGGAAAATTTCACCTGCCAAGATTTCCTTAAAACAAACGTCTTCAAAGGAGTGCAGTCAGACAAAAAGCAAGCATCTATTAGATATGTCATCTTACTTAGGTTTACTTTTTGCAGTGTAGTCTTTGAATGGTGTGTCCTTACATACACACCCACTTGCTATCTACACAATACATTCACACCCTTTCTATGCACATCAATGTCTGTTATATGTGCACCATTGATGTCCTGCTCCACTATCTAAGCCGCGCCCCCTTTGAAAACTTCACTGACAGTGACTGACTGACCAATGACTTACAATGGCGGGAGTTGTCAAATTTCTGATTTCTGATTTACCACAGCAAGTAATAGACATGTTTTTTTAAAAGATGACAAGAATATTTCGTCTAGAAGCTTTTCACCATCAGATATTAGCGAGTTGTTTGTCCAGGTTTTGTGCCTATAGTGACTTTTGCTGTGATACGATTGGACAATTTCTATTTTGGGGCGTGGCTTAGCGATAGGTCCATCATTTGAGAAGCCTCGCATAAGACCTGCTAAAATCAAAACAGCTGTCAGACACACTGCAGCATAGCGCCACCTGACACAGCCAGAAGTCTGCTCTCTGCTGCCTATGACTTCTAACTATGTCTCCTCCATCTCCAACTGTCCTCCTCCTCCATGTCCCTTTCACAACCTCCCTCTCCTTTCCTCTATCATTCATGACCACGCTTTTTCTCTGACTCCCTCGTGACCTCCATCTCCTCTTCTCCTCCTCCTATCTCTATTTCCTCTCCTTCCGATCTCTCGGCAACCCTCTCCTCCTCTCCCCCTCCTTATCTCTCTTTCAACCTCTCTCCCTCTCTTCCCCTCCCGTGACCTCTCTGTCCTCTTCCATCTCTGCTGTGAGAGCTTCCCTGAGACACCTCCTCTCCTCTTTGTCTGAGTTTAAAGCCCCTCAAGGCATACCTGCTACTCCAATCCCTCTGATCTTACCACCTCTCACTCTCTCTCTCTCTCTCTCTCTCTCTCTCTCTCTCTCTCTCTCGCAGACACAGACACACACACACACACACACACACACACACACACACACACACAGTTAGACACACACGCACCGCAGTATTTACCTGCTATTCCAATCCCTCTGATCTTACCACCTCTCACTCTCTCTCTCTCTCTCTCTCTCTCTCTCTCTCTCTCTCTCTCTCTCTCTCTCTCTCTCTCTCTCTCTCTCTCTCTCTCTCGCACACACAGACACAGACACACACACACACACACACACACACAGTTAGACACACACGCACCGCAGTATTTACCTGCTATTCCAATCCCTCTGATCTTACCACTCTCACTCTCTCTCTCTCTCTCTCTCTCTCTCGCACACACACACCCCCCCACACACACACGCACCGCAGTATATACCTGCTCATTAACTCCCTTCACTCAGTCATTCAGTCGTTCCCTCGTCTAGCCAGAGAGATGCAGGGAGACTCATTAAGCGGGTGACTCTCTCTTGTTCTCCCTCTGTGTCAGTCTGGCGGTGGAGAGGCATGCAGGCTGGCTCGTGTAGACTGGGGTTAAGTGAGCCGGTAAATTATTTGGCCTGTGATTGTGTGAGAGCTGGAAGGGCACGACCCTCAAGTCTGTCTGGAACACAGTGTGCAGCCCAGACACCATGGGAGCTAGTGCTGCTCTCACTCACACCCCAGGGCTTATGAACACAATCACATTTACAGTACACACAACAGACACACACACACACACACACACATATTTACTAGAGATAAAGCTTGATTTAATGTCTGACAGTTACAAGATATGTAAGTGTCAGACACATGGCTCTTAACAGCCGGAGTCGCTATTCTCCCAGGCTGACCTCTTGGCACAGTTTGGGCTTGGTGGAGAAAACTCAAAAGATATAGTATCGACCATTTTTGGCTCCCAGCGAAGCCTTGTACTGCATGCCACATCTGGCATGGTCATATTTGTAATGATAACACAGCGGTAAATCAAACACAGTCCTTTCCCAGGGCACTCAAAACATTTGCTTAATGAAAAGCAAAATGGAGGTTTTCCTTTCATCACATGAGAGCTCCTCTGGCATCCACAAACAAGCGTTCATTCTCCCATGGAAGCAGAGGGTAAGGCCCTACTCCCAAGCTGGATGACCCTCGCTGAGTCTCCCTTTTTGCTCTGAAAACAAAGGACCGTTCTATATCGGAGGTGTCAAAACTCACTGCCGGGAACAAAAAACACAACATCGTATTGTGTACATCCAGATCGGTATCTGACCTACATAGAACGTGTCTCCCCTCCTACGTCTGGGTGATGTAGTGTACGAATACAGCGTCTGATCTTCAATATCTATAGGATTGTATTGGTCACTATAAGTCAAGTCTGTCCTAGTTGAAGTCCTTGATAAGTTGGGGAAAAATCCAGGGTTGTGGATGTAACATGTATGCCAGGGATGTGTGACCAGGTCTTGCGTAGGTGTTATGTAATGTACAGACCATCAACCATCCAATGAGCTGCTAGCTAGTAGATTATGTGTGGGCACTGGACAGACATATGCTGTCAGAACATAAATGTATCAGGTATTGTCTCCAGGTTCAAGCTCAGGAGATACCGATTAAAATACCGATTTAAAATCAGTATCACTTTGCTGTAAGAATATAGAATGACTCCACACAAAGAAGCACATTACGAAGCTTGGTTCAAAGGGTTCATCGCTGATGGTAGTGTACTTAATGAGTTAATGGGCAGAGAACAGTGTGGCCAATAAAAGGCTTGACCTCACTGTCATCCAAAAGATATTCTCGTTAAACACTATTAACTCTCATAGATACCCCGAATCAGGCCACATTCCATGATGATGAGAGCTATCTGAAGTTTGTACATTCTCGTCTTGTCTGTGCTCGATTTTGAAACGTCCACAAGGTGAATTTATCACAGAAAAGGATGATCCACAGTGACAATACAACAAGCTTTAAAATCAGTCCCCTAATTCAATATAGGGGAAGTCACAATCAAATGCTATTGACTTTGGGGATGGTGTTGTCTCCCATCCAAAGTTGATATCTCTCCCTAATTTTGAAGAAACATTAACATCTCAATCAACTTACATTATAAGATTCTATCCTATCCTCTAATGCAATATTATTATTATTATTATTATTATATTAATATTATTGTAGATTTTGGAACCTAATCCTATAGGATTGGATAGGATATCGGTTTCAAAATATCTAGCCTATTTTCTATAAGATTTTTTTAAATTTATTTTTTAGTCTTATGATTTTGGGGGCGATTCTTTTTTTTACATGGGGATCCATCCAACACATCTCTGATGATAGCCTAATGAATAATGTGAGATCTACTCATGCAATTTCTATCTGCGTTCAGTAGCAACATCGTGACGTTAGAATTATAAGGTTCTATCTCCATTTTTGTAAAAATTGAGTTTTTTACATAATCTGATCCATTAGGTGTTTGTTAATGCCTGTGTGGTGTTATTTTTAAAATGTTGACATTTTTGAGTTAGTAATGAATAAAATACAAAGGTTCCATCTCACAGAACACAATGGATTTGGAATGTAAAAACTTTGACGCTCAATATCTCTGAACTGCCCTAAACGGAGATAGAACCTTATCATTCTAACGTCACGACATCCCACCCTCCTGAACGCGATTGACACATTCCCTGCATTCCTCGATGCAATAACATCCTAGATGTGTGAAACAGAAGTTAGTGACAAACACAAACATCTCAGGCTATAGACAACTTGCGGTGTCTCAAACAAGTAATCGCCATGTCAACACTGAACGGAGCTGTCGGAAGTTGTGCGATCCTCACGTCATCACATCTCAAGTTCACTTTAAGGACATCGCTGTGGTCCGACATACCGCTAAATGCAATGCGACGCGTTATGCAAAACCATGTGGTGCGATCAGACTCACCTGCGAAGCCGCGATCTGAGAGGTTCCTGCGACGGGTCGAGCTGTCTGTCATTGATCTTTCCGGGGAAGCCCTCCAGTCCTGTGTGGCTCTGCGTGTGTCAGCCTCATCACATCTCTCCTCTCCTCCGTCCCGGGGATCCCCTCCTCCCATCGTCTGCAGCGGTTAACCCTTTAACCCCCCGGTGGATCAGCTGCGAGGAGCGACCTGCCGTAGTGACATGATCTAACGTTCCTCTTCATGAAGTATGAGTAATTTATACACACATTGAAAATGTAGATGAAAAATAATAATTGTCACAGAGCAGAGGACTCAATATTTGTCAAAGTCCCTGAAAACACTGGCTGTCAGTGCTGGAGCCAGTTACCTAACAGACACGAGTTTGTTTCTTGGAGGGGAGATGCGTGGAGCCTAAACACGACACATGATCCAGAGATGGGGACCTGAACACGACACATGACCCAAAGATGGGGACCTGAACATGACACGTGATCCAGAGATGGGGACCTGAACACGACACGTGATCCAGAGATGGGGACCTGAACACGACACATGATCCAGAGATGGGGACCTGAACATAACACATGATCCAGAGATGGGGACCTGAACATGACACAGGATCCAGAGATGGGGACCTGAACATGACACAGGATCCAGAGATGAAGACCTGTCCTGAACACGACACGTGATCCAGAGATGGGGGGGGGACCTGAACACGACACATGATCCAGAGATGGGGACCTGAACACGACACATGATCCAGAGATGGGGACCTGAACACGACACGTGATCCAGAGATGGGGACCTGAACATGACACATGATCCAGAGATGGGGACCTGAACATGACACATGATCCAGAGATGGGGACCTGAACACGACACATGACCCAGAAATGGGGACCTGAACACGACACATGATCCAGAGATGGGGACCTGAACACGACACATGATCCAGAGATGAAGAGCCTGAACATGACACATGACCCAGAGATGGGGACCTGAACACGACACATGATCCAGAGATGGGGACCTGAACACGACACATGATCCAGAGATGGGGACCTGAACATGACACATGATCCAGAGATGGGGACCTGAACACGACACATGACCCAGTGATGGGGACCTGAACATGACACATGATCCAGAGATGGGCACCTGAACACAACACATGATCCAGAGATGGGGACCTGAACACGACACATGACCCAGAGATGGGGACCTGAACACGACACGTGATCCAGAGATGGAGACCTGAACACGACACATGATCCAGAGATGGGGACCTGAACACGACACATGACCCAGAGATGGAGACCTGAACACGACACATGATCCAGAGATGGGGACCTGAACACGACACGTGATCCAGAGATGGGGACCTGAACACTACACATGATCCAGAGATGGGGACCTGTACATGACACATGATCCAGAGATGTACCTGATCCTGGCTATGCAATGTAGTGTCGTGTGTGTCCGACAGCTTTCCTGAACAGACAGAAAGTGTGTTTTTAAGAGTAATGTAGACCTAATGACAAATTGTTGTAAAATAACAATTATTTGTCTTACATTTAAGAGACACTTGTTCATCTAAAGCAGTTTCATGATGACTAATTACAATTGTTGATGATACCATGAATATGGATGTTATATTATTTAACTTTTGCCATTGTGATTAATTACTACTTCAGTATTGTCAATCATGTTATACTCTTATTCATCACATGTTTGTAAATATTACTTTGATTAATTTTGGTGTTAAATTTAAAAATGAAATAATAGAATGAAATAATAATAACAATTGAATAATTCATGTTCAAATATCCTTAAAAATGCTTGAAAACACTTGGAATGCTATGGTGACACGTAAGTAAGCCATCATCAATTATGTTTGGCTTAGATACCTGCTAACACAGTTAATAGAGGGGGAGCACTATCTGGCAAGGGAACACATACCGTAGGCTACTGAAAGGCCACTGTCTGGTTATGTTAGGATGCAAGAGAATAATGATGTGTTGCTGTGTTTGCTGTCTGGATGCAAAGGAGTAAACCCCATGGTGAGACGCAGAATAGTCAAGATACAACTGAGCTGAGTCAAGACAACAGACATGGCACAGCCTAGCGGCTAGCCTAGGCCCTAGCCTATTCAAAAGAACTGGCGATTTGTCCAATAAAATCCTATAATTCTCACAATACAGGATTTTGTGTTACCTCTATCAAAATCCTATTGGAGCAATCTTAGTGGATCCTATAGGAGTCTGTCAACCTATTAGATGTGTTTGTCTCACCTCTATCACTGTGGGAGGGCTTTCCTATTGGACATCTCAAGTCATCTTATTTGACCCTATAGGTTTTTGATTAGCCTTGACTCCAACCAGAATCCTATGACAACACAGCTCTTCATGCATTCCATGATCAGTGACTGTTCCAGACAAATATTGACTGAATATCTCATATCTCAGTCCACCCACATCTGCTAAAACCAAATGGTGATTTATAACAACAATTCTGGAGGGATTCTCTCTTAAAAGGTGACAGTTCATGATGGCATTTTTTTTATCACCTCTATAAGAATCCTGTCGGAAATCAAAAGTAATCCTTTTGGATCTGAGTGTTTATTTTTTTATTTTTAAAATCCTGTTACATTTCGGAATCTATTCTATAGGATTCTAGGATCAAATCTAATAGGATATTGGTTCCAAAATCGACAGGATTTTTTGTCTAGCGTACAGCTGATTTTATATAGTGAATATAGGTTCAAAGACAAGACATATTGGGAGCTACGACTTTATTTGAATTCCATAAACAATGCCTTCGTAAGCATCTATTGACGTGACATAAAACATACCTAGGAATCAATTTATGCATGTTTGTTTTCAACAATGATTATTATTATAATATTCATAATCATAAGGGAATAAATCATATACCAGTTCAAGAGTTAAACACTTAATGTGTCCTGCAAATAATCCATCTTCAATGTCAGTGTCTTTCAAAGACTTGCAGCTGTTAGTCTGGATGATGTGAGAGCATTACTGGCACTTGGTTTTCCTGTGAGGTTCTTCAATCACTAAAAGCAGGTGTCCCTGTGTGTCACTGTCAACACCTTCAAACACAGGTACATTACAGCACAGTACGGTATTACAGCGATACACTCACTGAGCAAATTGTCAAGAGATTGATAACAAGCAGTGCGAAAAATGTGTAAACCCCCGTTGCCCTGGTGTAAAACTGACTGGTGGCCAGCCCTCATACACTTCCCCAAGATTTATAACCCTGGAAACCCCTTATTTAATGTCCAAAGTTCCATGTATTTACTTGTCCCAAGATCACTCTTGACTTCCACCATTGTAAAACCTCACTAGCTAGGCCCAGGGGAGATCCACAACAAACCGTCAATATTGTGAACAACAGCCAGTCTGAATCGCTGGCAGGGCAGAAGTGTCCCGTGTTGCATTCCAGTGAGCCGTCCCATCCAAGTTGATGAGAGAAGAAGGGACTTTCTCTCTCTCTGGTCTCCCTCCATCTCTTCCCTTCTCCAACAAACATCTCATCCCTCTATCATTCATGTCTGTCTTCAGCAGGTTATCAACGGCAATGACCAGAGGTGCTTGTGCCATTGCCGTGGCAACCGCTCCCAGTCCCCTGGCCAGGGTCCAGGCTTGTAAAAAAGTGAACGGTCCAAAGCCGTTAACAGAGGAGAAAGGAAGGCCAGGTCCCCCATTGGTTTGAACGGGGGGGGGGGATAGTAGGGGGAGGCTGGGGTCGTCCATGCCAGGTCTCTCACTGCTAAATACAGTGTCAAACACAGGGTGGGAGAGAGAGAGAGAGAGAGAGAGAGAGAGAGAGAGAGAGAGAGAGAGAGGAAAAGAGAGAAACAGAGTGGGATGAACGCAGAGGAGAGGAGGCAGAGTGGAGCAGACAGAAGGAGAGACGGAGACAGAGAGAAAACAAAGAGAAACAGTGGAGATGTTTTTATCAAGCTAGGCTTTCTCACTGGATCTCGCCGGTGATCCAAAATACACCATGACATCACGCTGTGCGTGGGAAATCTCCCCCAAGCACCAGAGAGCTCAGATGAGTCCCATCTATCTCTCTTTTACGGCACTGAAAGACATTCATCACTAGAACATCATCTCTCATTCAGCAGGGCGCACGTCCACACATACGCACTGAATATTTACACACACACACACACACACACACACACACACACACACACACACAGGACGTTTGGGAGTGACCAGTACAATAATTTATTTGTTTGGCCTTAGTACCTATTTTAAATGTCAAAACAAAACACGAATCACCTCCGTCATCACGCGAACACACGTGTGCGCGCGCACACACACACACACACACACACACACACACACACACACACACACACCTATTTATAGAAGATGTAAAAATACTTATCAATGTCAACATCTTGAACCTTTTGCAGCCAATTTTGTTGACCGCTGTTTATGGATGTGAAAAAAATGCAGTAGAAAATGCAAGAAAGAGTTTTATGGCAACCGCAAAATATTTTATTCACATGAATGTAACTTTCACAGAAACACAGCAGGAAAAAACAAACAAAAACTATTTCGTGGTATTCTATATGTAACTTATTGTACTTGTCTACAATCGACATCATCTTTTTCTATTTTCTGGTCTCCAATAAAAAAGCACCAAAACCTTTTCAGCATGTTACAATTAAGTATATGACATGAACAAACAAAATCTATGGTAGGTTAACCAATATGAAAACAAGCTGGGTAAAGACTCAGAAGGCGGGCCGAAAAACAGGAGACATTGTGTACAAACAGAGAGAGAGGAGGGAAGCCAAGGAGAACTGGACCACACCAGTCCAGCTTCACACGACTGCTAGAGAGGAACACCGTTTAGGCTGTTTGAAATGTGTGGCTCCAGCCATCCATGGGTTTGGCAAAACCCTTGGGTGGTGTGTGTGTGTGTGTGTGTGTGTGTGTGTGTGTGTGTGGGAGGTTAGTCGAGCAGCTTAACTCCTAATAGCTCCACGCTCCAAAGTTCACAAAAACAAACGTTTGTGCTAATGCTAATGACGGTGTGATGGTTTGCCTTAGCGGGCGTCCTTCATGGGTGGCGTTTAATCCCACAGTATGTGCTGTGCTTTGCCAGGACCTTCTCTGATGATGATGATGATGATGATGATGATGATGATGACGACAATGATGACACGGCTGCTATTGGAGCTCTCAGTCTCTTTCGGCTCAGTGTGGAAAGTCACTTCTGCGTCGGTGACGGTTGGTTTGACGATGAACGGAGTGGTTGCTGGACAAGTCGATAGCAAAAAAAAAAAAGACAAAAAAAAAGACAAAAGAAAATGCTTCTCTTCTGTTTGATCTAAGTTCTTTCGTTTGGGCACGTTTAGAAACTTGTCATCTATTGGACTGTTCATTTCATTGTCTGTGTTTGTTTCGTAAATCCCCTTCTAACCCGCTCTACTGTAGCAGTGCTGTAGCAGGGCAGGGTCGTAGGCCCTCAGGTGGCCACGGACGTGACGATCTGCACCACATCCCCGTTCTCCTGCTGGATGGTCTCCTTCACCTCCAGCTCCCCCTGCAGGACTGGAGCCAGCTCCGACGTCTGGGAGAGAGGAGGAGAGAGAGAGGGACAGAGGAGAGAGGGAGAGAGGTGGAATAGAGGTAGGGGGAAGAGAGGGAGAGAGATGGTGAGAGAGGAGGAAGAGAGGTGGGGGGGAGAGAGGGAGAGAGATGGAGAGAGGCGAGTCAGATAAAGAGATAAAGACGAAGGAAAATGAGACAGAGGGTTGAAGGATTCAGGAAGGAAGAAATCAGAGAGAGAGAGGTGAGGGAGGGTGAGTTGGAGGGGAGACCAGGGGGATGGGGAGGAAAATGAATATAGAGGAAACAGAAAAGAAGAAGAAGAAGAAGAAGAGAAAACAGGCAGGTTAGAAAGTGCTAAAGACTCTTTATGTCCGTGGCCAACATCACTGTACAGCACATCGGGGGGGGTTAGAATAAAAGGCCTGTAAAAGATGAGGGGATGAGTCACTGCTGGGAGACGACCGCGGAGGGTGAGTCATTCCTTCCTGGAAGTGTTGCCAAAGTCTCCCCGAACACACACCTGCATCTTTTAATCCTCCCCTCCAGCCTAGCGTGCTGTCACAAAACCTACAGTACTGAACGAAGCACAGCTGCTCGAGAGCCACAAGTACTGCAGCTCGACTCTGGTACCCCCTGTAGCACACACAAAGGGAAACAAGCAACCGAAATGCCAATATAACACAACAACAAAAAGTTGGGGTGGTTAAATATCGACGTACTTTCTTATCTGGAAAACAACATCCCCATAAAGAAACTCGCAACTCGGACGGGATTCAACACTCTCGCGAATGCCAACGCCAACGCACGGAATAGCTGTGAAATCAAATGGCCCCACAGCGAGAGACCCCATATGTGCAACTGAGCACGTTATATTAGCTGCAATCCAGGAGGCCAAGTGTTATTACTAGCTTGTACCATTGTACTCACATTTGGTAACCTGCCTTGATCTGTTTTTGATCGTGCATATTCATAGATTTCTCTGGCCCTGTGAGAGGACCCGACCGAGGTTCTGGTCTCCAGCCAGCCTGAGATCTGACCTGTCTCTGAACCATCACAAGGCTGAACGCAAAACTTTAAACACCGCGGGATCTGTCACAAGGTAACGCCAACGCGGGGCAAACAGGAAATATTTTGTTATTCGCCTTCGTTTGGTACATTATTTGATCTCGGGCTTGTGTAATGGAAATTATGAAATAACTCGAGAGAAAAAATGTGGAGATAAATAAATAAAAAGCTTAAGTAATTTTTCAAATGCTCATATAAACGCTACCATATGGTCAGAAACAGATGAGAGCAATTCTCTTGATGCAGCACTTCGGGGAAGGAGGAGGGGGGGAAAGAGCTGTTGTGACCACCATCTGACCTTTGAACTAGAAGCGATGGTAACGCTGTCAGAGCTGGCCACGACACGCCTCATCTGACAGTCTCCTGCCACACTAGAGTTGGATCTGGTCCACGTGTATAACCTTCACCTGTATAACACCAACTGTCGTTCTGCTACAAGTAAAGACAACAACATTAAACCAAGACTGACATGACCCATAAACAGCGTTTATGACGATGGCAAACAATTGTATTGTCTTCTCCCCTAGGCCCTTTGCTTAACTAAATTTACTCGGGGGAACAGGAAATTGGTGATTGATCAGATCAGGTCAGTTTGTTGATATCTGTCATGCACGTCTGTGTACGATCAGCCATTAGAACACAGAGCTCGTTGGTAGTTTCAGCCAATCCAGAGAGACGCAGCACCAAAGTAAACAAACAGAGTCTGATTGCTGCAGACTGGAGATGGAACCCAGACCTTGGAACACAATGAGGTGGCAATTGTGTGAACTTGGTATGAAACCACAAACAAACGCCAGGCCTATCAAGAGTCTTGGCTGTGCCGCTCCACGCCGTCGAGAATGAGTCAATACGGGAAGTCTACGCTCCGAACTCCATGTTCACCAGGAGGCGGGAACGGATCCAACCATGGCAACCAAGGCGAGACGACGGGGCGCACCAAAGACGCCACATCTAAGCCCCCTAGACCGCCGACCGCGGAGGGCGGTGGGGCCAAGGTCTCGTCTGTGTATGCCTGCCCGTTAGGCCACGGAACGTATACAATCACTCAACGTCACAAGCTGCCACAAGGAGACTGAAATGACCTGGCAGGGGCTGACATTTTACAAACAGTCACAAATCATGCTTTTTTAAATGTATTTTTTTTATAACGTCACAGTCATGGAAAGAATGCCTTGACTCGAAAGGACAACATATGACATTTAAGATTTGTTTCTTTGGGAAAACAAAGACAACATATTGTTCTTTGGGATGTTTGGCTTTGCCAACTCCGGCCACTTAAAAGCGGTCTGTTGTGCGTGTGCAGACTGTTGCACCCCTTCCTGGTTCGACACATGGCTCTCATTCTCAGAGCTCAACCATCAAGGGATTTAAAGACAATCTAGTAATTAGGACTTTCCTCTTTTTTAACACTCCATTCATGCATTTTACAGAGATAAATGACTATCTCTACAAAGCATCCACCCTAGGACACTGGGACACGGGCGTTTTGCTTGGAGTGAAAGCTTGAGAACAGGAAAAGAAAAAATGTCTGAGAGCAGGATATTATACTGGCATTTTAATGTCTGACACAACACTTGTTAGAAGAATAAATACTGCAGCACACAAATATGTCATGTTTAGCGGTTAGGACCCTGACACTGACTTCCTCACTCTTAAAGAGATGATACGGGATCATTTGTGGCATTTTAGCCTGCAGTCCTAAAAGAGCAAAAACTGGTCCCTGTGGAGTGCACTGCAGTCTGTATGATGACAGGTGTGTCAGTCTGTATGTATGACAGGTGTCAGTCTGTATGTATGACAGGTGTGTCTGCAGTCTGTATGTATGACAGGTGTCAGTCTGTATGTATGACAGGTGTCAGTCTGTATGTGTGACAGGTGTCAGTCTGTCTGTATGACAGGTGTGTCTGCAGTCTGTATGTATGACAGGTGTCAGTCTGTATGTATGACAGGTGTCAGTCTGTATGTATGACAGGTGTCAGTCTGTATGTATGACAGGTGTCAGTCTGTATGTATGACAGGTGTCAGTCTGTATGTATGACAGGTGTGTCTGCAGTCTGTATGTATGACAGGTGTCAGTCTGTATGTATGACAGGTGTCAGTCTGTATGTATGACAGGTGTCAGTCTGTATGTATGACAGGTGTCAGTCTGTGTGTATGACAGGTGTCAGTCTGTATGTATGACAGGTGTCAGTCTGTATGTATGACAGGTGTCTGCAGTCTGTGTGTATGACAGGTGTCAGTCTGTATG
>NC_137684.1:12926810-12941810 GCF_963989245.1 Nansenia antarctica | reverse complement strand
CTCTCCTGAAAGGAGAGGAGGCAGATTAAAAACAAACAACAGACAGCCTTATTTACGCCCCTATCTGATGTGTGTGTTTACGCTCTCGTGTGAGTCCCTGCCATCAGTGTGTTCCAGTACCGCACCACACACACACACACACACACACACACACACACACACACACACACACAAATAGAAAGTGCCGACGAGAAGAAAATGCTCAGTAACTCTGTAACTGTAACTGTGTGTGTGTGTGTGTGTGTGTTTACATTGAGGGACTGTATGGTTGGTTCCATCCCATTTTACTCGGCATGTTTTGTTCCCTGCGGCTTCGTTTGGATTCATGTCATTGAGTGAGAATGGAAGAGAGAGGTTTACACAGACTAGATGGGCATGGCAGACAGATGCTCCTTAGCTGTCTGATAGTGAAGTTGGTGAGACTGATATGGTACAGGGCTGCAAACTGTTGATGGCCCAAAAAGGTGCCACATGTTTTTTTTTGCCTGAAAAGGAAGAAAATGATCAATGATCATGGCAGCTAACCTTAGAGGGGGGGATAGCGCTAGCACTAATGGTGCTAACCTTAGAGGGGGGGGGGGGGGGTAGCGCTAGCACTAATGGTGCTAACCTTAGAGGGAGGGGGTAGCGCTAGCACTAATGGTGCTAACCTTAGAGGGGGGGTAGCGCTAGCACTAATGGTGCTAACCTTAGAGGGGGGGTAGCGCTAGCACTAATGCTGCTAACCTTAGAGGGGGGGGGGGGGTAGCGCTAGCACTAATGGTGCTAACCTTAGAGGGGGGGGGGGGGTAGCGCTAGCACTAATGCTGCTAACCTTAGAGGGGGGGGGTAGCGCTAGCACTAATGGTGCTAACCTTAGAGGGGGGGGGGTAGCGCTAGCACTAATGGTGCTAACCTTAGAGGGGGGGTAGCGCTAGCACTAATGGTGCTAACCTTAGAGGGGGGGGGGGTAGCGCTAGCACTAATGGTGCTAACCTTAGAGGGGGGGGTAGCGCTAGCACTAATGGTGCTAACCTTAGAAGGGGGGGGTAGCGCTAGCACTAATGGTGCTAACCTTAGAGGGGGGGATAGCGCTAGCACTAATGGTGCTAACCTTAGAAGGGGGGGGTAGCGCTAGCACTAATGGTGCTAACCTTAGAGGGGGGGGGGGTAGCGCTAGCACTAATGGTGCTAACCTTAGAGGGGGGGATAGCGCTAGCACTAATGGTGCTAACCTTAGAGGGGGGGATAGCGCTAGCACTAATGGTGCTAACCTTAGAAGGGGGGGGTAGCGCTAGCACTAATGGTGCTAACCTTAGAGGGGGGGGGGTAGCGCTAGCACTAATGGTGCTAACCTTAGAGGGAGGGGGTAGCGCTAGCAATACTGGTGCTAAATGGATATCACTAGTTAGTAAGTAGCTGCACCCCTGACCTTAACCCTGACCGTAACACCTGCATAATTACTTCGAAAATAGTTAAAAGTTATTTAAACAGCAGAGTTTTGCAGACAGGAAGATTAGTTAGCTCACACATCATGTGACTTGGATGAGGACCCCCCCCACCCCCACATGGATAAGCTATTTTCGGTTAAAAACTGCTAATTTAGCAGAAAGGTGACAAGTTTGCACCCCTGTTTAAAGTGAACCACGGCAGGATGACCGTTGGGGACATCTGGGGAAAGAGAGAAGGGGGAAGAGAGAGAGAAAGAGAGAGAAAACAGAAAGAAAGACGTTGTCCCTACGGTTTGACATGGTTCAATGCTCCAGCTGCAGCCATCGTTCCGCCACACATTTCCCACAGTGCATTGTTTGCTAATTTGAGCAGTAGCATATGTGCTGCTGTCTGTTTCTCCATTTTTGTTTTAGCGTCAGTAGGCTACGATATGACCATGTCTTGCTACAGCATGTTGGATTGCACACACACACGTGCATGCACACTCACACGCACACCTCTGGGCTATAGGTTTGGAGCTGTGTTGTTTCATTGGAAATGATGCACCTTACAAAGAGTGTGTGCAGGGTTCCTACAAGTTTCAACAAGTCAAATTTAAGACCTTTTTAGACCTTTTTTTTTAGACCTCTTTGAATATAATTTTAGACCTATTCGCAACACCATATGATAGCTTTTTGCCACCCTCGAGATGATGAAATTAGGGATTTCACTGCCATACAGACAAAAAAGGAAGCGAATTGGCATTTTTTGGTTCCAGCTTGATTAATTTCCGCGTAAATAGACTGATAGTCGGACTGATTTCCTTGCAGGATCTAATTTTTAATACCCATCACCTCATTTTTAGACTGAATAACTGAAATGTAGGCCTTTTTTAGGCCTTATAAATCGGATTGCTGGATTTTAGACTTAAAGGTTTTTTAAGACCAGCTCGGGAACCCTGTGTGTGGAGGACTAATGACAGCGATGGTAAAGGCATGTGACGTCATGCCGTCTCTATGCATGTGAAACAGATGTCGAACTGTTGCAAACAGTCGTCCTGCAGTTGGACTTGCTCCGACAGAGCCTTGAACTTACGACCTCTGACTTGCCAATACACGTGACCGCCCCCTCACATCCCCGATGTTAGCCAGCTACGCTAGCAGAAAGCTAGCTATCCCACAACCCAGGTGCTGGTGGTATTTGAACTTAAGGACTGTGTCCCATCTCTACACATCTACACATGTCCACATGTTGGCTGACATAATAATGAGCATGTTTTAACAGACAGACAAAGGCAGCGTACAATCATACTGTCAAAACTGTCACACACAGTAAGAAAAATAAACTAAAAACACATCAGCGAGCGCCGTGCTTGAACATGCATGCATGCGTGTGCACTGCAGATTAACACAGGGGGCCTTGAAACGTTTTGTGAAGTGGTTTTGTGAAGTGTGCCCTTTGGAAAATAGATACTTTTTCCTCAATGGGACTTTTCTGCTTTAAAATATAAACATGCCCCAAGCCCTCTGAGACACCATTCTCTCTCACTGTCTCTCTATAGGCTCTCTGGCTCTATACGCTGTCTCCCTCTCTCCCTGTGCGTCTGTGAGGAGAGAGTAGTGAACGGCAGCCAGTGCGCTGGTTTTAACACACTCACTAATTACAGAGCAAGATAGTTTGGTGGGGGAATTCCTATACATTTAGATCCCATATAAATATCTGCATGCTCGCGTACACAAACACTTACGAACACAGGCGCACGTACTCACACTCACGCACACGCACGCGCACACACACGTACACACACACACACACACACACACGCACGCCAGCCTACAGGTATCTCTACTCTCCTCTCAGGCTAGGGGTGCTAGGCTGTCTTCAAAGGTGTTACGACCGGTCTGGATGTGTGTGTGTGTTCACGTGAGACGTGAGAAGTGGGAGTATGTGGACAGGCAGAGAAAGTGGGGGAGGCTCTGGGGGTTACAGGTCTGGGAGCCGTGTGTGTGTGTGTGTTTAATTTGATGACATAATAACTCATGTGCTAACAGAAATTGCAACGCAAACATACAATCATACTGTCAAAGCTGTCACACTGGAAAACAAATAAAGCCGAGTGCTCAGCGAGCTGCGCTGGCCTGCGGATGCACGCATGTGTGGCGCTTCAGCGTTTTTTTCAAGAGTCTACTTTGGAGGGAAAAAAATCGATGCCGTCTCGCTCCCTCGTGTGTGTGTGTGTGTGTGTGTGTGTGTGTGTGTGTGTGCTTTACGTGGTGGGGGCTCCAGCTCAAACAACCCCAGCACACACAAGCTCGCCATGCCAGGAGACCAGCTGGGTACAAGGACTCACAGACATTCCCAATTTGGGGGAGAATCTGCTAGTCTGCAGAAAACCCAAACCTCACAAACCTCAATTACAGATGCTGTTTATGCCCCCCTAACCCTACCAAAACCCCCCTAACCCGACCTTCGCTTTGAAGCCGTGAGTCAGTGACGTGTCTGAGAGTTCAGTTCTAACCCCCCTGGTGCCCTGGTTGAGTCGGCGCGTTTTTAGTTTTTTTTTGCCGGTTCCACCGCGAAGTCTGCTTGCCGGCGCGCCGTAACCAACCACGCCAGGCCCGGTGCACTGCCCTCTGGGAACCATTAGAGGAGGAAGCCTCCCTCGTTAGCCCTCGGCCCTGAAGGAGAAACGCTTTGAAGAACTGTTTTCGTTGGGCACGTAGACCCACATTTGGTGGTGCTACGTTTTTGGGTGAAAAGGGCAGTGCAGGTATGTCACGTCTGCTATGAATCTGACCCTGCAGGTGAAGTGTGGTAAGAAAATGACTGACAATTGTTGGGCTGACAGGAGGGGTTGTAAGATAATAATAATAATAATAATAATAATAATAATAATAATAATCGGCTGTGGCGCAGGAGGTAGAGTCGCCGTCTAATGATCGCAAGGTTGGCAGATCGGCGGTTCGAGCCCGAGCTGGCCACATGTCGAAGTGTCCTTGGGCAAGACACTGAACCCCAAATTGCTCCCAGTGAGCGGGCTGGCGCCTTGCATGGCAGCTTGCCGCCATTGGTGTGTGAATGTGTGTGTGAATGGGTGAATGAGAGGCCGTTTGGCACTTTGGATAAAGGCGCAATATAAGTGCAGTCCATTTACCATTTAATAATACATTAGTCTTATATAGCGCTTTTCTAGACACTCAAAGACGCTTTACAAACTGTAGTAATAATAAAAAGAAACAAAAAATATAAATAAAAGAAAGTATAGGGGCCTAATGAAGGTAGTGCTGGGGACACATGGGGAGGGGAGGGGGAGAGGGTTAACTGGTGAAGGCGAGCTTGAAGAGGTGGGTTTGAGGGCCTGTTTAAATGTTGGCAGGGTGTTGGCCTGTCTGATGTGGTTGGGGAGGGCGTTCCAGAGGGACGGGGCTGCGGCTGAAAAGGCCCTAACTGTAACGACTGACAATCGTTGGGCTTGACAGAAGGGGTTGTGAGATGGAGAAAGCGAGGCAGGTATGTGATGTGGGAGTGTGAAGAAAAGAAGATTTGTTTTTACATTTCCACTTCCACATTCCACAACTAATAAGGTCCTGAGGGTCAGGCCCAAAGGACACAAGATAACAGCCTCAGCCTCTCTGTCTCTCCCATGTCCTCACACCTCATCTCACATGAATCAGTCTAGGAGTCTTGAGATGGAGGACAGAGGCAGCTTGGCCCAGAGGGGAGGGGAGGATGTGTCTGTCATGTTGAGGACCTCGAGGACACAGAACCCCACCCCCCCCCCCCCCCCCCCACCTGTAGGCGAGGGGAGCGCAGCTGTCCTCTCTGCAGACATCCACACAGGCAACATCCTCCTCTCCCCTCTGAACAAGACGGCCTCTGTCCTCCCTGGCTCCCTCAAAGGCCCATAAACAGCATCCCATCCCATGCCAGGTGAGAGAGAATGTGTGTGTATGTGGGTGGGGGGGTGTGTGGAGGCGGGGGGGTTCCATGGGTCCACGATCACTTGTCAGATTAGTCGAGAGGTTAAGGCTTCGATGTGAGAGCGGCCGTTTAAATTCTCAGCTGCTTGGAGCTGCACACAGAGGGTTTTATAGATTTGGAATGGTGTGTGAGATAGATCTGTGGCAATTACAGGAACTCCCATGCATACATCCTGTCCCACGACTCCCCATTTGCAAGACGATTGATCTTCTCCTCTCTGGACTGATGCTGGGCTGCTTGGAACCAGAGCATGCTTCCATCCAAAACATTCAAACTCATGCCTCGTATTGGCAAGAGGCTCCTACCACAAACGCAGGGGTGGGCAAACATTTTGTCTCAGGGGCGACATAGTTGGGGGCCTTATGGCTATATGAGGCTATGTTCGTGCAAATTTGTGCAAAAGCACCAAATTTGGCCCAGATGTGGCCCCGAGCCAACGACCACCAGGGTCGCCATGGCGGCCAAATCAATATGGCCGCCCTCCGAAAAAGGTTTTGGCTATAACTTTTGAACCAAATGAACTAGAAATGCAAGCCTGGTGTCTATTTTATGTTTGTTGACTATTAGAAACACACTGGAATACTTATATTTATGATTGGGTGTGTCTGGACCCCTAGTTTGCATATTTCCAAGATGGCAACTACCTGAAAGTGAGTTTTATCATAACATTTCTTTCAGTCTATAAAAGAGATATTATTGTTTTATTATTTTATATTATATAATATTGACCAAAGGTGTTTAGAATTTCAACAATATAATTATATCATAATCAGAATTATACACTTTAATTGCCAGGAAATATTTATATTGTCAAATAAACTATAGGATCACACAACCAGATTACTCATTGTCGTCGTGACCCTCATTGTTGGTACAGGCACCCTCGCATCCACATATTGAGGTGCAATGGACTCCAGCTTTACAGCATTTGCAGCGCCCTCTACATGACTTTTTGCAGCTGCAGTGGAGGAGAATGGTGCAGGCTTTACTGGCATCTGCAAGATGAGTCCAGTAAGGTTCCCAAGTCTTGGTCGTGGAGTCCCAGTACCAGTCCCAGTACCAGTCCCAGTACCAGCCCCAGTACCAGCCCCAGTCCCAGTACCAGCCCCAGCCCCAGTCCCAGTACCAGTACCAGTACCAGTCCCAGTCCCAGTACCAGTCCCAGTACCAGTCCCAGTACGTCCCAGTACCAGTCCCAGTCCCAGTACCAGTCCCAGTACCAGTCCCAGTCCCAGTCCCAGTACCAGTCCCAGTACCAGTCCCAGTACCAGCCCCAGCCCCAGTCCCAGTACCAGTCCCAGTACCAGTCCCAGTACCAGCCCCAGTCCCAGTCCCAGTACCAGTCCCAGTCCCAGTCCCAGTACCAGCCCCAGTACCAGCCCCAGTCCCAGTCCCAGTACCAGCCCCAGTACCAGTCCCAGTCCCAGTCCCAGTACCAGTCCCAGTACCAGCCCCAGTCCCAGTCCCAGTACCAGTCCCAGTCCCAGTCCCAGTACCAGCCCCAGTCCCAGCCCCAGTACCAGTCCCAGTACCAGTCCCAGTACGTCCCAGTACCAGTCCCAGTCCCAGTACCAGTCCCAGTCCCAGTACCAGTCCCAGTCCCAGTACCAGTCCCAGTCCCAGTACCAGTCCCAGTACCAGTACCAGTCCCAGTACCAGTCCCAGTCCCAGTACCAGTCCCAGTCCCAGTACCAGTCCCAGTACCAGTACCAGCCCCAGTACCAGTCCCAGTCCCAGTACCAGTATGTCCCAGTACCAGTACCAGTCCCAGTACCAGTCCCAGTACCAGTCCCAGTACCAGTACGTCCCAGTACCAGTCCCAGTCCCAGTACCAGTCCCAGTACCAGTCCCAGTACCAGCCCCAGTCCCAGTACCAGTCCCAGCCCCAGTACCAGTCCCAGTACCAGCCCCAGTCCCAGTACCAGCCCCAGTACCAGTCCCAGTACCAGTACCAGTATGTCCCAGTACCAGTCCCAGTACCAGTCCCAGCCCCAGTCCCAGTACCAGTCCCAGCCCCAGTACCAGTCCCAGTACCAGTCCCAGTCCCAGTACCAGTACCAGCCCCAGTACCATCCCCAGTACCAGTCCCCGTACCAGCCCCATGTACTGAACAGCTGGACAGAGGTTGCCTGGTTCTAGTAGAAGCTGGCCTGTAGCAGTGCCCTTTTGACATGCTGAATCAGTGCAGCTTAGGTGGGAGGCAGGTGGGAGGCAGGTTCTCAAGGGACTTGGTACTGTTTGAGAAAAGCCGATGTCTGGCTTCATCTACTCGGCTGGAGCCAAAGCTCTTGCTGTACATGATGATGACCATACGCTCCAGTCTTCAGACATGGACATCTGCATTGATCTGTTCAGGCTCCAAGGTGAAGGCGACCAGGGTTTCTGTCAGATCTGGTGTTGCCTCCCAAGCTGCCCATGCACTTCTTTTCCCATAGCCCAGGAAGGCTGATGTTGTATCGCATCCTGTTGGAAGAGAGGTAAGGCCAGTGATTTCTTGGGACCGAGAGCATTGCCGATCTCGTGAACAGGAATGTCCCGGTAGTTCTTTCCGCATGCAAAGCCAATCCAGAGCTCTGTGAGGCCTCGAAAAAGCGGATTACAAGGATTACAACACTGCTGTCAACCGTACGGACAAATGCCTTTTTATGGCCATTGGCCCCAGCCTGTGCCATATGCAGAATCATTCTAGTGTCTGCTTCAGGATGGTTACAAGGCTGAAGCGCAGATATGTCATATTCAGGTCTGTTGGAGAGTACAACATCTTTCTTGGTAGAAAGGATGCATGTCATGCTTGGTGAGCTCATCGCTGATAAGTCCAAATAGTTCGGTTTCGTTCTCTTCATTCTTCAGGAAGTTGTTGTTCCAGTTATCCTTTGGAATAGGAGTTCTGCCATCTCCTACTTTAGTTCTTGACCCCGTTCCACGGGTAATTCAAGTAATTGAGTAATTCAAAATCAAATCAAGTTTTATTTGTATAGCGCATTTCTCTCAAAATGTGACCCAATGCGCTTCACATGATGACAGAACACAAGCAGGCAAGGGCAAAAAACCTGTACATGACTGTATCCAGGAAAATTCTGGATATATTATAATAATTGGCCAGATCATTTGGACCATTACTGCGCCATTGAGCACAACTACAGGGGCATCCCTTGCTGCTGCTATGCAGGTTTTTTCCACATTCATGCATTCAAGAATGTCTGCCTTTGTGCCGCTGTGTAAAAGCCCTTGGTTGGAAATGCTGGGTGGCTCCCTCTGATTTTCAATACTGAAGAATTCTGCCATGTCTGCATCGGGCCGGGATTAAAGGGAGAGGAATAGTTGTGCTTGTGAACGCCATTATTTATTTTTGGGGGCTTTTGGGTCGTATTGCGTATTGGGACGTATTGCGTCGGTCTTGCAGGTGTGATTGGTGCCGCCAAATGCATTGTACTTCAGACATTGACATTCTCGGTTGCAGAGATGTTGCTTGAATGTTGTTGTGTGGGGTTCATAATCAACACAAATGCCTGCGTTCTTTCATAAGGTTCCTGTAGAGTTGCTGTAATAGGAGATTGTGAAGGACGTTCTGAATCCTCAACCAGGGCAACAATTTGTGCAATAGTTAGATGGTCAAAGGTTGTCCCCCACTCACTGGTAGATGCTTCCCCTTCTGACACCGTGGCCTGGCAGTGTCATGAGATGCTTGCCGTTTTGCTGCATATCGCAACATGAGATAACATTTGGCATGGTAGTACACACCTGCTGCGTGCACATCGGAAGCTTGTGTAACTAATCTACAAAGAAGCTAAAAATGTTTACAGGATTCTGCCCAGCTTTTCGGATTGGAATCAACATTACCTCTTACTGCCTTGTGAAGGTCATCCATATCCTCCCATTTTCCCATGAGCGGCTCCCACTGAGGACGTGTGATTCCACCGGAAGCCTCCATTTGTGCACAAATTCACTTTCCCGCCAGTTTCACGTTGAAACTACACAGTACACATCCGACATGCCATGATTTCTTCTTCTATCACGACGACTGGCGATGGGCCCTGGCCTGAGCAAGTTTCTCTTATATAGACTGACTTATATAGTGCCTTTATCCAAAGCGCTTTACAACGGCCTCTCATTCACCCATTCACACACATTCACACACCAATGGAGGGAAGCTGCCACGCAAGGCGCCGGCCCGCTCACTGGGAGCAATTTGGGATTCAGTGTCTTGCCCAAGGACACTTCGACATGTGGCCAGCCGTGGCTCGAACCGCCGATCTGCCAACCTTGCGATCATTAGACAGCGGCTCTACCTCCTGAGACACACCAGCCCTTGGTGAACTGATGATTCACTTGCTTAGTCAAATGTATCGATTGTGTAAGTCGGTTTGGGATAAGGCGTCTGCTAAATGCCAAACATGTTATGTACAAATGATTTGCCAAGAACAGCTTGGCACAAAGGAACACATCAGACTTGACAGACTAAAGCTTCATGAATCAAAACCGGGTCTGATAGTCAGTTAGTGGAGCTTAAGTGGATAAGTTACTGTTTGACCTCCGGTCAAGTAGGATTGGGTGGGGCTTTAATCAGCCCAGGCTTGCCACCCCTGTGCTGGAGGGCCACTGAGGTTGGGGGGGAGACAGGGAGGATTACACTGTTAAGCTCTAGAAGTACACTTCTGCCTGCCAGAGAGAGAGCTGGAGAAAATACACTGAACAATCAAGAGACGTCTTAAATTCACTTCAGAGTTTGCTAGTTGCTATGACCTTCTGCAAATAACAGAATTGCTTGGCATAAAGAAGGAGAAATAAATCTTTTCTCTTATGCTGTAATGCTTTCAACAGTAAGGGAGACAGGATACTGAAGAAATACAGCAAGGGGAGAGAGAGAGACAACAAGAGCAGCAGCTTAATGCAAAAAACATTCAGAGAGGGCCAGATTGAAACACAATAACAAACAGGGCCCTCTTCCCAGTGCACATCTTTCTATGTTAGTATTACAAATTGTACTTTTGGTCCATATGAATCTAGTTACAATGGAATATGGGTTATATAGCACAATAAGAGAGTTGTTCAAAGACAATAGAGAGCGTCTTTGTTTTGTTATCTCATAATGAGATGTAAAAGAGTTTTAAGACTGGAGCAGTTTTGTACTGTACTATTGCATCAGAATTTATTTTGATCAAAAGGAATAGTTGGCAGAGCCCAGAATCTGTACTGAACAGCACTGACTGGGCTCTGGCACTGGTGTGTGTGTGTGTGTGTGTGTGTGTGTGTGTGTGTGTGTGTGTGTGTGTGTGTGTGTGTGTGTGTGTGTGCGTGTGTGTAAAAAAAGTGTGCCACTCATTCAAACTCATAAGAAGTTGTTTCACTTCTATCTCACGAAGTGCACTTGGTCCAAATGCAACAAACGCACGCACGCACGCAGCTCTTTTTACAAGTAGTGCTAAAAAAAAAGAAAAAAAAAGAAAAAAAAAAGAAGCCTCATCACTCCAGTCTGCTTCCTATCATCCCAGTAGAATCACTGCTATCCTTTCAGATCTGGAGTGTAAAAAACAATAAAGAAAAAAGCGCACTTCCTCTCTGCTTCACAGCCGTCAACAACATGTGCATGTGCAGCCTCCTGAGCCAGGGCAGATGTGCGGACTGAACCACAACCAGACAGAGGGGGAGGCCAAAAGGACACCAAACAATAACTTGATGTTTTGGGGGGAAAAAAGTTGGCCATCTTGGATCAGTAGATCCTCTCCAATTCCCAACAATTATCATGAGAGGGGGAAACAAAAACATAACATTAACATAACATAAAAAACTGACTGGAGAGAAATGTCCACGTGCAGCTCAGAACCAGCTGGTCTAGCACCATGTGTCCTGGGGTGGTCTGGGGGTCTAGCCTGCCATGTGTCCTGGGGTGGTCTGGGGGTCTAGCCTGCCATGTGTCCTGGGGTGGTCTGGGTGTCTAGCCTGCCATGTGTCCTGGGGTGGTCTGGGGGTCTAGCACCATGTAGCCTGGGGTGGTCTGGGGGTCTAGCACCATGTGGTCTGGGGGTCTAGCACCATGTAGCCTGGGGTGGTCTGGGGGTCTAGCACCATGTGGTCTGGGGGTCTAGCACCATGAGGCCTGGGGGGGTCTAGGGGTCTAGCACCATGTGGTCTGGGGGTCTAGCACCATGTGGTCTGGGGTGGTCTGGTGGTCTAGCACTGCAGTCTACAGTGCACATATAATATGCCCATTGTCGGCATGGGTTCGAATCCGGCCCGTGCCCTGCTGACATGCCCTCTCTTCTCCTTACTTTCCTGTCTATCTTCACTATCTCTATTTTTGTATATATATAATTTTAAAAATTATTAAAATGTTTCCTTTATACAAAAACACAAAAAATAAAAATAAAAATAAAGCCCTGACTAAATAAATAAAAACAGCATATGGGTTCTTTCATTAAAATACATAGCAACTCTTTTATTATCTTCCCTATCTCTATCCCATACAATGAAAAACAGGAGTGGGCCTGTCCCCCTTCAGAAAAAATAACTGTAATAAATAAATAAATAAATCTGCCTGTCATCATATCCACGATAACATGCCCCTTCTCACCAGTGTAAAGACGTCTACAGAAGCAGATCTGCTAAGTCACACCACCACCGTATCTCCGTTCTAACCATCTAACAGACGCTTTTATCCAAAGCTACTCCCAATGAGAGATTCCAGGGACAGTCTCCCTGGTGTAACTCAGGGCTGAGTGCCTTGCTCAAGGGCACACTAGTAGCCATGGTGTTCCCAAGTAGGATTCAAACTCACAACCTTCTGATCACCGGTCCGACGCGCTATCGACCGCCACTACCGCTAGGTTCTGGTTCAGTGGTGGTCTCAGTCTGGTGTGTTCCACCCAGACATCCAGACCCCATCTCTCCCTCTGTAAAGCAAGCCTTCTGTTACTCCTCTACCCCACCCCCCACCCCCCGCCCCAGCCCCACACCACCACGACACTATTCCTATAAAAGTTTTGACACCTGCATCAAATCAAACTGCTGCATTTAGCATCCTCTCACCACCCCTCCCTCCCCATCATCAGATGTCCTACCCCCCCCCCCCCTCCCACCCCATTCTCTCACCACCCCTCATCATTAGACGTCCTGCTCCCCACCCCTATCAGATGTCGTCGTCCCCCCCCCCCCCCTGGCTTCAGACTGGGAGTCTGTATCAAAGCAGCGTGCGTAGAGCTTCAGAACTAAACCAGCTCGGTTTGAATTCAGATCCAGAGGGCCGTAGCGTATCAAAAGGCTGTCGTCGGGATCCCCGATGACAACTGTTATTTAGCGGGGCTGTTAACCGGGCAGGCCCCCAGCTGTCTGTTCTCCACAACAACAACAGAACCCTCCACTTGGCCTTCCTATCCATTTTAACGAGGCCTCTAAATTTTCACGTTTCAAATGATGACTCTATCGATGGTTCCAATTACCCTGTGTTGTTTCTAGATAAAGCCCTTTTACAAATGATATACAAACGTCGTAAAAAGCGAGCGAAATAATACACGAGCGTAAAACACCCGCCCCTGACCTCCCGGGCGCCTCCGAGAGAGCCCGACGGGACGCGGGCCCCCGCCCTCGCGCTCTCACGCTTTTTCCCACAACACCCCCTGGTTCCGAACGGACCGTCCCTGGCGCGAGTCGCTCGTCTCTCGTTCGTCGGCATTAAATCTGTGGTCTTTTAACTGCGGCTGTCTGATAGACAAAAAAAACTGCCGTCCAAAAACAAAAAGATCGACATCTTGACTGCTGCCTCCGTCGTCCATGTTTGTGTCATCGTGTATCATCGGGCTGGCGCTACCTTCTATCGACCCGGGTTTTCGGTTTCTCGCTCGGGCCCTGGGCCCTGGCCTGGCTTAGAGAAACTGTGAGGACCGGTGACTTGGTGAGTCCTAGCGGAGCCCTGGGGGGTTCTGGGTCTGGGATGGAGGCGCTGTGGGCCATACGGAGCTTTGCTGAAACACAGTAATGTGCTACCAGAACATCTGGACCCTCTCAGCTCCACACAGCCAGGGAGCCAGGCCTCTCCACGTCTCTGCCCAGAGAGCCTCGACACTCCTGGAGGCCACCTCTACCGCTCTGCCCCAGGGTACGGACACGTACACACACTCACACACACACACGGGCACCTCTATGTGGCGCTGACTGACGCAGAGAGGGTTGTTTGGTGTGGGTGCTCTGAGGGGAAAGCCCCTGGCCTCTCTGCCATACGTGCTGCCAGAGGAGATAAAACAGGCTCCGCCGTAAAGCAGCGCTCCTTTGAAATAGGATCGCCCCGGCCTTGTAAATCCTGCCCCGCTTCTATACATTACACACGACACTAAACACGGAGATACGCACATAAAACATGCCTGTCTGTTTGTCTCTTTCTCGCTCTTGTGCATTCTGTCTTTCTTGTTCTCTCTCTAGGTGGGTCTCTTTCTTCCCCCCCCCCCTCTCTCTCTCTCCCCCCCCCACCCCCCCCCCTCCCCCCCCCCCCCCCACCTCTCTCTCTCCCCCCCCCTCTCTCTCTCCCCCCCCACCCCCCCCCCTCTCTCCCCCCCCACCTCTCTCTCTCCCCCCCCCTCTCTCTCTCTCCCCCCACCCCTCTCTCTCTCCCCCCACCCCTCTCTCTCTCCCCCCACCCCTCTCTCTCTCCCCCCACCCCCCCTCTCTCCCCCCACCCCTCTCTCTCCCCCCCCACCCCCCTCTCTCTCCCCCCCACCCCCCACCCCCCTCTCTCTCTCCCCCCCACCCCCCACCCCCCTCTCTCTCTCTCTCTCTCTCTCTCCAACTATTTCTCTCTCCCTCTGGATCACAGATTGCTCAACAAACCCTCACACATTATCAACAACATTCTTGGGCCGGAGAAAATAGGACAATTAAATAAAAATGTAGGACACAAATCTGTCCGGATCGTTAGACTGACTTCAGTCTCTGCACCTGATGGACCTGATATACGGCATCTGCTTTGTATGTCAAACATGAGAGACTCTGACCTAAGGCACCACACCTACACACTGTCATACTGTAACAATACTGTAACAAACACAACGCAGGGATGAAAGGCACTGATGTCACTCCCAGTGGTCTCTCTTTCTCTCTCTCTCTCTCTCTCTCTCTCTCTCTCTCTATGTGTGTCTCTCTCTCTCTCTCTCTCTCTCTCTATGTGTGTGTGTCTCTCTCTCTCTCTCCCTCTCTCTCCCCCTCTCTCTCCCCCCCTCTCTCCCCCTCTCTCTCCCCTCTCTCTCTCCCCCTCTCTCTCTCCCCTCTCTCTCTCCCCCTCTCTCTCTCCCCCTCTCTCTCTCCCCCTCTCTCTCCCCCCTCTCTCTCCCCCCCCTCTCTCTCCCCCCTCTCTCCCCCCCTCTCTCCCCCTCTCTCTCCCCCTCTCTCTCTCCCCCTCTCTCTCTCCCCCTCTCTCTCTCCCCCTCTCTCTCTCCCCCTCTCTCTCCCCCCCTCTCTCTCCCCCTCTCTCTCCCCCTCTCTCTCCCCCTTTTTCTCCCCCTCTCCTGATGTTTACAGGTCCTGGTAGATTGGGCTAGGGGGCAGTGGGGACCCAGTGCTGGCCTGCCTCCAGCCCCCAGCCAAACCCAGTGTTCTCTTCTGACCTGGTTCCCACTGCTGACC
>NC_137684.1:12911810-12916810 GCF_963989245.1 Nansenia antarctica | reverse complement strand
ACAATCGCACGGTCCACACAGGCTGGCTGGGGGGGAGGCTGTGACTACCCCCGTATGCTGACTCGACCAAGTCGAAAAACCCCAGTCCTTAGTGATCAAACTGATCCCAATCCTGTGTTGACGGTTTGAACTACCCGTTTTGAAAATTTGATCCAGATTCCAGATTAAAGCTTGGATTCGATTTCCTGATCTGATCGGATATCAAAGTGATCCTAATCCTGTTTTTTGGGTTTTGAACTACCCAAAATCCAAATCTGATCCGATCAGATAGGGATTAAAAGTTTTGAACTACTGGGCCTTGGAGATCTAGATTCTGGTGATCTGGGGTATAAGCAATACTTACCATATATTAAAACTAAGTTAAAATATCGTCCTATTATTAAAAAGATGGGTTTTTAGTCTTGACTTGAACATATGTGCTGAGGTTGCATCCCTAATGTAAACTGGCAGTGCATTCCACAATCTGGGTGCATAAAATGAGAATGCAGCCTCACCAAATCTCTTCTTTTGTACATGTGGTACACAGAGAAAACCAGCGTCAGAAGATGCTGGGTTCTTAGCACAGGGAAACGGGTGTTAGTGTTAGAAGGTGCGGAGGGAACAGGAACTGATCGGACCGGTCACTTCCTGTTTGCCTGCCCACCCATACTGATGTCGTGGGCCTGACGGTGACCTCTGACCCCGGCAGCTGTATAAGGTCGTCCGGCCCCTGAGCATGGACCTCTCCTACACTGACACACTCACACTCTTCTCTTCCTGTGGAGCCTGTTCGGTACATCTCAGTAGTGGGGTGAGGTGATGGCTAACCCCCACACAACACTGACCTCTGGGAGGTCACATGACGAGGCCGGAGGATGTAGAGCAGAGAAAGGGAGAGGAGGAGAGGAGGAGAGGATGACAAGAGAAAGACAGGAAACTCAGAAGAGGAGGAGAGGGTTGAGACAGTGGGAGAGGTGAGAGAGAACGAGAGACGGAGAGAGAGACGGAGAGAGAGACAGAGAGAGAGAGAGAGAGAGAGAGAGAGAGAGAGAGAGACAGAGAGAGACAGAGAGAGAGAGACAGAGACAGAGAGAGAGACAGAAACAGACAGAGAGAGACAGAGACAGAGAGAGAGAGACAGAGACAGACAGAGAGAGACAGAGACAGAGAGAGAGACAGAGACAGAAACAGAGAGAGTGAGACAGAGAGAGAGAGAGAGACAGAAACAGACAGAGAGAGAGACAGAGAGAGAGAGAGGGAGAGACAGAAACAGAGAGAGTGAGACAGAAACAGAGAGAGTGAGAGAGAGAGAGACAGAAACAAACAGAGAGAGAGACAGAGAGAGAGAGTGAGAGGGAGAGAGACAGAAACAGAGAGAGTGAGAGAGAGAGACAGAAACAGACAGAGAGAGAGACAGAGAGAGAGAGAGAGAGACAGAAACAGACAGAGAGAGAGACAGAGAGAGAGAGAGAGAGAGAGAGAGAGAAAGAGACAGAAACAGAGAGAGAGAGACAGACAGAGAGACAGAGAGAGAGACAGAGAGAGAAAGAAAAATAGGGCAGGAAGGAGAGAGAGATGGGGAGGACGATAAGAAGAAGACATGACGACAGGAGAGAAGAAGAAGGAGGGAGAGAGATAGAGACATAGATAGGGCCAGAGGGAGAGGAAGACTGAGAGAGAGAGAGAGAGAGAGAGAGAGAGAGAGAGAGAGAGAGAGAGAGAGAGAGAGAGAGAGAGAGAGAGAGAGAGAGAGAGGGAAGAGGAGACACTCACCACCTGGACCTGTCCGTCCTCCCCGATGCGGTGGATCTGGACCTGCTGGACCTGCTGGTTGGCCAGGGCGTAGTGCAGGGTCTGCTGGGCCGCGCCCTCGATGTGGGTCTCTGTCACAGTGCCCCCCTCTGGTGAGGAGGAGAACCGACACACACATGAGAACAGGCCAGGAGGCTGAGAACACACACACCGACCGAGGGACAAGCTAGGGCATGAATAAGTGGCCTATACTGTCACACACCCACACACACACACACACACACACACACACACACACACACGCACGCACGCACACACACACACACACGCACGCACGCACGCACGCAGAGCTTAAGGAAAAGTTCCTTTCTTTGAAAACTTGGCTTCCACCCAGGACATCTGCGAGAAGACGGTGTTTATACTCCATCAAACATGTCTAAATACACAACAAGCAATCTGAACCTAGCAGTCCAAACACACTCATAGCCTCGCAGTCAAACGCAAACTCCCAACTCCAGTCTAAACACCCACTATCACACTGACAGCCTCCGACCCTCCCCTCACCCCCCCCCAGAGCCCTACCTACCCTCTCAGCCGAGGCACACTACACAACACCACACTTACACGCAGTAGAACTTAGTAGAAGTTATTGAAAATATATAAACAAAAAAACTATCCGAAATATAATATGTGGCGGTTCGGTGGAAACGGTCCGTTGTTGTTAAACGGCAGAGAACAACCCCCCAATACATGAAGTTAAAATGAGTTTTCATGGTAGATAAAAACAAACAAAACAAAATAAAGTAATCGTGTACACACAGTGAACATAGGCAGCGTACGACACGTCACTACGTAACTACTAGAGCAGCTCAGGGCCTGGCAGGGGACTCTGTTTGTTGGAAATGTGGCCTTTCTCCCATCTCTCAGCATAGCTGTGTGCTGGATAAAGTAAATAAGCCCAGGCCACAGTTGTTGCCAGGCAGGCCAGAGGACCAGGTGGCTCGTGGAGCCTGCAGTTTTTGGTGTAAACTCTCTCCCTGTTCATTAATAAATAACTTTTTGTTAACACGCAGACTTAGAGTTCCCTCTTTTCGGGTCCATCAGTGTCTAAGCAGATTAAGGGGTGTGTGAGAGTGCTGGCGTGTGTGTGTGTGTGTGTGTGTGTGTGTGTATGTGTGTGTATGTGTGTGTATGTGTGTGTGAAAGTGCTGGTGTGTGTGTGTGTGTGTGTGTGTGTGTGTGTGTGAGAGAGGGCTGGTGTGTGTGAGAGTGCTGGCGTGTGTGTGTGCGTGTGTGTGTGTGTGTGTGTGTGTGTGTGCGGCTGCGCGCAGTGTGAACTGTGTGAACTGTGTGTGTGTGTGTGTGTATGCTGTGCACTCGGGGGTGTGTGTGTGTGGCCTGAGAGAGCGCCTGCTATGACAGTCCACCCCGGGTGTCTAACCCTGGTGTGGGCTGCTGGGCTCACAGGATATTTGTCTCTCCCCGGCCGCCCCGCCCGTCAGAGGTGAAGGGTGATGGATCTCAGGGAGAGGAGAGACAAGCGTTGTTGTGTAGGGATCACAACCATCTGCTACACACACACACACACACACACACACACACACACACACACACACAGGCCTGCTGTCTGCTGAGCCTGCTGAAACCATTCCATTATGTCATCACTGTGTGTGTGTGTGTGTGTGTGTGTGTGTATATGTGTGTGTGTGTATGTGTCTCTGTGTGTGTGTGTGTGTGTGTGTGTTTCGCGACAGACAGACAGCTTGATGGCTGCCGTGAGTGGTGAGATGAACGCGCTCAACATCTAAGCTCACATACACCCGTTGTAACTGCCATCGTTATTGCAGTGGGAATAAGATGCACTGGATGCTTTTGATACAATGTGCCTCGTTACCACACTAAGATTGGCTTTTAAACAAGCCCTGAACAGCGGGCGAATCAAGCCCTGAACAGCGGGCGAGTCTACAAACAACGCCCGAACGTCTGCGACCCAAGCCTAACACCGGCCGGAGATGTTCCCGTAGACTTCAAGACGGCAATGACAGACTACGAGTGGACTAATTTTTTCCATAAAGGAATATTCTCCGCGACGCAAGGAAACGCGCGTCCATACGGATTCAAGCTTCTGAAATATGTCGCCAGAATCCTGAAGAAATTCCCACCCTCTGTCGATTTCCCGGTGGACCTTACACCTGACTCGCTGACAGCTTGGATAGAAACGCAGCTTTGCTTCATCTGTGAGAGAATACAACCAGCGCTGCGGGCCTCCGGGACAGAGACACATCGACAACACACCATGAGGGGTCTGAGAATTGCTGCAATGACTAAAAGAAAGGCCAAACAGGTTGCCACATTTTGCTCTGTCTCAGCTATTATTGGCAGCTTGGCCGTGTGGAGAAGGAGGTGTTATGTGTACCCTTAAGTGTTCAGTGCTGCTTAGCCCCGAAATATTTGATTCCCTGTTTGTATAATATAATTTGTGGAACCAAATAAAGTATTCAAATGTGTGTGTGTGTGTGTGTGTGTGTGTGTGTGTGTCTGTGTGTGTGTGTGTGTGTGTGTGTGTGTGTCTGTGTGTGTGTTGTAGGTAGCGTACCCTGAGCGGCGGGGGTCCGTCTGGAGAAGCTCTTGACAGCCAGACTCTGGCCTCTCTGCTTGCGTCTCCAGGCCGTGCGACACTTGGAGTCGATGCTCTGCTTGATGCGATACCAGTCTGACTCTGTGATGCCGAACTTATAGAACAGGTGACCTGAGGGCAGAGTGGAGAGGTTTACATAACTTAACAGTAAATCACGGAAAAAACTATCATCGGCACCCCTCTCCCATCATTATCATAATCACATAAGCTCTCACTGGCACAGCACCAGAATATTTGAAAGACATTTTGCTAGCATATCAGCCCAATAGAGCTCTCAGGTCTTCTGACGCTGGTTTTCTCTGTGTACCACATGTACAAAAGAAGAGATCTGGTGAGGCTGCATTCTCATTTTATGCACCCAGATTGTGGAATGCACGGCCAGTTTACATTAGGGATGCAACCTCAGCAAATATGTTCAAGTCAAGACTAAAAACCCATCTTTTTAATATTGCATTTAAATTACAAAATAATTAAATTAAGATTATATAATGATTAAAGCACTTTGAGCTGCAACGTTTGCAGGAAAAGCGCTATACAAATAAAGTTATTATTATTATTATTATTATTATTATTATTATTATTATTATTATTATTATATAACTTCACTTGACAGTAAATCACGGAAAAAAAC
>NC_137684.1:12686810-12906810 GCF_963989245.1 Nansenia antarctica | reverse complement strand
AGGTTCTTTTGCTGACACACAGCAGCTGTTCGGGGGGATATTTGACTCGATACTGGGGCACAGTCAGATGAATGACTTCCCCTGCGATCTAACAAGCAGGGTGTTTATCGGAGTCTCGTCGTAAGCTATGGCCGGATTCTACCTTGTGTACGTTGCAGAGACACATGTGAGGCAGTAGGTTACAGCTGCTACAGCGATAGAGCTTTTCGTTGAAGGACATATTACCAAACGATTGATTCGAATGGCCGTAACATTTGGCAATCAAAACAGCAGCTGTATCTTCTTGGGAGACATAATGACGTGTTGTGTTCATGAGTGTCAGAGATGCATGAATTTGCCCCCCCAACTGTTTTCTTGAGGGGGGGGGGCATCTGTGCACGGTTGGGGGGGCATTCCCCTCTGAAGCCCCCCCATTGGAGCTGGCCCTATGTGTTCATTTGAAGCAATATGGTCTAAATTCTACCAAGCACATTATATTATATTATAGGGTGGGGTGGGGCCACATTGGTATGCTATCAAATGTCGGTTCCTTCCTGAGACACGGTTGGTTATGGTATGGTAGGACAACAATTCTAGGGCTCTTGGTGAAGCAATTATAGAACATTAATAGTGCCGTAAAACCTCACCAATGAAAGTGTTACATGTTGTTCTCTCGCATACACACACACACACACACACACACACACAGTAAACACAGGACTACTGCACATTCATAGTCTTTCCTAGGCCTGATACCATAGCACCCCCATGTGGCCGTCTTTGGCAGTGCAACAACATGCGGTTGTACTGTGACGCATTGAACATGTTGGCAGATATAGTGCACATATGAGTGAAATAAAAGACTTCACATCTGTAGCACTGATTCAATAAGCTTGAGTATAACCTGTATACTTCAATAAAACAGTTGTACAATGGCATAAGCACAGTCAGGGACTGCTTAATGAGGGAATAAAAACCTGTTTCTGCAGGCCTGTCCATGAGCACTGAGCAAGATGCCAACACAGATTTATGAGCTATATGAGCTCGTCTGCTTGTTTTGGTTCAAACTCTGGCTGCTGCATTTTGGTCTGATTGCAGTTGGCCAATAGCTTTCTTCGGAAGACCAGAAAGGAGACCGTTACAATAGGCCAAACGGGTAATAGCAAAAGCATGCATTAACACTTCTGCATCAGCTTGCCGGAGAAAATGCCGAACTTTTGCAAAGTTCCGTAGATGATAAAAAGCATTTCTAGTGATAGATTTGATGTGAGGCTCAAAGATTAAGTCAGAATCTCTAATCACACCTAGATTCTTAGCTTCATGTTTGCAGTTTGAAAGCAAGGTTCCCACGGTATTCAACAATTTGTCTTTTTGTGGTTTTGGTCCAATGACAAGAATCTCAGTTTTGTCCTGATTTAATTGTAGAAAGTTTGTGGAGCTGAGTGCATGTGAATTATCAGGCAATACTGATATGTCCAGCTGAGTATCATCAGCATAACTATGAAAATGTACACCATGTTTTCTGATGATTCCACCTAATGGGATCATGTACAGGGAGAAGAGCAAGAGCAATTTCGAAACTGGACCGCCCGCCACTAATGTGAAAGATCCTGGAGGAAACACTGTACTGTATCAAAAGCAGCACTCAAATCTAACAAGAAAAGAACTGATACACCACCAGCATCTATGATAAGTCTGAGATCGTTTACAACCTTTACTAATGCAGTCTCAGTACTAGGGCTGGGTTAAAAAAATCGATTTCCCGATTTTGAATCGATCTTCATTGAATGAGCGATTATCGATTCATAAATCCCGAGATCGATCTTTCATGCATTTTCCTGCTTGCAGCTTCAACCCGCAACGAGATCTCGTGGCCAGATCTCACGCTACAAGAATTTATCATATCTCACGCAACGAGAGGTCTCAACACTGTAAAATCTAAAAACATGGCGATGGCAGGGACACTCAAGTCACCACCAGGCTTAAAGGCAGATGTCTGGGTGCATTTTGCATGTACAAATTATGGCGATAGAGATGAGCAGGACAAAAGCAAAGCCATATGCAAGCTGTGCGCAGTGGAGGTTACATTTTGTGGAACCACTTATTGAGGCATCTCCCTGACGTGAAACATGGAAAAGCGGATCCGAAACAAGCCTCTCTGATAAAGACGTTTGGTTGCAAATTACAATCAAATTCTCTGCGTGCCCAACAAATTACCGAGGCTGTAGAAAATGTTATTAGCAAGGATATACGCCCGTACAGCGTTGTCGAAAATGCTGGCTTTCGAAGCCTCGTCAGTGTACTAGAACCACGCTACGTGTTACCGACACGCAAACAGTTGAGTGAAGTGATAGTCCCAGACATGTCCGCGCAGGTGAAACGTGACTTCGCAACTTCACTTCAGCCAGCAGAGAGTTGCCATAACGTGTGACAGCTGGACATCCAGAGCAATGGACTCGTACCTGACAATCACTTGCCACTTTATCAGTGAGGCTTGTTTCGGATCCGCTTTTCCATGTTTCACGTCAGGGTGATGCCTCAATAAGTGGTTCCGTAGATTTGTGATGTTTCCACTAACTTATTGTTACTACAGTATTTTAATAATCATTGATTTTCCAATTATGTTTATTCCTGAATAAAAGCAGTAATGAAGGGCTTTAGTTTCATGGACATTATGGTTTACAATGTGTTTTTTGTTCCCCAAAATACCCTCATCTATTGCACTATTTTCGTTTGAGTTTTGCACATTTTTATTTTGTATATAACATATATATATATTATGCAAATAAGCTATTTGAGATAGTCCTGAGGGATATGTGATGTCTTGTTTACCGATAGGCTATGTTTGCAGCCCCTTTATTTACACTGGCTGCAGTAAAGCACGTTAAAAAGCACTTTTTGTAGTGTCTGATTTAGCAAAATGTTGGTCAATGATGTTCATTTATGTTCCAATAAGAAGTACATTCATGTAACTGCTTTGGAGTCAATTCTTAATGTAAACATTTATATGTTTAACAATGCTACATGTTATAGGGTTCCTTGAACCATTTATAGCATTAGTTCTGAGAATCTCTTCATATTCAAGGAAAATTGATATTGTAACTAAATCGAATCGGAATCGAATCGAATCGAATCGTGAATCGAATCGAATCGGGAGCTGTGAATCGGAATCGAATCGTTTTGGGAAATCAGTGGCGATACCCAGCCCTACTCAGTACTGTGGTTAGAACGAAAACCTGATTGAAACTTGTTTTTGCTAAGAAAATCAGCAAGTTGTCTGAAAATCACTTTCTCAAGGATTTTACTTAGAAAAGAAAGGTTAGATATTGGTCACCAAATAATGATCGCACAGTCTGCAGATCGGCAGTTCGAACCCCCCGGCTGGCCACATGTCGAGGTGTCCTTGGGCAAGACACTGAACCCCAAATTGCTCCCAATGAGCGGGCTGCCGCCTTGCATGGTAGCTTGCCGCCATTGGTGTGTGAATGTGTGAATGAGAGACCATTGTAAAGCGCTTTGGAATAAGGCGCTATATTAAGTCAGTCTGTTTATAGTTAGTTGCCGTTAGTTTCTGTGTTTGTCTGTTTGTCTGTCTGACTGTCTTTCTGTCAATATGTAAAGCGTCCTTGGGTCTCTTGAAAGGTGCTATATAAATCTCAGCTATTATTATTATTATTTATAATTTTATATTATTATATATATTAACATAACACTAGCTACCAACGTTTATAAAAGGTTCTGTTTAAATTAAAACTTCAACCATGTAAAAGGAGTTGCTGTGAGAGTGTGTGTGTGTGTGTGTGTGTGTGTGTGTGTGTGTGTGTGTGTGTGTGTGTGTGTGTGTGTGCGCGCGCGTGTGTGTGTGTGTGTGTGTGTAGGGTGTGACGGAGCCGTACCCTCTGAGTTGAGGGTGATGAGGGTGACGTTCTGGGTGCTCTGGGCGTTGGCCTGGCCGCTGTTGGACACCGAGTCGCTGGCCTCCGAGCCGCTCTCCTGGTCCTCCTGGCTGTCCTCCGGCGCTGGCACCTTCACCAGGATGGTGTTCTGTCTCCGCCCGCCCACCGTGCTGATGGAACACACACACACACACACACACACACACACACACAGAGAGACAAACACACACACACACACACACACACACACACACACACAGAGAGAGAGAGAGAGAGAGAGAGAGAGAGACAGAGAGAGAGAGAGAGAGAGAGAGAGAGAGAGAGACAGAGAGACAGAGAGACAGAGAGAGACAGAGACAGAGACAGAGACACACAGACACACAGACACAGACAGACACACAGACAGACATACACACACAGTTAGAGCCGACCTAAACTGTGATTCTGAGTTCTGTTTGTTTCAGTGTTTCTTATTGTTCTCCTGAAGAGAAACTAAACTAAAGGACCAGGTGTGTCAGTTAACAGGTGTGTCGGTGTCTCACTTGCTGAGGAGGTTCTCCAGCGACTCCTCCCCCCGGTTCACCGTGTCGTCCTGGCTGGACGACTTCATCCTGTCACTCCTCAGGATCACGTTTGTCTGTGGGACGACACTGCAGGAGGAGATGTCGGTTTACTTTCACTTCAATGCCACGTCCCTGTCGAATGGACCTATCGCTAAGCCACACCCCCTTTGAAAACTCGGACAAACAAACAACGCTTCACTGACAGTGACTGACTGACCGACCGTGACTGAATGACATTCAATGACTTACAATGGCGGGAGTTGGCACATTTCTGATTTCTGATTTACCACAGCAAGTAATAGACATGTTTTTTAAAGAGGACGAGAATATTTAGTCTAGAAGCTTTTCACCATCAGATATTAGCGAGTTGTTTGTCTGAGTTTTCTGGCTGTAGTAACTTTTGCTGTGATATGATTGGACAATATCTATTTTGGGGCGTGGCTTAGCCATAGGTCCATTGTGTACATGTGAATATATACGCTCAGCTCGACTGCTCGACCAGTGCCAACCCCCCCGGTCTTAAAGTCCCCCATCTTTCCCTGACTAAGTCCTACTAGGATCCTCCCACCGCGCCCGTTCTGACGCCTGCTCCGTCTCACCAGCGCACTTTGTTCCAGGTCTGGGTGGCCCCCAGAGGGGAGCCGGCCACCATGGGGACCTGGATGGGCCCCTGGATCTTGTTCTTCACCACGGCGTCCAGTTTGCGTTCCAGCGCCTTGCAGGTAGCCTCCACCTGCTGCAGCTTGGACTCCATGCTGTCCAGACGCTGGCAGATCGACTGGTTGATGGAGTACAGCAGGGTCTACACAGAGAGAGAGAGAGAGAGAGAGAGAGAGAGAGAGAGAGAGAGAGACAGAGAGAGATCGAGTTGAAGGTGTGTATCACAGTCACAATATGACACATTTTTAGGCATGTAATAATAATAATAATAATAATAATACATTAGACTTATATAGCGCTTTTCTAGACACTCAAAGACGCTTTACAAACTGAAAAGATCGAGTAGTAAAATAAAAAACATAAAAAAATAACTAAAAGAAAGAAAGTATAGGGGTCTAATACATTTTTAGATTAGTGTCTTTGTAGGACAATCTACTCTGTGTACTGCAAGTATATCTAGATTTCGGGCGGAGAAGCGGCAAACAAGCAACGCCAGCGTCCTCTCTCGACTGGCATTTTTTGAAAAGTGAATGTATATACAGGTGTGGTGAGCAGTCTGAGCACTAAAGCAAACATGCTAAAGCTTTCAGATGTTAACGAGGTGGTGCTCCAACCTGGTGGTAGAAGACGTTCTCCTATATAAATGCAAAGTGCATTGAGACCCTGAGACTTAAGTGAAGAGCGCTTAAGTATGTAGGTAGATGTAATCCGTTATTATATTGTATCCGTAATGTAATCCCCATAGTGATCCGCAACGCCCCCACCCTAGACTCCTTCAAATCAGCCCTTAAAACCCATCTGTTCACCAAGGCCTTTGGCCCCTAGTCACTGTTTCTGTTTTGCTTTGTTTGTTCTCTGTTTTGTCTGTCTGACCATCTCCTATTGAATTGTAAAGCGTCCTTGGGTTTTATGAAAGACGTTATACAAATCCAAGTTATTATTATTATTATTATTATTATCAGAATCGCAGAAAAGCAAAACGCCTCAATATGAAACATGCTCTTAGTCTGATTAATAATAATAATAATAATAATAATAATAATAATAACTTTAATTTATATAGCGCCTTTCAAAAAGCCCAAGGACGCTTTACAAGGGAATGATCGGACAGACAAAACAGAAAACAAACAAAACAAAACTGAAACAATGACTAAGGGCCAAAGGCCTTGATTGAGCTGGGAAAAGCTTTCACCAGAAGTGAGTACACCCGTAACCCGGCGGAGGATTACCTTGAGAGACGCTTCATGACTGTTGTCCAACCTCTGGCGTTTCCTCAGCGGCTTCTCCTCGCCATCCTCATGATTGTCCAACACGTCTAGGACCAATCAAACAGTCACATGTGTCTTCATCAATCACAGTCACAATCTGTTTGAAACACTCCCCTCTGGCAGGAGGCTGCGGTCCATCAGGACCAAAACCTCTCGCCACAAAAACAGTTTCTTTCCTGCAGTCAGCCTCATCAACAAGGCCCGGGACCCCCACTGACAGACTCTTACCCCGCCCCCATAGACACTATATATTGTAAATATTCATTCATATTTATATCTTACTTTATTTGGTATCTATGCTTCTCTACGTTTTTTTGCACTACTTGCTTTTTAATTTGTATTATTATTTTTTGTTATGTTTCTGGTGAAACCACAGCAAATTCCTTGTATGTGAAAACTACTTGGCGAATGAAGTCATTCTGATTCTGATCATGAGCAAAAAAACTACTGGATGTGTTTAAGTTAAACGTTTTTTCCTGGTATGAAATCAACCATACTGATAATAGCAATCATATGTGCAAACCAGACTAAATCTATCTGGCATTCTGCAACACCACACTCTCCTAAATAGCACTTGTTGTGTGTTTAGAATGACTGCTGTCTTGTCCCCACAAGCATTAATTCTCAGCGCACAACAAGTGGTTGTGTGTTCTACTTGGCTTCTGGTTCCAGTGGACCTTTGTGTTCTGTTGTAGAGATCTTACCTGTCTGGTCCTGGCCCAGGTCCTCCACTGCTATCTGCACTATCTCTGCCAAGTCCTGCTCTGACATCATTCAGACCTGGAGAGGGGACAATGACATCATTACTGTTCCAGACGCACCGGTCCGATACTGAGCATCGGTATTGGCCGATTTTGGCGTAACATTTTATTTATATATATATATATATATATAATTTTATTTTGTATTATTATTATTATTTGTTTTTGTTTTTGTTTAGTTAAAAATACATTATTTATTTTCTGTTTAGTTAAGTTAGGCTACAAATCCTGTTTATGTCTGTATTCAATTGTTATAGGGTGGTGGGAGGGTGGGAGGAAAGGGGAAAACATGTTTGCCATGTTTTAAATTGTGATTCAGTGTACAATTTGATGTGATTTGCAAACTGAAAATCAATAAATATATTGCCAGGGTATGGCGTATGCTATTGACCAATCTGATGCCATGCCTCTAATCGGCGTAAAACTCAAGTTACTTCATGCATTTGATAGCACAGATCTGTTTGTTGCAAAATGTACAATGTGAGTGTTCACATGAAAAGGAGCCTTTCATCGGATCGGTACTCAACATCGGCCAATACCCCAAGTTCAGAACTCAGAAGAAAAGTGGTATTGATGCCTCCCTAATTGCTGTAGGCTAAATAAAACAGCACTGACATTATCTGACTATTCATTTCTGTCACCAGGCAAATTGCCTGTATAAAAATACATTTTATTAGCCTATATACACATAACATAATGTACCATATGCATTTGAGTGAGTGTGTGTGACATGACATACATGGAATGTGTTTAATCTGTCCAGGGGAATAGACTTGTGTTGTGATTGTGTGTCACTGTCACACGGGAGGATGCCAAAGCCATCAGCAGATGACCTGTGGGCCTGGAGGGTCGTGAAGGAGGTTTAGTTGAGGGGATCATGTTGGCCTGGACAAGACGACAGCTCAACTATGTGTTTCATGGACATACAACTGCATGTATGGGCCAACTAAGCCAATAGTCCTCATTTTTTGTTATAGTTATACACATCCAGCTACGAGGGCTGCGCCTGTCTGTACTGTTATGAAAGATTTGTCATTTGAGTGGAGAAACACAGGACAGTCCAGGGTGTTTTCCTGCAGACCCTCCCAGTAGAAGTGCTTTAGCAGCTAGCAGGGTTGGACATTGAACATGTCTCTGAGACAACTGTCTCTCCATCTAGACAGATCTAATCCGTGATCTGTCAGAGTCCGATCCTGCTATCCGAGAGGAACGTTGTCTCGGGGGATTACATACATTACACACGACCCTGATCCTAGCAGGACCACCGTAGCCTCCATTGGGCGCGCTACTAGCCAGCGTGGCTAACCTCCTACTGGAGCGCGAGAAATGTGGGTAAACGAGTTCCAAATGAGTCTAGCACGGCGAACTACAAACACCGTGAAAGTCATCCGTACGAGTCTAAAGAGAGCAGCTCTACCCGCTGAAATCACAGGACAAGACAGCTAGCTAGCTAATAACAGCTATGAAGCTAGCTGGCTAACAACAGCTATAAAGCTAGCTCGGCTAATCGCTAGCTAGCTTGTAGCCAAGCTAACCAACCTAGCTAGCTATGCTATCTGCTATCTGCTATCCGCTAGGCCTCGATGTCCATAATTCGTGGCCTCGTAATAGATCAATGTTGCGAGTTGTGTAAGCTGTGGTGGTCCAGTGTTAACGTTGTTCAGAGAGCCGCCAGCGTGTCGCCCGGCCGGCGGACAGAGATGTACCGTGTTAGATGTGGTTATATTACCGTGTGAGTGAGGAGCTCTCGTGTTGTTTTGTAGGGTTCCGATAACGGCGTCGTTCCTCGCGAGAGAAAAAAGCCCTGCGCTCGAGTCTCCCTCTCCCTCACCCGCCAAGCCCAGACAGGCTGCGATGTTAGAAAGAGGTGGAGCAAAACCCTATGGAAGTATATAGCTGACATAATTCAAATGCTAATGCAATATGAGATTGCAATTGCATGTTCCACTTTTGCATGCATTCTTTCAGACAATATTCAAATTCAAATGCAATTCTAATGATTTGCATTTTAATTTTCATGTACCCGATGTGCACATTCGCTGTCAATATTAAAATTATAATGCAAAGCCATTTGACATTTAATTTCCAAAGTCATGCACTGCTTTGTAGCTGACAAAATTCAAAAGTTCATTCTAATGTGCAAATGACTTTGCAATCCCAAAATAGCATATTCATTTGCCACTTTTTCCTGCGTTATTTGAGTCAATATTCAAATTGTAATGCAATAATGTGATACGCAATTGCATTTACATGTTCTAGGAAACACATCCGCTTTACAGCTGACAAAATTCAAACTCTCTATGCAATTCTAACGCATCCGGGTACTTTGCTCTCCCGTCATGTCCACGCCCCTTTTTGTGTGATAGAAGGGGAGAAGTTTGACTGGCGGTCAATCGAAATTTCTGGTCTTTGCTGCTTTAATCCGATAAAATAAGAAAACCGTAGTGCTTTTTAGATATTAGGAGCCCAGATCCGATGGCCAGTTAGGCAAACTATTATATAGTGTCGTTGCCGATCAATGATCGACGTCGACTCGTTATATAGAGAAAATTAATGAAATAGGGGTTGATTCATCAGAGCAGTCATACGTCATCTCCCTGTCATCAGGGATTTGTCGATCTTTGATTTGATTTGCCGTGTAAATCCCCAGATGAGAGTGTTACATTAGTTTTCTTAAGATAGGATAATGAATAAATCTGTTCAATTGGCATTTGCCTACTGTTAATCAGTGCCTACTGTTAATCAGTAGCCTGTATGGTGTATATGAAGATGTTATAGCTAGCTAGCTACAATTTATCATGAAAATAATGAACAGCAAGCTAGATCCAAAACTAGGGCCGGTGGAGGAGGGCAAGTGTCACATTGGACAGACTACCAAAACAGAAAAATAAAGTATCTTAACGACAGCAAAAGTGATGGATGTCAGAAATAGCCTACATTACCTGGAGATTCAATAAGGTACTTTTATATGACAGGATATGGGTTAGGCCAGTCTAGCTCATACATACATACTCAGTCCGTTTTTTCACTCACTCATTATTACAAGCTTAGGAGGGGGATGGAATGCATGCAAACTGTTACACACCATATACAGTACAAATGAATGTGTTGATTTTTTCCATGTCTTTGCCTTTCAGACAGCAACAAACGCAGGCAACGACTGCGACGCAAGATAGTTGCTGAAAAAAATAAGTTGGCAGAGGAAATGCTGGAGTACAACAGCTATGTCCCTGACTCTGAAAAGATAGACATCAACTCTGTTGATGCTGGGGATGTCTTTGCCTGGCCGTGGGAGCATCAAGGTGTGATGTTTTACATTTACAACTTTACACATTTAGAGATATAATTCACTGGTTCCATAGGGAGTATTAATTTATTTCCTGGTTCGGATTATCACTTATTTGTAGGCGAAGTCAGCTTGAATGCAAAGCGGAAGATGTTCATTCCGGTGATGCTCTCCCGGCGCCTGAAGGAGGAGGAGATGATCTTGATCAAGGAAATGACACAGCATTGCGAATACCTCAAGAAGATGGCAACAACTCTGCGTGGCTCGATTGCAAGGATGGTGGAAAACCTGAAAAGCAACAGTAAGTGTTTTTAAATTAAATGCATTTCTGTCTGCAGTGGTCGGGGGGGGGGTTAGGGTTGGGGGGGGGGGGGGGGGGGTCAGGATCGAATCTGATTGGTGCCGGTGTAACAGAGTTGGGAATGTATGTTTAGTTGTGGTGAATGTAGATGAGTTTCGCCGTGCTTGAGCAGCCCTGGTTGTTGTTGGAGCCCCCTTTGGAGTTTGGGTGTACTGCAGGTCTGCACGTTCTTTTGTCCTTCTGTTGTTGCCATACTTACGGTGGTACCAGAATATGGCTGCCATCTGAATAGGTATGTGCGCGATGTAAAATGCTCCTCGTATTTTATTATTTGTGTGGAGAATCTTGTAATGTAAGGTGAAAATGTTGGTGTAGTACTGTGCTGTTTGTTTTTACATGTATTGTGATGATTTCTGTATAGTTTCGTCCACGGATTGTATGTTTGTGAACATTTATTGTATGTTATTTTGAATGCGCAGATTCACAAGAGTTGCAGACCAGAGGAAGATTTGTGTTTTATATGTCTTCCATGCAGGTATGTTGCTCCACATGTTGTTTGTAATTGTTATTTGTAATGTTTGAGGGAAATTTGTGTTCTTTCTGTAAACAAATTATCCTGATGTGAAATATACATACACGGTGGGACAACCAGAATATGGCTGCCATCTGAATAGATTCACAAGAGTTGCAGACCAGAGGAAGATTTGTGTTTTATATGTCTTCCATGCAGATCAATAAAAAGAATTGGTTGAAAGAAGTTTGCCTGTTTGACCATCGTTACACCACCAGATTGGGCAGTGTGACAAAGAATGACAAGGTTTATTCCCGAAACCTACATCCGTTGAGTCAGACTAGTTTTAGCCAATCACATTTTTTACCAATCAAAACGCATTAAGTTTTTAGTCAAATCGATGAGGGTCTAATCATTGAGGTGAACAAAAATTAAACAGGGACTGAACTCTTATCAGACTGGAAGGTTTGTTGAGTTAGTTACTCTTTATCCACACACACACTTCTTATCCACCACTGATGATGACTAACAAGCGCAAATTCGCAATGAATGTATGGTGGTGTAGTCTGATAAGCCAAACTGCCTCCTAGAGGTGAGACATAAAGTGATAGCCCTTGTTTTGGTTGAAAGTCCTTCTGAGTTGTCATTTCTAGTAGTCATGATGACAGTTTTTTCCTTTTAAAAAAAAAAAATCTTGCAGATATTCCACCAGACCACACAGCTCTAGGGTATGGAGGACTGCTGTGCAGCTTGAGGAGGACACTGCACGCCACTTGTTACCAGCAGTCGGAGGTTTTTAAAACCTACACTTACTGTTTCAACCCCCTTGATTCCTCCCTTCTTGAATGATCGACGTCGACTCGTTATATAGAGAAAATTAATGAAATAGGGGTTGATTCATCAGAGCAGTCATACGTCATCTCCCTGTCATCAGGGATTTGTCGATCTTTGATTTGATTTGCCGTGTAAATCCCCAGATGAGAGTGTTACATTAGTTTTCTTAAGATAGGATAATGAATAAATCTGTTCAATTGGCATTGGCCTACTGTTAATCAGTGCCTACTGTTAATCAGTAGCCTGTATGGTGTATATGAAGATGTTATAGCTAGCTAGCTACAATTTATCATGAAAATAATGAACAGCAAGCTAGATCCAAAACTAGGGCCGGTGGAGGAGGGCAAGTGTCACATTGGACAGACTACCAAAACAGAAAAATAAAGTATCTTAACGACAGCAAAAGTGATGGATGTCAGAAATAGCCTACATTACCTGGAGATTCAATAAGGTACTTTTATATGACAGGATATGGGTTAGGCAGGAGGAGAATGACAGCTCCCCAGACATGAGTGATGATGAATGTGAGGTGTTGAATTAGCTCCTTGAAATAAAGACAAAGTCAGCATCGGCATCCTGTTCATGTGTTTTTTTTCTCTGTGAGGTTCATATGGGGGTTCTTATGTCACTCACTCATCCACCAGCACTTTTCAGACGGACAGGCTGAGGACAACACCTCTCTGGTACCAGGTCCATCTCCTGAAGTTGGGGTCGGGGGGGGGGGGTTTACTCCAGTGAGGCTTGTGTACTCCAGTGAACCCGAGAGCTATGCCGGCGGGGATTTTATATCCCTGGCAGGTTTAACCAAGCCGGACAGAGACCGGTGGCGTAAACTCGTTGGAGGCCCTACTCTTCACACCCGAAGAAAAAGGACCTAAGTCAAAGTAGCCAGTTAGCTACCTTGTCACTGATAATAAACATATAATGTCAAATACTGGACGTTTCTCGTTCATTTAATGAAAATAATCGCAAGGGGAAATCATGGTTGATCTGGAAATCCTTTGGAAAGGTATCATTCGCAATGCTTTATGGGATGGGTAGTTCCTTCTTTCTTAAAATAATTATGTACACAGTCTTGTGTACCCTTGCCTTTTTTCCGTTTTTCCCAGTGTTTTTTGCTCAGAATCAAATGTATTAAGCAGTGGCGGGCGGTGCATTTCACACCTAGGCCTTCAGTGATGTCCGACACATTTCTACCTGAATTATTCTACCTCTTAATACTGTTGTGAATCCCTCATCGGCTCCGCCCCCTCCTGCCTCGTTGGCGCTCGTTGAGCCTCATCAGGCTCAAGTGGAGACAGCTGGGTCCAGCTATCAACTCAGGAGGAGGCAGCCCTATAAGAAGCCCCAGAAACCTTCCTCCGACGCTTGATTATTTTGACCCATGTGGTTAGTTGTTTGGCTCTCCCTGTTGTCTATTCTCGTTCAAGTAGTTTCACTTCAGAGTTTTGTTTGTTTGTTATTTTGCTAACCTTAGTTGTTTTCTTTGTTGATCCTCGCTCCCCAAAGGAACCTGCCTCCCCCTGCCTAGACCCCCTGCCTGCCTATCGACTACGTCTCCTGCCTATGTCCCTGCCTGCCTAACGACCACCCCTCCTGCCTATGCCCCTGCCTGCCTGCCGCCTACTCCTCCTGCCTAACCCCCTGCCTGCCTGCCGCCTACTCCTCCTGCCTAACCCCCCCCCGTCTGCCTGCCTGCCGACTATTCCCCCTCTCTGCTCTGGACTGGTTAGTACACGTACATATTTCAACACTTCACTCATCTACATATCTACACCACACTAGTTTTGCACGCTAGACACTCACACCCAGACACATAGAGTACAGTCCCACTCACACCTCATTTACATTATCCAGTTCTCTGGCATCCACACATTCCCCCCACTTAGGCCCCGTTAGAGTAGGTTTATTCTTTTGTCCATCATTTTAATTAATCCTTTTATTGTTAGTTTGCCTCTTGTGTCCGTCTGTTCTGGGGTTCTGCCACACTTGACTCTTTTGCTAGTGCTACCATAACAGAATAATCAAGCCATTATGAGTCAAGGCAGCACCTCGGGGCAGACGCCCGCAGTGAAGCCCAACCCAGTTGCCCATTCAGTTGACGAGCTTGTTTCCGCCCACGCGGCCGAGCTCGCGTCCCTCCAGGCGGAGTTGAGTAAGGCTTTCCCCTCCGTTCAGGGTAACATCGCTGAGCTCCAGAAGTCGTCCACCTCCGCCTCAGCTGCTCTCGCCTCCCTTGCTGTCCAGATGGGCACTCTTGCCTCTGCGGTGGCTTCCATCCAGCTGAGGCTGAACACGCTCCCTGGAGGAGCTGCAGTCCCTGCTCCCCCTGCTGATTCACCGGGGGTTCCAGCCCCCCCAGGGCGAGCTCCCGCCCAACCCGAGCCCAACCTGGTTACCCCTCGACCCTTTGGAGGGAACTTTGATCTGGGCAGAGGGTTCCTGACCCAGTGTGAACTTTTTTTTGCTTTCCAACCGTCCAAGTATGGGTCAGAAGAGGCTAAAGTAGCCTTCGTTATGTCCCTCCTGGTGGACAAGGCTCTAGACTGGGCCATAGCCGTGGTGGGCAGAGACCCACATCTTGCCCAGGACTACGAGGCGTTCCGCCGGGAGTTTTCCTTTTTGTTTGACCACCCCTCTGACGGCGCGGACGCCGCCTCCAGGATGCTGGAACTCCGGCAAGGCTCCAGGACCGTCGCGGACTACACCCTAGAGTTCCGGATCCTCGCCGCCGACAGCGGGTGGGGAGACATAGCGCTCCTTTGCGCCTACCGGCGGGGTCTGAGTGAGGCGGTGAAGGACCTTATCGTCCGGGACCGCCCAGGCTCCCTTCAAGAACTGGTCACCTTGTCCCTACAAATGGATGAGCGCCTGCGGGAGCGCCGCCAGGAGCGCAACCAACGCGCCGTGGGGCCCCCTCACTCGGTCCCTCGCTAAAGGAGGGGTTTTTGGTGAGCCGTGCCTCGATCCCCCAACCCATCAAGAACCACAACCGGCTGTTCCCAGCCACCCTCTCCTGGGGTGAGGAGTCCATTTCTGCCGGCGCCCTCATTGACTCCGGGGCCGACGAGTGCTTGATGGACATCACCCTCGCTCGTCAGGCCGGCATCCCGCTCGTTCCCCTCGACCATGCCTTGTTCCCCCAAGCCATCGATGGGAGGCCCTTAGGTAGGATCACGCATAGCACTGAATCCCTCACCCTCACCATGTCCGGTAATCACGTCGAGACGGCACGTTTTCTTGTCCTCCACGCCCCCACTGCACCCCTAGTATTAGGTAGGCCGTGGTTGGAGAGACACGATCCCCACATCTCCTGGACCACTGGACGGATTTTGGGCTGGAGCATCCCCTGTCATGCCAACTGCCTACGCTCCGCCCTCTCTCCGTCCAGCGGTCCCAGGCCCTTAGTCTCTCCCCCGGACCTCACTGGTGTCCCCTCTACGTATCTTGACCTGGCCATGGTGTTTAGTAAGGACCGCGCCCTTTCACTTCCTCCTCACCGGCCGTATGATTGTCCCATCAACCTCCTTCCCGGGGCAGCCCTTCCCAAGGGTCGTCTCTACAACCTCTCGGTCCCGGAGAAGGAGGCAATGCGCAATTATATAGCCGAGTCCCTAGCCTCGGGTGTAATTCGACCATCGTCTTCCCCCCTCGCGGCGGGCTTCTTCTTTGTGGCGAAGAAGGATGGTGGCCTGAGGCCCTGTATAGATTTTCGTAGTTTAAACACCATCACTGTTAAGAATAAATACCCACTCCCCCTTATGAGTTCCACTTTCGAGCCCCTCACTCACGCCCGGGTGTTCACTAAACTTGACCTCCGCAACGCCTACCATCTGGTTAGGGTCAAGGAGGGGGACGAGTGGAAGACCGGGTTCAACACCCACCTCGGTCACTTCGAGTACCTGGTCATGCCCTTTGGCCTGTCCAATGCCCCCGGAGTCTTCCAGGAGCTGGTCAATGACGTGCTGAGGGACATGATAAATATTTTCGTGGTTGTCTACCTGGATGATATCCTGATCTTTTCCCCGACCATGGAGGAACACCACCAACACGTGCGCCTGGTCCTACAACGGCTCCTGGAGAATCGTCTCTTCGTCAAGGCGGAGAAATGCGTCTTCCACTCCTCCTCTGTGACGTACCTGGGTAACGTCGTGGAAGAAGGGCAAATGCGCGCCGACCCGGCTAAGATTAAGGCGGTGGCAGAGTGGCCACGACCCACCGACCGAACACAACTCCGGCGCTTCCTCGGGTTCGCCGGGTTTACCCGGCGGTTCATCAAGGGGTTTAGCCAGGTGGCGGCCCCTCTCACTGCTTGTACCTCCACTGTTCGCCCGTTCTCTTGGACCCCTGAGGCTGAGGCGGCCTTCTCCACCCTGAAGGGCCTCTTTACGACCGCGCCGGTGTTGGCCCACCCGGATCCAGCCAGGCAGTTCATCGTGGAGGTAGACGCTTCAGACACGGGCGTCGGGGCCGTTCTCACCCAGCGGTCGGAGGAGGACCAGAAGGTCCACCCGTGTGCCTACTACTCTCGCCGGTTTGACCCTGCCGAGAGGAACTACGATGTGGGCAACAAGGAGTTGCTGGCCATCCACGCTGCCCTCGGAGAGTGGAGGCACTGGCTGGAGGGGGCTAAGCTGCCGTTCCTTGTGTGGTCTGACCACAAGAACTTGACCTATATGAGGACGGCAAAAAGGCTTAACCCTAGACAGGCACGCTGGGCCCTGTTCTTCAGCCGATTCGACTTCACCCTCACCTACCGCCCGGGGTCAAAGAACGTCAGGGCGGACGCCCTCTCCCGGCTGTTCCCGGGGGAGTCCCCGGATATGCCGGTGACCCAAGACACCATCCTCCCCCCTACCCGGGTGGTAGGTGTCGTCACCTGGGCCATCGAGTCGGTGGTCAGACAGGCCCAGCGTGCCGAGCCGGACCCAGGTACCGGACCCCGGCACAGACTTTTTGTTCCCTCCACTGTCCGGCCGCAAGTGCTAGAGTGGGGGCACTCTAGTCACTTTGCCTGCCACCCTGGCTCCCACCGGACAGCGGAGTTTATCAGCCGACGTTTTTGGTGGCCCACACTCCGGGGGGACGTTAAGGAGTTTGTGGGTGCCTGCACCATCTGCTCCCGGAGTAAGGCCTCCCATCGTCCTCCTTCGGGCCTCCTATGTCCCCTCCCTATCCCCGGTCGTCCTTGGTCCCACATCGCTTTAGACTTCGTTACGGGGCTCCCCTTATCCAAGGGTAAGGACACCATCCTAACCATTGTGGACAGGTTTTCCAAGGCTGTCCACTTTGTCGCCCTTCCCAAGCTCCCCTCCGCGGCCGAGACTGCTGACCTCCTCACGCTCCATGTGGTGAGGCTTCACGGCATTCCCCACAACATTGTGTCCGACCGGGGCCCCCAGTTCATCTCCAAGGTGTGGCAGGCCTTCTGTAAGGGAATTGGGGCCTCGGTCAGCCTCACCTCTGGATACCATCCGCAGTCCAACGGACAGGCCGAGCGGACCAACCAGGCCCTGGAGGCAGCCCTGCGTTGTGTCACCACCAGCAACCCCGCCTCCTGGGCCAAGTACCTACCATGGGTGGAGTATGCCATCAACACCATGGAGAGCTCCGCCACGGGTATGTCCCCTTTTGAATGCTCCTTGGGCTATCAACCTCCTCTCTTTCCCCAACAGGAGCTGGAGGTGGCAGTCCCGTCCACCAGGGTCCACCTCCGCCGGTGTCGGCGCATCTGGAGGACCACCCGGACCGCTCTGCTGCGGGCCACTGAGCGGTCCCGTCGCTGTGCCGACCGGCGGAGGGTGCCAGCCCCGGCCTATCGTCCCGGCCAGAAGGTCTGGCTGTTGGCCCGGGACCTGCCCCTCCAGACCGCCCAGACCTCCTCCCGTAAGCTAAATCCCCGTTATGTTGGGCCCTACACTATTGACCGGATTATTAACCCTGCAGCGGTTCGATTAAACCTTCCCCCTGCTCTCAAGGTCCACCCAGTATTTCACGTGTCCCTCCTCAAGCCTGTTTCCACTAGCCCCCTGTCCCCCCCCGTTCCAGCCCCCCCACCTCCCCGGGTCCTGAAGGATGGCGACCAGGTGTGGACGGTTGACCGCCTACTGGCTGTCCGCCGTAGGGGACGGGGGTTCCAGTATCTGGTGGACTGGGTGGGTTACGGCCCCGAAGACCGGAGCTGGGTGCCCCCGTCCTACCTCGCCGACCCCACACTCCTGGAGGATTTCTATCAGGCCCACCCGGACGCTCCAGGACGGTCGTCAGGTGCCTCCCCTAAGGGGGGGGGTACTGTTGTGAATCCCTCATCGGCTCCGCCCCCTCCTGCCTCGTTGGCGCTCGTTGAGCCTCATCAGGCTCAAGTGGAGACAGCTGGGTCCAGCTATCAACTCAGGAGGAGGCAGCCCTATAAGAAGCCCCAGAAACCTTCCTCCGACGCTTGATTATTTTGACCCATGTGGTTAGTTGTTTGGCTCTCCCTGTTGTCTATTCTCGTTCAAGTAGTTTCACTTCAGAGTTTTGTTTGTTTGTTATTTTGCTAACCTTAGTTGTTTTCTTTGTTGATCCTCGCTCCCCAAAGGAACCTGCCTCCCCCTGCCTAGACCCCCTGCCTGCCTATCGACTACGTCTCCTGCCTATGTCCCTGCCTGCCTAACGACCACCCCTCCTGCCTATGCCCCTGCCTGCCTGCCGCCTACTCCTCCTGCCTAACCCCCTGCCTGCCTGCCGCCTACTCCTCCTGCCTAACCCCCCCCCGTCTGCCTGCCTGCCGACTATTCCCCCTCTCTGCTCTGGACTGGTTAGTACACGTACATATTTCAACACTTCACTCATCTACATATCTACACCACACTAGTTTTGCACGCTAGACACTCACACCCAGACACATAGAGTACAGTCCCACTCACACCTCATTTACATTATCCAGTTCTCTGGCATCCACACATTCCCCCCACTTAGGCCCCGTTAGAGTAGGTTTATTCTTTTGTCCATCATTTTAATTAATCCTTTTATTGTTAGTTTGCCTCTTGTGTCCGTCTGTTCTGGGGTTCTGCCACACTTGACTCTTTTGCTAGTGCTACCATAACAAATACCATCGTTATGACGCCATGGCTCTAGAAACTAGACAGAAACACAGTATAACCGGGCGTTGCATCACCTTAACATAGTCAGACAAGTACAACAGAGTTATATTAATATTTCCGAAGCATTTTTAATCAATAAATCCGCATTTACAATGAAGAGTGTTAAACTAACATATTTAAGATCGCTACATTACCCACGTCTGTCGTCTCGTCCACCATAATAGCGACAAAGGGTGCCTTTTTAATCTCCATTTTGATCTCTTCTCTCATCACTTCAGCAATAGCAAAAATCAGGTCGTTTTGTATTTTGCCTGACGTCCCAGTAAACACTTTGTTTGTGGACAGGTGGTAATGTAAATCTGGGTTGTTTTCAGCAAGAAAAGCTCAACGTAGTTTCCTCTGTTTGTGGACTCGGCGCTTTCATCCTGTCCCCTAAATGAAAGTTATTGTTTACCCAAAAACAGGACACAATCGATCAGTATTATCCATCAGTCAACGAAAGGGTGACACTTGTTCGTTGAGCTGTAAATCCACTCGCGTGTCCCCAAAGGTGTTCAAAAATCCCACATCTACCGGCATAGTTACGCATCTCAATAGTGAATATCAATAGTGCGTATCAATAGTGCGTATCCAATCAAAAGACGTGCTGGGTGCTGACATCATTGAGCCTTACAGCAGGCGCCGTTGTTGCTATTGCTCACCAACTCGAAATCTACGTAGGTTTCCACTAGGAACGCCACAGGTGTTCTCGTTCAACGTTAAGTTACAGGTCGTATCCGCGGCACCGTTTATTGTGCAGGCGGGCAGATTTTGGAGCCCCCTGGCAACACATTTTGATTGGATAAAAGCTCTAACATAAAGGCCAGCCCTCCAAATCTCAATCGGAGACTGGAAGCAGCGCAACCAAGAGGAAAGCTATGAAATGAAGAGAATAGACTATGGGGAATCATTAATACATATTTGTGGAAAAAATATATTAAAATAAAATGTATATTCTGATGATGTTTAGGCCAGCAGAGAAGGCCTTGCTGGCCCTGACGGCACACCACTGGTATTAAGGTCATGAGTCATCAGATCACTGGTTGGCTTAGTTCCAGGTTTAAAACAATTTATATAAGGATTTTCGGAAATGTCAAATATCACTTATCATAGACTATATAGTGACTATATATATCTAGCTATAATATATCTAGTCTAGCTATTGCTGGCTAACGTTACACGTATGTTATTTTAGCTCTCACCTTGTAACAATTAGCTGTAGGCAATAATAATAATAATTAATTATATTTATATAACGCTTTATTAATGCAAGTGCAATCGGGCTAACGTTACTCATTCTCGCCATTCCAAATGAATGAACGTTGAAGCGCTTGTATCTCAAAATGTGGCGTAACTAATTAATGCAAGTGCAGCCCGACAGGCGCACATAACAGGCGTACCCCTGCGCTTTCAGAGCTCGTTTTCTCGTCGGAATTCGACGTTTGGAGACGAACGACAGACGTCGAATCCTGACGGCTGCCGTGTGAGACCAGGTTGGTTGAAGACATGTGTTGGAGCTCCCTCTTGTGGTAAAAACCTGCAAATGTTTTCCCCTTGTTATTCCTGTCAGCTTGGTTTTCTTCTGGGGAGTCGTTGTCCTCCTCCTCCTCCTCCTCCTCCTCCTCCTCCTCCTCCTCCTCCTCTTCCTCCTCTTCTCTTCATCTTGACCTAAAGAAACCTTTTTGTGTCTAAATGTGTTTATGTGATTGTGATACTATTAACTTTCCCCCGCGCAGCCATCCACACATAGCATTTTAATGCATATTTATACCTTTTTAAATCTCTTTCAGACTCCACTGGTCTGGTCAGCAGCTTGGGAGTTCAGCGCTCAGCCCGGCGGCGGTGGCGGTGGCGGTGACAATGATGACACAAGCCCACCTAATGGAAAGTGAGGGAACTGGGTCATCATGGGAAATGCGGTCCCTGGCCCTCACAGCCACAGTCACAGATGCCCGAATGGTGAAAAACCTGAGGTGACCAACAGTAATTCAATTAGCCGTCATAGTAAGGGGGAGCATAGAGGCACAGGGCAGACGCACACACACTCACACGCACACACGCACACGCACACACACTCACAGACACACACACACGCACACGCACACACACTCACACGCACACACACACTCATACACACACATGCGCCCTACCACTTCTGTCCCTTGTGAGAGACTTTTCTCCCTTGCAGGCAACATAGTGCAAAAAAAGAGGGCAGCCTTGAACTCTGAAAATATATACAGGCTAGTTTGTCTCAGCAACTGGCTGAACGAGAAGAAGCAGAAGAAGTAGCAGGCTTAGAGGTATCCTGAGACCAATGGGTTTGTTGTTACTGTGAAGGGTACTGTTTGTTTTTGTTACCATGTTAGATGGCACTTGTGACTTTATGTTAAACCGTTGGTCTGTTTATTATTTTGACCAAGGATATTTGGGTGGGTAGGGGAGGGTGGGGAGGGTTAGTGTAACATTAGGTTAGGTACGTTGTGTGATCTGTTGGTCTGTGTAGCTAAAACAAACAGGATTTTGCTGCTTTAAACTTATGGATATGTCTATTCATTGATTCACTCGTATACCAAATCCATTTGAATTGAAAACTGTTGCTTCTCGTGTCAAATATTGATATGCGATTAAAATGAAATACATTTTGATTAATTAATTACAAAGCCTCTAATTATTTTTATTTTATTTTTTTATCTCACCTCTAGTAACATTAAGGTGTCGGCTACTGTATGTTATGGAGTTGCTGCTAATCAATAGAAAGTAATGGGCGATAGCGATAGCACTATCAGTGGTTTCTGCATGGCAGGGCACCAACAAAATGCAAACAATGCATGTATTGAAGATAGCAATTACACTGTTATCAGGATATTCATGCAGACAGAAAGACTCTGACAACTACAACTAGATGCAGTAGTGTGCAGTCCACCAACTACAGTTCAGTGCCTGCTTGGCTATTTGACATGCAGTTGTTCACCACTGGGTAGCGGTAGTAAACTGTACAACACGTTGTCAAGCTATGCGCATTCTAGACTCATATGTGGAGTAGTTCCACTGCATGTAGCTCAACTATCAGTTTAACTACATTTCGCTGTAGCTTGGTGGTAGATTCAAATCGTTAGTAGTGTTTTTAGTTGTTGTTGCCATGTAGCGTTATCGCTAATTACTGTCAATACTCACCAGAAATAAATAAATTACACAGCAAACAAAAAGGTATTGTAATTAACAGTACAGCCCTTGGAATTCAAAATGCCCTACCACCCCCATCTTTCCACTTGGTTGCACCTCACTCGCTCTCTTGACTCGACTTTAAACAGTTTTGCACGATTCGCAGTACAGTATGGACCAGAACCAAAACGTCACAGGCTGTATTATTTAGATGACCTGTTGCCCGCTGCTTAGCTTAGAGGTTGTTCACCATACGATTCCAACCCCAGTCCCTATGGTTAGGCTATATTTCCCAAAATGCGTCTTATGCATCCCACTTCGAAGACCTGTCTCAAAATGATCTTGTTCCAAGCGAAGTGGGAGTTCCAAGTATGTCTCAAGGAAACGGACACCTTCGTGGAAAGTCCACAGTGCGCTCAAGAAGACGCTGCCCCGCGGTGCACCATTACGCACCATTACGCACGGTCCTATGTTTTACGCACACACAGACATGTTTGCTTCAATGTTCCTTTCTTGTGAGACATCTAGCATGTTCTTGGTGAAATAATAAATAACGTAAATATGGTGAAGGTAGACAATAGGTTGTATGATTATCAAAGTTAGCGGGTTTATTTGCAATATGCATGCATAGACTATTATTTCTGTTTTGTAAACTGTGACAAGAGGATTTTAGACCTATCATTTCATCAACGTATCGTGTAGGCGAATTGGAAGTCGTTGTCTGGGAAATGCCGAATCGCATTCTAGTGTTTGGAATTAAAAAGGTTCTGACAGAGTACGTCACGCAGACGCACCTTCTTTAGTTCTGACAAACTCTCAAACATTCAGTTCTTCTTTGCGAGACAACCAAGACACAGCTTTACGGATAACTTCATTGCAAACAGTTTGTATTTGTATTCGTTTTTCGACAACTATATCAGAAATTTGACATCATGGAAGACGACATCTTTTCAGGTGAGAATGATGAAATTATTATTTTAATTAAGGTCTAAAAATTATATATTTTATTGAAAATATAAGTCTGAGTCGAAATGGAATATCAGTGAAAGTCTATAATTAAGCAATGTCACACGAGAGGGAGTGTGTTATACTGAATATCAGACGGCTATTCGGTCGTAGGTACGAGGCCGCAGTTTATTTAAAAATAAACAAGGCCGAGTACCGAAGATGATCACAGCCGTGCTGATATTCAGTATAACAGCACGACTTCGAGTGTGATATTGCTTTTATACAACAGTTCTACAGCGCGATTTATTAGTTAACAGTAATAAGCGACAACAGATTATGATTTGTTTGTTTATTTAATCATAAAAATAAACAAAAAATAGTTCCGCAACTGAACTTCAAATGGACTGTTGCCTAGTAACCTGAACACAAACATGTCGTCTAATTAACGGTCATTTAGTAGAACATCTGTGCGGCGGAGTGATACATATAGTTAAAAGTCCCAGTGCTGTTATGCTGTACTTCTGCTGTAAATCTAATTTACAATGGTTTTCTTTTTAGAGTCATATAAGAGGGTGATGCAACTAAATTCCCTCAAAGAGCCTGACAGCGATAACATCGCTCAGTGCTATGCTGAAATACTGGGAGGGAAGAAGTTCTGTTCTAGTACCAGCCTGCTGCCTTCTGACGAGCACCTCAAGCCAGCTTCAGTGGCTCAGGTGACCACCCCAATCCACCCTGGTGAGGACCTTGTCAAGCCTGTGGTCGTGGTTCACCCCAGCCTGCTCCAGGCAAGTGAGGAGGACGACATCTTTTCAGGTGAGAATGATGACATTATTATTTTAATTAAGGTCTAAAAATTATATATTTTATTGAAAATATAAGTCTGAGTTGAAATGGAATATCAGTGAAAGTCTATAAAAGAAGCCAAGATCACTGTTCACTGTTTTTGTCATTACCTATCAACTTAAACATACCAAGTACATCAAGTAAGAAAAAAACGCTGTAAGGGTCATAATGACAATACTACTGTAGTTTTTGATACCTGAAGAGTTTCCAATGTTTCGTTTTTTTTGTGAGTAAAAAAATGCTGTACTTCTGCTGTAAATCTAATTTACAATGGTTTTCTTTTTAGAGTCATATAAGAGGATGATGCTACTTAATTCCCTCAAAGAGCCTGACAGCGAATACATCCGTCAGTGCTATGCTGAAATACTGGGAGGAAAGAAGTATTTCTATGCCCCAGCAGTCTGTGAGGACTTCCTATACTGGATGGATGACTGTTCCCCCGCCTCACCCCCCACTCTGGATGACTGTTCCCCCGCCTCACCCCCCACTCTGGATGACTGTTCCCCCGCCTCACCCCCCACTCTGGATGACTGTTCCCCCGCCTCACCCCCCACTCTGGATGACTGTTCCCCAGCCTCACCCCCCACTCTGGATGACTGTTCCCCAGCCTCACCCCCTACTCTGGATGACTGTTCCCCAGCCTCACCCCCCACTCTGGATGACTGTTCCCCAGCCTCACCCCCCACTCTGGATGACTGTTCCCCAGCCTCACCCCCCACTCTGGATGACTGTTCCCCCGCCTCACCCCCCACTCTGGATGACTGTTCCCCAGCCTCACCCCCTACTCTGGATGACTGTTCCCCAGCCTCACCCCCCACTCTGGATGACTGTTCCCCAGCCTCACCCCCCACTCTGGATGACTGTTCCCCAGCCTCACCCCCCACTCTGGATGACTGTTCCCCCGCCTCACCCCCCACTCTGGATGACTGTTCCCCAGCCTCACCCCCCACTCTGGAGGCCAACCTGCTCACTGCTGGCCAGGCAGCCCTTGACAGCATGGTGTGGGAGACGAAGATGACCGTGGATTCTGCTGAGTTTCAACTCCTCCTAGCGATGGGAGAGGAGTATGAACAGTTCCGGTCTGGTACCAGCCTGCTGCCTTCTGGCGAGCACCTCAAGCCAGCTTCAGTGGCTCAGGTGACCACCTCCATCCAGCCTGGAGCCTCAGGTGAGGAAGGCCTTGACAGCATGGTGTGGGAGCCCATGGTGAAAATGGACTCGGCTACTCTTCAACTCCTGCTGGAGTTGGAAGAGGAACATGAGGAGAGTGGTTCTGTTACCAGCCTGGTCCACCCTGGTGAGGACCTCAAGCCTGTGGTCGTGGTTGACACCAGCCTGCTCCAGGCAAGTGAGGACCTCAAGTGCAGCCAGCCTGCAGCCGACATAATGGAGGACGACATCTTTTCAGGTGAGAATGATGACATTATTATTTTAATTAAGGTCTAAAAATTATATATTTTATTGAAAATATAAGTCTGAGTCGAAATGGAATATCAGTGAAAGTCTATAAATAAGCAATGTCACACGAGAGGGAGTGTGTTATACTGAATATCAGCACGGCTGTGATTCGGTCGTAGGTAGGCCTACGAGGCCGCAGGCCGAGTACCGAAGATGATCACAGCCGTGCTGATATTCAGTATAACAGCACGACTTCGAGTGTGATATTGCTTTTATACAACAGTTCTACAGCGCAATTTATTAGTTAACAGTAATAAGCGACAACAGATTATGATTTGTTTGTTTATTTAATCATAAAAATAAACAAAAAATAGTTCCGCAACTGAACTTCAAATGGACTGTTGCCTAGTAACCTGAACACAAACATGTCGTCTAATTAACGGTCATTTAGTAGAACATCTGTGCGGCGGAGTGATACATATAGTTAAAAGTCCCAGTGCTGTTACTGTATATCGTAACTCATGAAATGCCTCTTGTCCAATCAAATTACTTGGTCGGAACTAACTGTTGTATAAAAGAAGCCAAGATCACTGTTCACTGTTTTTGTCATTACCTATCAACTTAAACATACCAAGTACATCAAGTAAAAAAATAAGTTGTGAGAGTCATAAATGACAATACTAGTGTAGTTTTTAATGACTGAAGAATTCCAATGTTTGGTTTTTTTTGTGAGTAAAAAAATGCTGTACTTCTGCTGTAAATCTAATTTACAATGGTTTTCTTTTTAGAGTCATATAAGAGGGTGATGCAACTCAATTCCCTCAAAGAGGACAGCGATAACATCGCTCAGTGCTATGCTGAAATACTGGGAGGGAAGAAGTTCTGTTCTAGTACCAGCCTGCTGCCTTCTGACGAGCACCTCAAGCCAGCTTCAGTGGCTCAGGTGACCACCCCAATCCACCCTGGTGAGGACCTTGTCAAGCCTGTGGTCGTGGTTCACCCCAGCCTGCTCCAGGCAAGTGAGGAGGACGACATCTTTTCAGGTGAGAATGATGACATTATTATTTTAATTAAGGTCTAAAAATTATATATTTTATTGAAAATATAAGTCTGAGTTGAAATGGAATATCAGTGAAAGTCTATAAAAGAAGCCAAGATCACTGTTCACTGTTTTTGTCATTACCTATCAACTTAAACATACCAAGTACATCAAGTAAGAAAAAAACGCTGTAAGGGTCATAATGACAATACTACTGTAGTTTTTGATACCTGAAGAGTTTCCAATGTTTCGTTTTTTTGTGAGTAAAAAAATGCTGTACTTCTGCTGTAAATCTAATTTACAATGGTTTTCTTTTTAGAGTCATATAAGAGGATGATGCTACTTAATTCCCTCAAAGAGCCTGACAGCGAATACATCCGTCAGTGCTATGCTGAAATACTGGGAGGAAAGAAGTATTTCTATGCCCCAGCAGTCTGTGAGGACTTCCTATACTGGATGGATGACTGTTCCCCCGCCTCACCCCCCACTCTGGATGACTGTTCCCCCGCCTCACCCCCCACTCTGGATGACTGTTCCCCAGCCTCACCCCCCACTCTGGATGACTGTTCCCCAGCCTCACCCCCCACTCTGGATGACTGTTCCCCAGCCTCACCCCCCACTCTGGATGACTGTTCCCCAGCCTCACCCCCCACTCTGGATGACTGTTCCCCAGCCTCACCCCCCACTCTGGATGACTGTTCCCCAGCCTCACCCCCCACTCTGGATGACTGTTCCCCAGCCTCACCCGCCACTCTGGATGACTGTTCCCCAGCCTCACCCCCCACTCTGGATGACTGTTCCCCAGCCTCACCCCCCACTCTGGATGACTGTTCCCCAGCCTCACCCGCCACTCTGGATGACTGTTCCCCAGCCTCACCCCCCACTCTGGATGACTGTTCCCCCGCCTCACCCCCCACTCTGGATGACTGTTCCCCATCCTCACCCCCTACTCTGGATGACTGTTCCCCAGCCTCACCCCCCACTCTGGATGACTGTTCCCCCGCCTCACCCCCCACTCTGGATGACTGTTCCCCAGCCTCACCCCCCACTCTGGATGACTGTTCCCCCGCCTCACCCCCCACTCTGGATGACTGTTCCCCAGCCTCACCCCCCACTCTGGATGACTGTTCCCCCGCCTCACCCCCCACTCTGGATGACTGTTCCCCCGCCTCACCCCCCACTCTGGATGACTGTTCCCCAGCCTCACCCCCCACTCTGGATGACTGTTCCCCCGCCTCACCCCCTACTCTGGATGACTGTTCCCCAGCCTCACCCCCCACTCTGGATGACTGTTCCCCCGCCTCACCCCCCACTCTGGATGACTGTTCCCCCGCCTCACCCCCTACTCTGGATGACTGTTCCCCAGCCTCACCCCCTACTCTGGATGACTGTTCCCCAGCCTCACCCCCCACTCTGGATGACTGTTCCCCCGCCTCACCCCCCACTCTGGATGACTGTTCCCCAGCCTCACCCCCCACTCTGGATGACTGTTCCCCAGCCTCACCCCCCACTCTGGAGGCCAACCTGCTCACTGCTGGCCAGGCAGCCCTTGACAGCATGGTGTGGGAGACGAAGATGACCGTGGATTCTGCTGAGTTTCAACTCCTCCTAGCGATGGGAGAGGAGTATGAACAGTTCCGGTCTGGTACCAGCCTGCTGCCTTCTGGCGAGCACCTCAAGCCAGCTTCAGTGGCTCAGGTGACCACCTCAATCCAGCCCGGAGCCTCAGGTGACGCAGGCCTTGACATTATGGTGTGGGAGCCCATGGTGAAAATTGACTCGGCTACTCTTCAACTCCTGCTGGAGTTGGAAGAGGAACATGAGGAGAGCGGTTCTGTTACCAGCCTGGTCCACCCTGGTGAGGACCTTGTCAAGCCTGTGGTCGTGGTTGACACCAGCCTGCTCCAGGCAAGTGAGGACCTCAAGTGCAGCCAGCCTGCAGCCAGTCTGCTTCAGCCTAACCAGGACCTCAAGTCTGCTGCAGTTTTTGACACCACCCTGGTCAAGCCTACTAAGACGAAAGGGAGAAAGAGAGGAGGTGGATGCTTCTGTGGCCTCTGGAGTGCCATTCGAAGAGGTCGAGGAAAAGACAAATCTGTAAGCAGTACTCCTACTGTCCCTCTCTGTTACACTGTTGTACTGTTTATTGTCATTGTAGATCTTTATTCAAACTCATTACTCATCTTTATTTGTTATATGGATCAATAGTTAGTTTCAGGAATTTTTGTTCATTTAATTGTTCATTTCAATTCACATTGAAAAATGTGAATGCAATGACCTCAGTATTCACTGTAAAAAAAAAAAACTTGGGTGATAACAACTAGTTGTAAAAAGATAGCAGGAATACCCAGTGTGTTTATAGCTTTTTTGTAAAGGTGTTTTATTTTATTTTTCACCCTTTTTTCAGGCTAAGGTCATGGCTGACAAGACAGAGGAATGTATCCAGACCTCATATCACATATCACATATCTCATATCACAGCCCCGGGGCCGAGCTGCCGATCTGGTGAACTGTGCAAACCTCTCACGGTTGCAGGCATCTACTGTGATGCTTTTGTTTGGTTTATTTTTCCCACCCAACACCTATCCTTTACCCCCAACACCCATCCTTTACCCCCAACACCCCAACCCCCTGTCTCTGCCCCACCACAATTCATGTATTCTTTTACTCCATGTATATATTTATATATTTTATATAAATAAAATGTTTTCATTGCATTTGAAGTTTTGTTTGTTTTTCATTAAGAGATGAAGTCACTACCAAGGATCACATGACATTGAATGAAATAGAAGTATAAAGGTTACACAACTTTTTAAGCTGATCCAACACAGAAATTAAAGTGAGTAATTTAGCAAATTCACCATCAAATTTGACTTGTTGCACATGCACACACACACACACACACACACACACTCTCTCTCTCTCTCTCTCTCTCTCTCTCTCTCTCTCTCTCTCTCTCTCTCTCTCTCTCTCTCTCTCTCTCTCGAGCACATCTTGCGCTTGGCCCCTAGATGGTGTAAGAAGCTTAGCTATAAGGGATTCCCTTTACTGCTTTTATCAGCTGTTAGCTTTGTGAATACACCCATACACAACCCCCATAGGAATATCTATTTCACAAAGGCAGTTAGGATTATTTTGAACTGTGCACAGTTATCTATGATTAAGTATTTCCATCATGTAAGCTATAAAGTGCTCAGAGTGCATTGTATTTCAAGGCCCGATCCCATGTCTCATTTTTAAAGTAGCTTGACTTTGACAAACTCTCTCAAAGTTAGCTTTGGTGTAGATTAACGTCAATAGTGTGGTTGTGAATGGAGCCACCGGCTCCACAGCTGCATGCCTCATGTAGGGTACCCTGGTGTGTGTGTCTGTGTGTGTGTCTGTGTGTATGTATGTGTGTGTGTGTGTGTGTGTGTGTGTGTGTGCGCGTGTGTGTGCGTGTGTGTGTGTGCGTGTGTGTGCGAGTGCGTGAGGCGTGCGTACAAATGGATACCGCCCTAATTGAATTCATATTTTCCTAAAAACCCACACTGCCCAACAGCCACACAATCCCAAACCTCTGCTCAGCATCTCCCCCTCTGAAAATGTCTGTGAAACAACAACAGATGTGAACCATATGCTAGTAGTGGGCATGCTGTAGTGGAGGCTGGTGGAGGTAGAAGTCGGAGGACGGGCTCATAGTAATACATGGAATGGAATAGAATGCATGGAATGGAACATGTTTAATACCATTCCTGACTCCATTCCCTGCATCACAATGAGCCCTTCCTACCTCCACCAGCCTCCCCTGGTATACTGTAGCAGGTAGATGGTGAGAGGTTGAACATGAGTGTGCGGTTGTGGGCAGTCTTCTCTGATCTGTTTCTGTCATTCTGTGTCATGCAACTTTATCTATAACATATTGCAAGTTGCTGCTTGTCACATGGACCTGCTAACAGTGGGCCTACATTAATATTGTTTACTCAAGCTGGGTACCATAATGTGACACACATGGGGTCTATTAAATAACCATAAAATGGTTCAATGAGACCATAAAATGGTTTCTGCTGACCCTTCCTCATTCACAGCTGGTCCTCCCCTCCCCTCTCACTCTCATGACCTCCGACCTCAATGTCCTCCCCTCCATTTTACTGCCACTCACACTGTTTGGGTGCGGTGGCATCTGATGTCTGGTTCTAAATTACCAAACACACACACACACACACACATACACACACACACTCTCATCATTCTGCTTATCCGCTTATGGATAAATTGAATTTTAATCTCCTGTTGGCGTTATCACACATTTTGGGTGTGGTGGCACTTGAGGTCTGGCCCTAAATCCTGAAACACACACCCACGCGCACACACACTCCCGTCACCCTTACTGCCTGTCAGCTTACGGAGAAATTGAATTTTAATCTCCAGTTGCTGTTATCCGCTCTGTGTCGTTGTGGAGATCAGACGCTGTTATGAGTTAGGAGGAGGCGGCGTACACAGCAGCACTAATGAAATGAAAACGTAATAATCGCACAACAACTTGAGTTCTGATGTCAACTATTATTCATCATTCACTAGTAAGGTGATTATGTTGCAGTGGTTTTACCATACTGTAATGCACTGTCATATACTGTAATGTCCATACGTGAATATTGAGAAATGTCAGCCAGCGTTAAGAGTCTGCGTCTACGTCTTTACAAACAGTCTGCGTTGTGTTTTGGGATTGAGAGCACTGCAGCCAAACGTCACTTCATAGGTCTTCTTACAAAGTCGTACTGCATGATGCCTATCCAGAGCAGACTAGAAAGTACTTCAAGGTTTGTGAGGAAAAAAATGGCGTTGACTGAATTCCTCCTCAAATCCTCTGAAAGTCCCCATTATGCAACGTAATAAAAGGCCGCTTGAGGGACGCCTGCCCTTTATCTTCCCCTTGATTGTTATCCCGCATCCTCTTTTATTTTTCAAAAAAAAAGGGATTCTTCTGGTCTTTTGGGGGATTTTCTGCTTAGTCATTGTGTACAGGATTTCCTCCCTCTCTCAGGAGGACACACACTTCCTATTTTGTTTTCCGACTGGATGCTTTCCTCATTCCCCCATTTTCTTTCCCCTCACAAGAGGAATTACCAAAACAATGCCGCAGACACAGCCGACGTGCTTGTTTTTGATTCCGGAGAGATCCGTGAGCGTGTGTGTCTTTGGATTTCAATACACATTATTGAACAGAGTTTTAGTTGAATTAATTTGCACATAGGAGAGAAACGAACAAACAAACAAGATACTGTTATTATGTAATGCGTCCGCTGTGGGAGTAAACCCAACATGGGCTGACAACAGGTGTGTGTTGGAAGCAACGTCAGCGGGATAGGCCGCCAGGGAGCAGGGGGGGTCAAGTTGAGGTCAACTCACTGATTGTCTTATCCACCCACACACATCAAGGCATTGTCAGTCATGAGAGGACAGCGTACAGCGGGACAGGTGTGTGTGTGTGTGTGTGTGTGTCTGTGTGTGTGTCTGTGTCTCAGTGTGTGTGTGTGTGTGTGTGTGTGTGTGTTGTTGACGTTCTACACTCACCCTGACCTGTGTCCTCAGGTTCTCTGGTTGATCCTGACAATGTGGCAACAACGTGTTGATGTCTGTGTTCTCTACAGAAAGAGTTAAGGGATAGTTCACCCAAAATACAAATGATGATTAGTTCCCTTGTGCCTTAGCTGGGATCGTATCACCAATATAGTTTGGGGATATTGAATTCCCTTGCTTACATACCTGGTAGCCATATTTTGAGCTAGTGACAATAAATACAATATAGTTCTGGGGGGCATTCAAGAGCTTTTGCTGCATTTGACTAGACATTAGACATTAATAATAATAATAATAATAATTCATTAGATTTATATAGCGCTTTTCCGAGGCTCAAAGACGCTGACAATATGGGGAAAACGGAAAACACAGAAACAACAAGCAACAGATAACATGAGCACATAGAACACTGAGTTAACGAACGGGGAAGGGGAGGTTGTATGCATGTCCATGGGGGGAGGGGGGTGGCAGGGTTAGGGGAGATGGTTAGGGATAGGGGAGGTTGTATGCATGTCCAGGGGGGGGGCCGGGGGTGGCAGGGATGGGGGAGATGGCTAGGGGTAGGGGAGGCTGTAGGCGTGGGAGAACAGGTAGGTTTTGAGGTGGGATTTAAAAGTGAGGAGTGAGGGTGAGTCTCTGAGTGGTTGAGGGAGAGAGTTCCAGAGGCGGGGTGCGGCTCGTGAAAAGGCACGGTGACCGAAGCCTTTGAGTTTTGAGGGTGGGACAGTGAGGGGAACAATGGATGAGGATCGGAGGGTACGGGTAGGGCGGTGGGGGAGAAGGAGGTCAGTCAGGTAAGGGGGGGCCAGGCTATGGAGGGCTTTGTATGTGAGGATGAGGACTTTGAATTGTACACGTTCTTTGATGGGGAGCCAGTGGAGAGAGTGGCGGACAGGAGTGATGTGGTCACGGGAGCGGGTGTTTGAGAGGAGGCGTGCAGCAGAGTTTTGGACCATCTGGAGTCTATGGAGGGAGCGGGAGGTGATGCCGGTGAGTAGGGAGTTGCAGTAGTCGAGGCGGGAGGAGATGAAGGCGTGGATGAGGGATTCAGCAGCGGGGGGGGAGAGGCAGTGTCTGATTTTTGCAATGTTTCGGAGGTGGAAGTAGGATGTCTTGACAATGGAACTGACGTGGGGATCGAATGAGAGGGTGGGGTCCAGAATGAAGCCGAGGTTGCGAGCCAGGGGGGAGGGGGTGATGGTAGTGTCGTCAATGGTGAGTGTGATGGGTCCGGTTTTATTGAGGGTGGATTTGGATGACTTCGGTCTTTTCACTGTTCAGTTTGAGGAAGTTGTGTGTGAGCCAGGTTTTTATTGCGGAGATGCAGGTTTCGATGTGAGTGAGGGGTGGGTTCTGGGTGGAGTTTGTGGTGATGTAAATCTGTGTGTCATCAGCGTAGCAGTGGAAGTCCAGGTTGAATTGGCGGATGATGTGACCGAGGGGGAGTGTGTAGCAGAGGAAGAGCAGGGGGCCGAGGACTGAGCCTTGTGGGACCCCCTGTGTGACAGAGGAGGAGGAGGAGGTGTGACCGGAGAGGGAGATGAACTGGTGTCTGTTGGTGAGGTAGGAGGTGAGCCAGTCCAGGGCGGTACCCTCAACACCCAGTTGGCGCAGCCTTTGAAGGAGGATGGAGTGGGACACTGTGTCGAAGGCTGCGCTCAGGTCTAGTAGAACTAGGATGTTGAGGGCACCTGAGTCTGCAGAGGTGAGGAGATCGTTGATTACTTTGACCAGGGCTGTTTCAGTGCTGTGATGTGGGCGGAAGACAGATTGAAGGGGTTCATACAGTTTGTTGGATTGGAGGTGGGAGTGAAGTTGGGCAGCGACAACGCGCTCTAGGGTTTTGGAAAGGAATGGTAGGTTGGAGATGGGGCGGTAGTTGGAGAGATTGGCTGGGTCAAGAGTGGGCTTTTTGAGAATGGGGGTGACAGCGGCAAGTTTGTAGCTTGAGGGAACGTGGCCTTGGGATAGTGACTGATTGAAGAGGGCAGTGAGGTGGGGGATGAGGGCAGGGAGGCAGGCCTTGGTCAGGGTGGTAGGGAGGGGGTCGAGGGAGCAGGTGGTTGTTTTGGAGGCGGTGATGATAGTAGTGATGAGGGAGGAGTCAATAGGGGAGAAAGTAGTGAGAGGAGTAGGGGAAGGGTAGTCAGGAGGGGGGAAGATGACAGCAGGGGGGGCGGGGGTGGTGGAGTTGGAGATGGAGGCAGTCAGTGAGCTATTGATGTGGGAGATCTTGCTGTTGAAGGCGTGGAGAAAGGAGTTGCAGAGGTCAGGGGAGGAAGTTGTGTTGTTGTCCGGGGGTTGGAGTAGTGTCTTGACAGTGGAGAAGAGGGTGCGGGGGTTTCGATTGGAGGTGTTGATGAGGGTGGAGTAGTAGGCAGATTTGGCAGCTTGAAGTGCAACATTACTCCTGTGATGCTTCCTGGTTCCCTGATCCGTTGTCATGGAGCTGCTGCCCAGGTTCCTTCATGTGGAGGACGCCAGGTGATGATGTCAGTGTGGACGCCAGGTGATGATGTCAGTGTGGACACCAGGTGATGATGTCAGTGTGGACGCCAGGTGATGATGTCAGTGTGGACGCCAGGTGATGATGCAGGTCTGTGTGGAGGAGGACGCCAGGTGATGATGTCAGTGTGGACGCCAGGTGATGATGTCAGTGTGGACACCAGGTGATGATGCAGGTGAGCATTTGTGTGGGTAGAAATTGACCAGAGTCCAGGGAGAGCTGAACTTTTTTCTGTCTCCTCAGGAAGTATAGACACTGCTGCGCCTTTTTGACCATGGTGGAGGAGTTGAGGGTCCAAGAGAGATGTGGACACCCAGTAACTTGAAGCTGGAAACACACTCCACATGGAGTTGTGTTCCCATTGTCTTTGGTTTTCCACAATGAGTTCCTTGGTCTTCTTGGTGTGTTTTTTTTGTGATCAAATTTTTTATTTTATTTTATATACAAACACACAGAGGACAATGACAAAACAATTACCAAAATACACAACATTCATACCTGCATACATTCCCCCTACCCACCCTCCCACACCAAGGTCTTACTCCGCCCAAAAACCCTCAAGAAGGATTTAAACCAGCTCAACATAAATGCCACCAAATAAAATAAATAAACATAATAGGATAAACATAAAACATTAAATACTATAATATTCAAATATCAATACCCACACCATTACAAACCATAAGTTATGCATATCACCTCTGCATACATTCTATAAAGGAAGTCCATAAACTAATATTCTTTTCTTGAGCGCCATGCATGCTGGCCACGGACCTTTCTAGTTTGGCTAGATCTAACACAGTGTTTAACCAATGCTGATAGGACAAGTCATGGGGGTCTTTCCACCTCTGAGCTACCAGTTTTTGGGCGGCTGTGAGGCCTACCAGAAGCCAGCGTTGGTGCATCATTGATCAATTTAAACTGGTAAAATCATTCAGTAGTAGAATTATTGGGGAGCAGGGGATAGAGGACCCAAGAAACTCAGACATCTTATTGATGGCCATACCCCAGAATGATTTAACACCAGGGCAATCCCACACCATATGGATGAAAGTTCCTGTTGTGTTTAATGAGCATAACTGACAGTTTGGCGAGGGTGTTAATTTCATCAAAAAAAGTTTGCGGGGTGTACAGTATAGCCTGTGTGCAAAGTTATAGTGAATCATCTGATGATTTGGGTTGCGAGATGCTAAGTTGATCTTAGTCCAAACCGTAGTCCAATTGATTGTAGATGGTGAGATAGAAAGGTCATGGCTCCAACGCAAGTTAATTTGTAGAGGGATATCTGCACATTTGATCATAAGTGTGTAAAGGTTAGAGACTAAGGCTGTGGTAGGTTTACCAACAAACATTTTGTGGATGGGATGTACCTTCAAGTCTTCTCCCCAGGGGACTCCGTATGCCCGTAGGGCACTGCAGAGCTGGAGGTAGAAAAAGAAAGAGGTGCCAGGTAAATTAAAGTGAGATTGCAGGTCTTGAAATGATCTAAATTCATTACCTACAGTGATGTCTTGATGGTCTTCTTGGTGTTGAAGGCTTGGTTGTTGGCGGCACACCACCCCGCCAGGTGTTGAACCTCCTGAGCCCTGTTTTATAATAATAAAAACAATAGCATAAGATAGCACAATTACATAGATCTGAGGTCACAATCACATACTCAATGGCTAGTCAGTTAGATTGACCATTTCATTGTCCGTTGTCCCAAAAACTTGGTACAAACGTCAGTGAGAGTTAGGGTAGGCATTGTGCTTACCGTACTGTACATTGTAGTATAGTCATTATCATAGCTGCCAAACCACATCAACCCTGAACAACATGTCTGGGGGCCCTATTTCAGTTTGATTCTGATGATGCAAACAGTAGACAATATAATGCATTATAACGGTCTTATAAGATGCACCTGTTATGCCAATCAGGGCGAGAATAGTCAATAACTTTGGAAAAACACCACTCTGTCATCATGATGTCAGATAGTGAATAATTGAAATAAATAGCTAACAACAATAATAAACGTCATTCTTTAAAATTGACATTTTTTTCCTAGCACCAGGGGAGCCCCCCCTCCCAAATTTCGTTGTATGGTACCTGTACTATATTAATGACAATAAAGACCATTCATTCATTCATTCATTCATTTGCAGACAATGTGACATTGTTCCAGTAGCTGAACAATGAGATGGCGGGTGTCGTTAGGACCCAGGAGCGCCCTCCTCCCCCCTCCGTGTTGACTAGTACTACAGGACCCAGGCTTCTGACCCAGTGTGGAGCGGCTGGCCGGCAGATAAACCAGGAGGAGGCTTGCGGTTTTCGGAGCAAGCATGCGGCTTTGTTAGATCCTGTGGATTTATGTGGATGTCACATATGGTTTGTTTTCGGAGCAATGCCCTCTCTGTATTTAACTTTCTAGGTTTTTACCGGACACGTTTATTTCACGTTGTTTGGAACAGTGTGTTTTTCCCGACTGTGGTTATTGATAAACAACGGTTTGCGCGACTGTCGGCTTAATTAAGACGGGGCTCTCTCTCTGCACCTGGGATTCATTCTGGTGTTCCGGTGGATTTCAGTGGGACTCTTCCATCGGTTTTTTTGTTTGTTCCTCCTGATATTTCAGTGACAACGAGTTTGTCCGTGTTGTACTTTTTAGGCCAGGTAAGATTGGTAACCGTGGATTTGGATACTGCACCGGCAGAACATTGTATCTGGACTGTACCAGAGCGGGGAGATACTGTACAAGTGCACTTTACTTTCCTTGAAGATACGGTATCGCCGGTTAGGGTCCGTTATTTGGGGACGAGCTTGACAATACGGGACTTCTCTTGGACCGGTGACTGTAGGAGCAGTGCTCCGCTTGGGATTTTCGTATTTTGAAAAGAAAAAAAAGTCAATAAACAAACATGTCGCTCAGCAGAAGTAAAGAATGGGAACACTTCGAGGAACGGGACAAGACGCACCGCTCGTCCAGGGTTAACGGGTCCGGGTCCCAGGGTGGCGGCTCCAGAGGGGTGGGTCTGGCCCCCAGCCCGGCGCACAGCGCGCACTGCAGCTTCTACCGGACGCGCACGCTACAGTCTGGAGAAGAAAGCGAAAAAAGTGCGTTTTTATCGAAACGGGGACAAATACTTAAACGGTTTGGTGTACGCCGTCTCCAACGACCGTTTTAGGTCCTTGGACGCCCTGCTGATGGACCTGACCCGGTCTCTCTCGGACAACGTTCACCTGCCCCAGGGAGTCCGGTGTTTGTACGTGGTGGAAAGCGGCAAGAGGGTGGCCAGCCTGGACGATCTAGTGGAGGGTAAGGTCACACACACACGCCCCGGTCAGAGAAAGCCATACATCATGAATAGAGATCAATACTTGCTTGCCACTTTATGTTATCGTTTTTATTATTATTACTTCGTTGAGGAGGAGACCGCTTGCCCTACGCATTTCATTGCACCGTCTACGGCTGTATTCAGCATAAGTCCTATATGACAAATCAACTTTTGAGTTTAGTTATTTGGTTAAATGGACTGACTTATATAGCGAGTTGATTTGACACTTTACATGATGCGCATGTTGAGTTCACTGATGCACTCGTTGTTCGATTTGCCCCCAGCCTCCAGAGGCTTTGCATCCAACTTAATAAACCATTTCACTTCCTGGAGGTCATTAGATCTCCCCAGCTGCTGGTCAACGTCCTCCCTCGTCTCCCCTCCCCAGTTCTCCCCAGAGTGTAAGACAAACAGCCTCCTCCATAGCCCCCGGCACAAGGGGACACAGGCTATCATCATCAATCTACATCATGTAGATTCTATCAACTCCCACCCAAACCACCCACACCTATACATCTACTGTTTTTCTTGTTACTGTTTGTTCTTCTAACACATGGACTCTCACACATACAGCGACACAGCGATTCAGAAACACTGCGGTCCATATACTGTAGATATACTGTAGTCTGTCTTGCATTATCAGCACAGGGCTGCTTTCTGACACAGCAGATGAGACCCAGGCAAACCCAGGGAGTCTAGGACTGGAGTCCCATGCAGAGCTGCACTAATGTGCATCGATCCCTTTTGGAGCTGTGGGTGTGTGTGTGTGTGTGTGTGTGTGTGTGTGTGTGTGTGTGTGTGTGTGCAGGGTTCGTTCGTTGGCTGTTAAAACAGTCCTTGTAGAGTGATCTCACCCTCGGGGCATGAAAAATGTAAGTCCCCCTACCCCCTCGACCTTACCCCCCCTCTCCCCTTCCCTCTCCCCTCCCCTGTCCATTATATTTTATGTTCACCTTGGCCCCTGCTTTAGAGAAGACACGATGAGGGGGGATGATGAAAAATGTCCACTCTGATGAAATGTAGAAATGAAGCTGGTATTGGAACAGCACTAATCGCTACTATAAGAGATGCTGTAGGTGAACTCAGGGAACTCACCCTCTTTGTACAGTACAGCATGTAGTACTTACTGTATGACACCATCTTTGTTATACACCATCTTTGTTACAATATGTAATACTTACAGTATGACACCATGTTATATGTAGTAATTACAGTACCACACTGTTACGTCCCTGTCTGTTTTTGCTTTGTGTTTGTGTCTGTGTCTCTCTCTCTCTCTCTCCCAGGTGTTCGTGATCCCTTGATTGTCTCCCTGTTAATCATCCATCATCAAGTCCACCTGTGTTTGATTGATTGATTGAAAACTTTATTAGAAGATTTGCAGAAGTAGGTACATGAAAGTACATATTACATACAAGGTCAACTAAAAGGATAAAAACCCAAGAAAGCCACTGGCTTATTTCAATTGGGGTCCTTGATTCTCAATTCATCGTTACATGTAAGACAGACAAAAAAAACTAGTACTATCTACAAGATAATACAGACAAATAACTATTACTATCTACAAGATAAACATACATCCATCATGGGAAGAACAATACAACAAAACATAAGGTATGTACAGCGGGTAGGACAGGTGGGGACATACACCACAGGTGGGGGCGGGGGACAAAACACAAAGTATGTACAGTGGGTAGTTCGGGTCTTTTAATCTGATTTTTGATTTAGAGGGTCCAGTTACGGATTGCAGCCTCCTGTAAATGTTTTTTGACAGTGGTTTTGAAGGTGGGCAGTGTTTTGCACTCCTTTAAGATTATAGGAAGGGCGTTCCACATTTTTACTGCATAGTTTGCAAACGAGTTTAACCCCTTGTTTGTGGTGCAACGCGGTTGAACGTGGTTCGTGGAGCTTCCTCTGGTGTTGTATGTGTGGACGTTGTTCACTTTTTGGAAGTATGTTGACAGGTACTTGGGTGTCTTTGTGGTGTAGCGTATCTTGAAGACCAGGCCCAGTGCAAGCTGCTGCACTCTGTCAACTACTCGTAGCCAATCCAGGCTCAAAAAATGAGCAGCGGTTAGATGTGTCCTAGGGTTGAGGCCTAGCAGAAGCCTAACCAGTTTATTTTGGGCTGTCTGGAGTCTTGTTTTATGGGCCTTTGTGGTTCTATAGTACCATGATGTTACGGCATAGTCGAAGTGACATTGAATGAGAGCTCCTGATAGGGTCCTCAGTGTGTTTTTACTGACAAGTGAGGATATCCTGTACAAGAATCTAGTTGGTTCACTTTTTTGATTACTTTTGCTGCCATTTTATCTCCGGAAAGATTTGCCTCTAAGATGGAGCCCAGGTATGTAATATCCTCTTTTCTTGTGATATTAATGTTACCCACTTTTATTTTAAAATTTTCAGCCTTTCTGAGTTTAGATGGGGATCCGTATAGGATGGTTTCAGTTTTACCTAGGTGTATTGATAGTTTATTGTCAGCTAGCCAGATGCAGATTCTACTCAGTTCAGTGCTTAGCGCTTTTTCCACCTGCAATATGTCCCTGTCAGAGACCAGCAGAGCCGAGTCATCCGCGAACAGGAACAAATTGCAATCACATGCTGATGACATGTCATTCACATATATTAGGAACAGTAAAGGTCCCAATATGCTTCCTTGTGGAACGCCGCAGGTCACTGGGAGTTCCTGTTCCTGTCCTGTCAACCAATCACCTGTCTACCTGTTCCCTATATATGTGGCTGTTTGTTACTTGTGTAGGTTAGAGGGAAGAGGGGTGAGGTTATGTTTGTTTCATTTGTTGCCTTCTATTTTGAGTAATTCTGTTTCATTCTGTTTTGTTAGTATATTAGTTGGTTGCTACATTTGTCTGTCTAGTGTTTGTTTGGTTACCTATGGTCCCCGGTTGCCTTATCCTGGGAGAGGGCTAGGTAAGATACCCTGGGGTTTACATCACATCATGTAGGTAACTGTTTGTTAAACACACTAGGTAAGAACGAGCGGATGTCACTCATCCTTTGTAGCAGTTAGGTTTAGGTTCCGGGTAGATTAGTTAGCAGTTCTGTACTCCAGTAGATATGCTAGATTAGAGGTGTAGGGAAGCATAGGGCTGTGGTTTTATTGTGACACCGTTCGCAGCCTTCTCCCTCCCTTCCTACCCTCTGTTTATTTTACCCGGTTTAGTTTTTGTATTATCCTCCCCCCCCCCCCTGTTTCATGTATATTTGTATGTCCATGGATGCCCATGTTTATTACTATTATTATTATTTAGTGGCAAAAATAAATCCTTTTCTTTAAGGTTACCTTGTTGTCGGTCTGAGAGTGTTTGAGCACCACACACGCGGTCAGTTGCTTCTCCAGTGCTTGTACACAGGCTATGTTGCAGTCCTCCCTCCTCCCTAGTCTTACATCTGAGGGAGGACGTAACACACACCATCTTTGTTATACACCATCTTTGTTATACACTATGTAGCACTTACACTCAGACACCATCTTCCTTCCTCATGTCTCAGCACTGAGGTACTTAAACAGACACAAAAGAAACCATGTAAAAGGGCGAACCACTTAAAGAGTAGTCATCCATGCACTTTCTTTATTGTCATGGCCTAATGCCATTTTTCTTTAAGGACTGACGTGTTGCGGCTGAACCAGCCTTGGTCAGGTTGTTGTGGTAGGAGTAGAGGAGGGCCCAGTGGTGTACAGGATCTGTACCTCTCTCTGTGGCGCAGCCTCCAGTCATAGCGACCAACCAGAGCCTCACTAATAAGTTGATCATGGTGTTGGACTCTGTAATCGGCTGTCTGCTCTGGAATAGGCTGTCTGCTCTGTGACCTCACCGCAATCCACTTTTCAGCAGCAGAGGTTACAGCTTGGCCACAGCATGCCCAGGGAGGAGGGCCTTCTATTCCTCTCCTCTACCTACTCCCTCGCTCCTCCTCTCCTCTCCAAATGTTTAGTCTCTGCTGCACTCGTTACCTCTGCCCTTGTCTCCAGAGAGAGGGAGGGAGGGAGGGAGACACAGAGACAAAGAGAGAGAGAAGACAGAGAAAGAGAGGGAGAGATAATAAGGAGAGAGGGAGGGAGAGAGAAAGAGAGAGAGGGCGAAGAGGGAATACGGAGAGTGGGAGGGAGAGAGAAAGAGAGAAGGCCTAGAAATTGCTGTGTGTCGTCATGGTTTCCTCCTCAAGGGGCTTAATATGTTTCAAGGGGAGATCTATGCCTATCCAATGTACCTCCAGCGAGAAGTTGCAAAAATGGCAAAAATTCGCTTTTTCTGTATGGACATTGCATGCAAATACTTCCCATACTTGCAGAAGGTCACCAAGGAGTTTCCTGACCTCCAGACTATGTTGGACATGAAACCCTTGCTGTCAGTGATGCATGCTAAGGCCCATACTTGGAAATGTGAGGTAACTGTACATGTTGTTTTAGTTACAGCAAACCTATCTCAACACCCTTTTCTCACTTTTGTAAAACAGACGTTCCACCAGACATTGTGAATGGTATTTTTTTTATGAATACATATGACGAGACTTAATTGTTTCCCTCTCTGGAGGTTGCATGGGGAGGCAAAAACCAACAGGGGGCAGGAACAACACTGGGGGAAGAAGTGGAGCAAGTAAACAGCTTTCTGTCCCGCACTGCTCTCTCCACAAAGTACATGACAAAAGCTGGTAAGTGTTGGTACTTTGGGATCTGTTTACATTGCATACGGTCTATTCATTTTCACAGTAGATAACAGACATTGTTTTTGGGGGGTTATCAGCACGTACAGATATGATCACTCTCCAAGTCATCAGTTGGAATGCAAGGAAGAAGGACCAGCTCCACAAATACTTGGCTGCACGTTACTGGAAGGTATGAAGATGTCTTTTGAACTGTAATCCTATCTTTCTGTTGTGAGGGCAAAAACAAGAACAAGTGTATACTAGAATTTGTATACTAGAAGAATGTGTACACTAGAATTAGTTTTTCTTTACTGGTTGACATTATCTGGGGAGTTTACCATGGATGGGTGCTCTCGTGACTCGTCTGATTATCTCATGTCCTCACGACATAACGACAGGATTAAGGTTGCAAACATTTGTGAAGTGGCCCTTGACTAATTTCCCCATTAAAACATTGCTCTATTGGAAAATATAGTTATTTTGGACACAAGTTGTGGATAGTGCACTAAGTCGCCCTCAGATGGCTCTCCAATCCAAGACTCCAGCCATCCTGATCCTTCATGTACCTGGCTAGCTTGACAGTAGTTTATATTCTATACAGATTCATGTTGGTAGTTTGCTTATTCTGGTTGATGTTTAGTATTGCAAACTCACTTTCACTCCATATTACTTTAACTTGGTTGCTGTTGAACTGAAATGTGTATTAAAGGACCATTCTAACAGTTTCATTGCAGCTACCAGATAGTTTTAATGACCTTGAAGTCATCCTTTTTTATTCCTTTATTTTGTCGTTCATTGATTCACTTACAGACTTTTTTTATGCTAACTACACTTTCATCTAGAAATGTATGTATTACTTGTTATTCAATTATTATTAATACTGCTATGAAATTATATATTATTCAGTCCTATAGCACATTAAATTGCTAGAGGCTTTTGATTGCGTCGATAATCTTTAGTTACAGTCTCAACCTCTTGTAATGTGTATTTTTCCAGACTGTCAAAAAGTTAAGCGAGGTTACGGAGAGGCTTGAGGAACTGAAGACTACCCTGGGTTGCACCAGGGAGAAGGCAGATGAGTGGGTTAATGATGTACAGCAGTGGGCAATTGCAAGTAAGTCACTTGTTATTGTAATTCAGTATTTGCCATAAATTGACCATTGTGTTTTAGGCTGCCACCAAATCAGATGGTCACCACACATGAAAAATCAATAAAATTATTGAATGCTGCTGCTTTCATTGCAAATCTTTAAAGATGTAAGACTAATCTGGCATACATCATGCCAACCCTAATTGGTAGCATTTGTTAATTTACAATTGAGTACCATCAGAATTGCTGTTTGAGAGAGCATCACCCTTTTGGAGCATTTAGTGCACTCCAGCACTCTAGAGCACTATCTCTTTCATAAAAAAACAGCATCTGCCACCTCTGAAGCTGATGACCAACAGAAGAAGATGCAGCAGACAATTGAAAGTCTCTTCATCAGCATTCAGCAGAAAAATCAGGAGGTCTATCGCCAAAATGGTAGGTTTTTTCATTTCAGCCCAGCATTTTGTGCCAGACTGAGTTAGTCACTCACTGACGTCGTGGTTAACCCCGCTGCAGTTAATAACAGTGTAATAATGATTCTGCTTGATTGAGTTGTGCCAGTGTACATCGATAAATCTTAACTGCAGCTGTGTTTACAAATGGCAACTGTCAATCGATGTCACTGAAGCGCTTTGAGGCCTGCATCACCCTAGTATGTGTCCTTTGCATTACAATGCATTGGTAAAATTAAGTTACAACTAAAGCGTGGGCTACACTTCACAGCCCTGAATGTGATTGTAGGATTCTATTTCAAGTGGTGGGCTCTGGCTCTCCCTAACTGCTCCGTCTAACCAGTCTAGCTCATACATACACACATGCTCAGTCTAACCCAGTGGTTCTCAACCTTTTTTGGGCCAGCGCCCCCCTGTCCATTATCCAGGTCTCTTACCGCCCCCCATCAAAAAAATGTTGGCTTTTTTTCTTCCCTGAATATTAATGTTGACTAATATTCTGTGTTATATCATTTAAAAAGCATGTCACTGAATGCCAAATAATGGATTTGATTTAACTGGGCAGTTGGAATCATTAGTTTATTAGTTATCATTATCATTAGTTTACCAGAGAGCAGAAAAGCCATGTGAATGTGAATAAAAATGCTGTTTATGAGTGTTAAACAAACTCAGACAACATCAGAGAATACAAACAGACTGTTTTATGATGCTAATATTTATTAATTTGTTATTAGACTTTGTTAACACAGTTCCAAAGTTCAGAGCACTGCGCTCTGGGACCGCTCAGAGATGGGTGCTCTGGTTTTCGGTTGGTGATGTAAGAGCAAAGACGTCGAAAACAGGTCTCCTGATTACATTGCAAATTGCACTACTAAAACAACATCAAACCTCTACAAAATTGTCACAGCTCATTATGAGTATCCTAGGCACTTTTTTTTTGTGATCAATTTTTTATTATTATTTCAGGGAGTAAAACCAGGGGAGTGGTAACGTACAAATAAACAAAGGAGAAAATAGAATAACAAAAATACGGTTTACCAGTACAAATACAAAATGCGCATAAACCTTTCAACCCCCCCCCCCCTCCCCTTCCCTTCCCAATCTCCCTTTACCCCAATAATTCCCCACCTACCCCTCCTCCCCCAAATGTCCCTCCCGCCAGATACCTCCCACCCACCCGCCCAATCACAGCCCCCCCGCCACCCACCCCCCCCTATCACAGCCCCCCGCCCACCACCCCCCACCCATTCACAGCCCCCCGCCCCCCCCCTACAGGACCCTATGGAAGGTGCAAATCGATTAGCCTACAGTAGTGTCTTGAGGATGGTTATACACCACGTTCCAAATTATTATGCAAATTATATTTTTCTCAGATTTTCCTAAATAGTCGATGCAAATGACAATCAGTATAATTTTCAGCAACCGTTAGAGTATAATTCAAATTTTATTGAACAAACCTCCCAATGATAACAGTATTATATTTGTTTTATAAAAAACTCAAAATGCACTGTTCCAAATTATTATGCACAACATAGTTTCAAAACATTTTATAGGTTGTAAAGAACTAAAAATGGTAATTTGATGAATTTAGGGTTAGGAGGTCATATTAGGAGGTCATATTTACTGAAATCAAAAGCTATTTCAAACAAAAACATCTTAACAGGTCAAGTTACATGTTAACATAGGACCCCTTCTTTGATATCACCTTCACAATTCTTGCATCCATTGCACTTGTGAGTTTTTGGACAGTTTCTGCTTGAATTTCTTTGCAGGATGCCAGAATAGCCTCCCAGAGCTGCTGTTTTGATGTGAACTGCCTCCCACCCTCATATATATTTTGCTTGAGGATGCTCCAAAGGTTCTCAATAGGGTTGAGGTCAGGGGAAAATGGGGGCCACACCATGAGTTTCTCTCCTATGCCTATAGCAGCCAATGACACAGAGGTATTCTTTGCAGCGTGACATGGTGCATTGTCATGCATGAAGATGATTTTGCTACGGAAGGCACGGTTCTTCTTTTTGTACCACGGAAGAAAGTGGTCAGTCAGAAACTCTACATACTTTGCCGAGGTCATTTTCACACCTTCAGGGACCTTAAAAGGGCCTACCCGCTCTCTCCCCATGATTCCGGCCCAAAACATGACTCCTCCACCTCCTTGCTGACGTCGCAGCCTTGTTGGGACATGGTGGCCATCCACCAACCATCCACTACTCCATCCATCTGGACCATCCATCTGGACCATCCAGGGTTGCACAGCACTCATCAGTAAACAAGACTGTTTGGAAATTAGTCTTCATGTATTTCTGAGCCCACTGTCATGCTGCAAAGAATACCTCTGTGTCATTGGCTGCTTATGCCAATTGAACAGATTTATTCATTATCCTATCTTAAGAAAACTAATGTAACACTCTCATCTGGGGATTTACACGGCAAATCAAATCAAAGATCGACAAATCCCTGATGACAGGGAGATGACGTATGACTGCTCTGATGAATCAACCCCTATTTCATTAATCTTCTCTATATAACGAGTCGACGTCGATCATTGATCGGCAACGACACTATATAATAGTTTGCCTAACTGGCCATCGGATTTGGGCTCCTAATATCTAAAAAGCACTACGGTTTTCTTATTTTATCGGATTAAAGTAGCAAAGACCAGAAATTTCCATTGACCGCCAGTCAAACTTCTCCCCTTCTATCACCCAAAAAGGGGCGTGGACATGACGGGAGAGCAAAGTACCCGGATGCGTTAGAATTGCATAGAGAGTTTGAATTTTGTCAGCTGTAAAGCGGATGTGTTTCCTAGAACATGTAAATGCAATTGCGTATCACCGAATTGCATAGAGAGTTTGAATTTTTTCAGCTGTAAAGCGGATGTGTTTCCTAGAACATGTAAATGCAATTGCGTATCACCGAATTGCATAGAGTTTGAATTTTGTCAGCTACAAAGCGGATGTGTTTACTAGAACATGTAAATGCAATTGCGAATCACATTATTGCATTACAATTTGAATATTGACTCAAATAACGCAGGCAAAAGTGGCAAATGAATATGCTATTTTGGGATTGCAAAGTCATTTGCACATTAGAATGAACTTTTGAATTTTGTCAGCTACAAAGCAGCGCATGACTTTGGAAATTAAATGTCAAATGGCTTTGCATTATAATTTTAATATTGACAGCGAATGTGCACATCGGGTACATGAAAATGCAAATCATTAGAATTGCATTTGAATTTGAATATTGTCTGAAAGAATGCATGCAAAAGTGGAACATGCAATTGCAATCTCATATTGCATTAGCATTTGAATTTAGTCAGCTATATGCTTCCATAAACCCGACTAGCAGGATGCTGTTGAGAACGGTTGACTGTCCTGTTCAGAGCTGTGTCAAATATCTGTCAACTAGGAGTTGCATGCTGCATAGAAGTATATGTGTGTTCCCAGGTTTGCATTCGACAAGGCATACATTTTATTTTCACTGAGCATTGGTCTTTTACAGGTGGAATTACTCAAAGCCCATCCCTTTCCAGATTAAGAAGAGTATTCCGTCAACGTTGCTAAAGGAAAATCCAGGCTTATTTTGCTAAAGGTTTATCCCCAAAAATCTGCCATATTTATAACCCTGGATTTTCCTTTAGTGACGTTGATGGAATGCCCCCCAGGCATAAGACCTGTTATTTTGTGTAGACGTGTTACAAAATATCTATGCACAATGATGAATGAATGGTCTTTATTGTCATTGCTATAGTACAGGTACCAAACAACGACATTTGGGAGGGGGGGCTCCCCTGGTGCTAGGAAAGAAAAAACAACAACAACAACAACAAAAAAGAAGGGAAAGGAGCTGGTTTACACAAATAAAGGCTATGTACACTATCCACTATGCTATACTGTACAAATAAAACACTGTGCTGTACTCTATGCTATGCTATACCTATTCTAACCTATTGCTGTACTCTATGCTATGCTATACCTATTCTAACATTTCCTATTCTCTGCAACCTTATGTACCCTAGGGTTGTCATATTGCACATAGTGTTATTGCACATTCATTCAAAGTGTCGCAGTTTGCAGGCTTGAAATGTACACATTTGTGCCTCAGCACTACACCTGATTTTCAATCCAGCAGCTGCCATCAATCCGTCCAGACTGTCCAGGGCCCAGAACCTAGGTCTTTGCTGTGTTCAGGGCCTGGATGGCCCTGGGGTGGAAGCTGAGCTTCAGTCTGTTTGTCCTTGCGAACATGGTCCTGTACCGCCTGTTTGAGGGCAGCCGAGCAAAGTGTTCGTACCCAGGGTGGGATGGGTCTCTGGAGATCTTGGAGGCCTTCCTGAGGCAGCGTGTGTTGTACAGCTCTTCCAGAGAGGGGAGGGGGGCGCCGGTGATCTTCTGGGCCGTTCTCACGACTCTCTGTAGCGCATTCCTCTCTGCGGCTGTGCAGCTGGAGAACCAGTTGCAGATGCAGTAGGTGAGGATGCTCTCCACTGCGCAGCGGTAGAAGGCCACCAGCATCTCCTGTCCAATCTGGTCTTTCCTGAGGACTCTCAGGAAGAAGAGCCGCTGTTGTGCCTTCTTGATGATGGCTGCTGTGTTGTTCTTCCAGGACAGGTCATCCTGTATGTGCACCCCCAGGAATCGGAGGGTTGAGACTCTCTCCACGCTCCCTCCGTCGATGAGCAGGGGCTGGACCTCAGATTTTTTCCTCCTGAAGTCCACGATGATTTCCTGGGTCTTTGACTGGTTTAGCAGAAGGTTGTTAACCTTGCACAGCTTGCTCAGCTGCTCTACCTCATCCCTGTACGCCGCCTCGTCCCCCCCCGAGATGCAGCCCACCACGGTGGTGTCGTCTGCAAACTTTACGATGGAGTTGCTGGGGTGGACAGGGGTGAAGTCGTAGGTGTAGAGGTTGTAGCACAGCTTGGTTCAGTGAAGACATGTTGCTGCCGGCATTTGAAATGAGCAGCTAACTATGCTGACACAAAACACAATACATGAGAGGAGAGGAATGCATGAGTCGATTGTGTTATTTTTTGCATCTTTATTTTGTTATTGTAATACTGTCATTTGAATAGTTTTTGGTCAGGGTCTGCTTGAATAAAAATGAACTCCTCCATAGGTGAGCCTGAGCCAGCCTTCCAACAGCTGCTTCTGCAGGTGTACACCAGCACGATGCCAAACTCCATCACCATGTCTGAAACAAACCGAGCACAACAAACTGATCACATCTGACAGTCAGACACTCTAAATAGAGTTGGAGTCAACCCATTGAGATGGGTCAATGTTATTTAATTTAGTGCAGTCCTGCACTAAACACAATTTAGTTGTTAAGTCTGACGTCAAACGTGACGTTTAGCAATTTCCGGGTCCAAACCAGAAATTCCCCGCACCAGAGTACCAGTGTACTAAAGCACCAGAGTAACAGTGTACTAAAGCACTAGAGTACCAGTGTACTAAAGCACCAGAGTACCAGAGTACTAAAGCACTAGAGTACCAGTGTACTAAAGCACTAGAGTACCAGTGTACTAAAGCACTAGAGTACCAGTGTACTAAAGCACCAGAGTACCAGTGTACTAAAGCGGTAGAATGACAGTTCAATCGTTTTTTAGACTCTGATCTATTCATACAACAAGGGACACAGCACTTTCCCGTTTTCCCCATATTGTCAGGGTCTTTGAGCCTTGGAAAAGCTCTATATAAATATAATTTATTATTATTATTACTACGGCATTTCGAAGAGAGCGCCTCAGCCAACTTTGGACCTGGAAACACGACTTAACAACCGGATAACTTGGACAGTCACTTTATCTAATCTGGCTCTACCAAAGGATATTGTTTTGCAATCAATGACACAACCAAAGATGGTCCATGGAATTGTGTTCTACAGTGCTGTGAAAAAGTATTTGTCCCCTTCCCAATTTCATCTGTTTTTGCATGTTTGTCGCACTTAAATGTTTCAGATCATCAAACCAATTTTAATATTACACAAAGATAACCTGAGTAAATAGAAAATGCCATTTTTAAAAAACCTGCACATGTTTTCCCCTTGTTATTCCTGTCAGCTTGGTTTTCTTCTGGGGAGTCGTTGTCCTCCTCCTCCTCCTCCTCCTCCTCTTCCTCCTCTTCTCTTCATCTTGACCTAAAGAAACCTTTTTGTGTCTAAATGTGTTTATGTGATTGTGATACTATTAACTTTCCCCCGCGCAGCCATCCACACATAGCATTTTAATGCATATTTATACCTTTTTAAATCTCTTTCAGACTCCACTGGTCTGGTCAGCAGCTTGGGAGTTCAGCGCTCAGCCCGGCGGCGGTGGCGGTGGCGGTGGCAATGATGACACAAGCCCACCTAATGGAAAGTGAGGGAACTGGGTCATCATGGGAAATGCGGTCCCTGGCCCTCACAGCCACAGTCACAGATGCCCGAATGGTGAAAAACCTGAGGTGACCAACAGTAATTCAATTAGCCGTCATAGTAAGGGGGAGCATAGAGGCACAGGGCAGACACACACACACACGCACACACACTCACACGCACACACGCACACGCACACACACTCACAGACACACACACACACTCACAGACACACACACACGCACACGCACACACACTCACACGCACACACACTCATACACACACACGCGCCCTACCACTTCTGTCCCTTGTGAGAGACTTTTCTCCCTTGCAGGCAACATAGTGCAAAAAAAGAGGGCAGCCTTGAACTCTGAAAATATATACAGGCTAGTTTGTCTCAGCAACTGGCTGAACGAGAAGAAGCAGAAGAAGTAGCAGGCTTAGAGGGATCCTGAGACCAATGGGTTTGTTGTTACTGTGAAGGGTACTGTTTGTTTTTGTTACCATTTTAGATGGCACTTGTGACTTTATGTTAAACCGTTGGTCTGTTTATTATTTTGACCAAGGATATTTGGGTGGGTAGGGGAGGGTGGGGAGGGTTAGTGTAACATTAGGTTAGGTACGTTGTGTGATCTGTTGGTCTGTGTAGCTAAAACAAACAGGATTTTGCTGCTTTAAACTTATGGATATGTCTATTCATTGATTCACTCGTATACCAAATCCATTTGAATTGAAAACTGTTGCTTCTCGTGTCAAATATTGATATGCGATTAAAATGAAATACATTTTGATTAATTAATTACAAAGCTAATCTCTAATTATTTTTTTTTATTTTTTTTATCTCACCTCTAGTAACATTAAGGTGTCGGCTACTGTATGTTATGGAGTTGCTGCTAATCAATAGAAAGTAATGGGCGATAGCGATAGCACTATCAGTGGTTTCTGCATGGCAGGGCACCAACAAAATGCAAACAATGCATGTATTGAAGATAGTGTCGTATATTTCTGTAGTATGTATGATCTATGTATGAATATGTAGTATGTTTTGAACACACACACATACCAGGGCATGCGGGGACATGATGCCCTCTAACGGTGAGGGTTCTATGGCAACCAGATGACCAACAGGGACCTTTGGGGGTTGGGCAGGGACACACATGCACGCTGGCCCCTCCCCTCTGGAGCGGAACGGGGAGAGGGAGAGAGAGAGCGTTCTCTTTCTAGCCGAAGTCCATGGGGAACGCATGTAATGTATATATCTGTCTGATTAAATTGTCTTAAACTAACTGTTTTTTGATTCATAACCAATAAGAATACACGACAGTAATGGCGAGCAAGCAACGGAGATAATATAGCTTAATTTACAGTATTTTGCAAACTTCAATCTAAAGAAGAAGGTAGATTTTCTGCAGAGATCTCTCTCTAGTCGATTGGTGTGTTTAAAATAGACTGTAAATCTCAGATAAGTTATAGTCAAAAGAATCTGTGTAACGGTAATCTTGTTGGAATAGAAGCAAACTTTTCATAATCTTTGATGGGTGGGTGGTGAGAGCCGGACTTTGAAGCCCGTTTTTTGTAAAATATAGTGTTTGATGGTAAGGTTTGTTTGTACGGTATTGGAATATCGTGTGTGTCTGTGTAAAATTCGGTGAGGTTGTGTTTATGTGTTGGAGTGTGGGTGGACTGGGTAGTCTGTTTTGTGTTGTAGCAGTGGAGAACATGTGAGGTCTTTTGTCTGTTTGAAGGGACGCCATTGTGTGGGCGGCCATTTGCAGTGTACTGTCAGCAGAGCGTAGACGCCATTTGTGTTGTCCTGTGTAAGCGGAGCGATAACACGCACGCTCGGGCACGCGCGCAGACACGCGGACACAGAAGAAGAAGAAGCCTAGATATCTCTGTGAAGAGACTGCATTGTAGAATATTTGAATGAGATAAATAATAGTTTAACTGGATTGAAAGATAATCGTGAGGTTGTTGTGTCGTGGAAGATGGCATTATTGTGGAAAAGCAATGTTATGTTGTAAAGATTGATCTGGGAGTCCACAGCGGGTTTCCCCTCACAGGAGAAGGACAAAGACTAGCCCCTCCTTCCCCTACTCCACTTTACACGGAAGAACTGGCGCATGCGCAATCGATACGCAAGTCGGTTACTTGGCGCCGCCTGCTGGACTAAATACGACAAGACATTTTAAAACACTAAATCCTCAGGGAGATACAGCTGAGGTCGATGAAACAGTCCGATACATTAATAAATAGATGGTTATAAATGATTGTAATGTATTACATTACCTTAATTAATTTAATTAATTACAAATTGATTGAATTAATTATTCAGATCATTTTATTTCTCTGTTTTCACAAAACTTTGATCAATTGTTTTGTGACAATCTAATGATATGTTGATAATAGCTAATTGACTTTACAGGTTTACATCAATGAAGTGTCAATGAATGATTCTAACTAATCATTCATTCCTTTCACTTAACAAGTCGATTTCTTTACAGATTGTAATTAATAACTAATCATTCATTCCTTTCATTTAACAGTTGATTTATTTACAGGTTGTAATTAATATTTGTAATTTACATATTTTATTTTAGTTAGGTCATGTCCACAGCTTTTGATTAGGAATAGTAGAATAGTACATATTTGATAGTTGAGCAGTAAAAGGGTTTTTGTAAATCAGTGAATACTTAGGTGTTGATCAGCCTTTGTGATTTAATAATTGTGTTGACCAGAACTGTAATTAGTATTGAATGAGTAATTAAGTGACACATATTCATAAACAATTAGGAAACACATTTAAGTATAAAGTACTTACGCAGAGATTAGATTTAAGTTAATACTGCACTGACATACACAAGAGGCAAATCTGTTATTCTGAGTTGCAGGGTTTTGTGGGGACGGTTAATACAGTTATATTGGACTAGCATTTGTTTAGCAAACAAGACAATAGGAAGGTGGGTTGTAAGAAGCGTACACCTTATCTAATATAGAATATTGTCAGCATATTGAGCAAGTAGAATGGGGTCGAATTCCACGAAGCTGTTAAAAGATATTAGTGAACATCGTGGAATGTTGGCTACGTTATCCCCTATGGCTGTAGTGGAAAAAATGAATCCTCTTGTTAGGGAAATTAGAAAAATGTCAACGAAATGGAATAGCCGTTGGGCATACATTGAACAGCCGTGGCCGAAAGAGGGCAGCCTTAATTTACAATTAATTGCAACATTGGAGATACTTATCAATGGGCACAAAGCACATCAAGGAGGAAAGATTAGATCAGAGAAACGCAAGTTAGAGTTAGCTATTTTAGATCTATTTAAGGTAGAGGGACAGAAAATAGCTCAGATGGAACCGGAAAAGAAAAAAGAATTGGCCAGAACACTGGAACAGAAACTGAACATTTCATCCCCAGACCTGTGTCCTGCCTCCAGTCCCCCTCCATATGCTAAGGCACTGGAGGATCATTCCCAGAAGAAGAAGAAGGAGCCAAGGGGAAAAGGGGACGACAGGAGTGACGAGGAAGATGACAGCGAAGATGGCAGTGAAGACTCAAGTGATGACGACAATGCAGATGGAGGCTACAACGCGCAGGTCAGGAAGATGATAGCCACAGCCGAAAGGAAAGGTGGGAGAAGACGCCCGGAGAAAGAGGGAGATTGTCACCGAATGTCATCAAATACATTAAAGAACTGTCCAGTGCTGATTCGGGGTAACAAGATGGAATATCATCCGTGGCATCATACAGATTTGTCTGAAGTGATCGAGAAACTCCCAGTTCTTCAAGAGGGAGGACATTCGTGGACGCGAGAGGTCGACGTGATACTGACAGGAACGCAGGCCGCGATGGGAGACCTGAAAAGACTCTTAGCTTTTATTGCAGGATTGGATACAATGCAGGAAATATTGATGAAGGCAGGACTTCATAGATATATCAATACATCAGTTTATGATCCAGAGCTCTTCGCAGCAAACAGAGGCAGGCTGTGGAAAGCAATCAGAGAGACCTACCCTACTCACATTCACCCAGACAATATCATTGTGAAGCCACTGGGGGGGGATGAGAATCCCAGGGGTTATGTTGCCCGTGTGCACTCTCAATGGAGAAGTGTGACAGGGAAAGACGCTGAAGATAACCCCTTAGAAAAATCCATAATCAGGGAAAAAATACAAGAAGGGCTTCCTACCCCAGTTAAGGATAAGCTAGCAGAAGTGGTGGGGCTACGACACATGAACAAAGCTGTTTATATAGACCACGTAGCTCATCAAGTTGAGTTATATCGAAAGAACATTCAGATACAGAAGGCACGAGACGAAGAATCCCTCAGAATATTGACTCATTTGCAATTGACTGAAAGCGAGAGGAACATAGAGGGAGTGCAGGCTTTAGCCCCACAGCAACAGCCACCTGGAGTGCAGACTGCTACTTACCAGTCCTACTCACAGGGGCCACAAGGGGGGTATCCTGCTACTTACCAGTCCTACCCACAGGGGCCACAAGGGGGGTATCCATACCCACAAGGGCCACCAGGGGTGCAAGCGGTTCCATACCAGATGTACACACAGCCTGGCCAAGGACCACCACCAGGGGGATGGACAGCAGCAGGGAAGGAGATGCTAGAACCATGCCAATGCGACCAGAATGGACATCTAGCCTGTGCCTGCTGCAACAGGCCCCAGGGGGGCGCAGGGGGGAGCCAAGGAGGAGGATATTGGCCCCCTACTACACCTGCTCCAGGAGTGATGAACCCTTACGGAGGCCCAGCAGCTGGCCTATAGGGGTGCCCGGAAGATCCGAGTGGGAGGTGCCAGCTGGTGGTGACAAAGAAGCCTGAAGGCGCCACGCACCTCCCTATGTCTAGAGAATATGTGAAGACAATCGGATTTGAGGGAATTAAACAGCTGATTCCTACAACTGAGCTTGTAGACTTAGAGTACAAGGGACAGAGAGCAACTCTGTCAACACTTGTGTCAGAACACACGCCAACAGGGCTGCTAGGGAGAGATGCTCTATGCCAATTGAACTGTACAGTAAAATGCACACCTGACGGCTGTCAGGTGACGATGCCATCCGGTGCTCAGGTTCCATCGACAGCCAGAGTGATTAAGCATAGAACAGACCTACAAGCTTTGCCTTTAAAGGGAGCTGATATAGAATATTGGGTTGATGGGTCTTGTTACGGGGTAGGAGAAACTTTGTGCGCTGGGTATTCCTTAGTTAAAGCACAAAATTCAAAGTTTATTGTAGAACAGGCTGAGGCAGTTCCTCAGCCTTGCTCGGCTCAGTTGGCTGAGTTGATTGCCCTCACGGAAGCATGCAACTTGGGAACCGGACGGAGAGTGACAGTGTACACCGACTCTGCCTATGCACATAATGTTTGTCATTTTAATGGAGCTGTATGGAGGGGGCGGGGTTTTAAGAGAACTGATGGTACGCCTATACAGCATCACGCACAGATCATGAAGCTGTTACAAGCCATGATGAAGCCAAAGGAATTAGCCATAGTGAAGTGTGCCACACACAGGTCTGACTCATCACATGTCACACAAGGTAACAGGGCTGCAGAGGATGCAGCCAAAGCCATTACAGGAGCAGACAAGGCAGGTAAAGGTCTTCTGGTCACACATGAAAAGCAGTTACAGGGCATGGTCACACTTGAGGATTTATTGATGTTACAGAGTAGAGTAACTACGTTAGACAAGAACGTTTGGCTAGCAAGGGGGGCAAGTCAGGATGACACAGGTCTATGGAGGAATCATGAGGGGTTGGTTGTAGCACCCTCAGATTTATTAGGCATGTTAATACAGGAAGCTCATGGATTAGCACATGTGGCTAGGGGGGAGGTAAGACGCAAGATCACCAAGAAATATGGGTTTTGGAGTCCATATTTGATGGAACAGATTGACCATGCTTTAGGTCAATGTGGGGTCTGTTGGAGAAACAACATCAGAGTGGGTACACCAGTGGTGTCTGGGCATATCCCTACCCCAATAGGGCCACGGGTGGTGGACAGGGGGGTGGATGTACAGAGTAGGCAGGATGTTGTGCCAACAGGTGCCGAGGTCCCCAGAGAACCTGAGAAGGAGGAGCTACGAGGAGATGCTGTGGTGTTGCCAGAGCCAGTGGCAATGCCAGTGTTACAGCCAGTGACATTACCGGCAGTGCCTGAAACCGAGGGGACAGTGGAAAGCTGTCCAGATGCCAATGAACCAGAAACCAACGAAGCAGAGAGTGCTGACAGTCTGGAGGTCCAGCCTGGGAGTGTCCAAAGCCTGGACACCTGTGCTACTGGGGATGCTGGCGAGTGCCTGCACCATGCTTCAGATGATGCTGAGGGCGACTCCCCAGACCTTGATCAGCGTGGGAGGGGACCAGGCGGCTGCCTGAACCTCAATGACACTGACGGACGACGACCAGTTAGGAAAAGATTAAAGACTATGAATAGGGTAGTGAAGCAGCAGATCAAAGGGAACGACGGGAATGGACAGCAGATGATAGCATGGCTGGAAACGGTCTTAGGGGCATGGGAAACTTATTTTGCTAAGATAGGAGCACCTATTATAGCAGACATGATTTTTGACTTTCTTAGGAGGCAGGGCCTCATTGACTGTTTTTGGAAAATCAGTCACTCAGTCCACGTTAATGAACTTTTCAGAAGACTAGTCCTCACCTGAGGTGAAGATCTATGCATTAATGCATTCCCTTTGTCCTATGCTTACTGTTGGAGAATTATGTGTTATGATAACTGAATGTCATTATTTGTGTATTGTTTGTTTATTTCTATATCGTATGTGATTGATGTCAGTTGAGAAGTGATGTAGTGGTTATGCAGATAGGATAGGATAGGAAAGAGGTTCTGTTCCTAGCGCAACGAAAATGGAAGCTGCTGACTATGAAAGTGTTATCAATCTGAGACAGCGGTAAAGGCTGTTCTCCAACTGGGTACAAGTGCTAGTAACCTCTGACCCTGACGCTTCAAGGACAAAGAAAACATCGGTCGTTGGAAGTTTCTGTATTGATTTGTGCATGATGAACTGTGTTTAGTTTAATTGTGATTGTTATTTTCAAAATTCTTTTTATTATTGGTTGTTTTTTATTTTTTGTTTATGATATCTTTGGTTCCTAATACTGGTCCTGGGTTGGTCTGTGTTATTGTGCTTCTTGTGTTGTGTGTTGGTGTAGTTTTTCTGTCTGTTGTTGTTTATTTTTTAATTTTTAATTTTATTTAAAAAAAAAAAATTTTGGGGATGTTTTGTGGGGTTTTGTGTTTTTGTTTTTGTTTTATGGTAGTTTAGTTTCGGAACACCCTCTGGGTGGTCCGAGGGGGGATGTGTCGTATATTTCTGTAGTATGTATGATCTATGTATGAATATGTAGTATGTTTTGAACACACACACATACCAGGGCATGCGGGGACATGATGCCCTCTAACGGTGAGGGTTCTATGGCAACCAGATGACCAACAGGGACCTTTGGGGGTTGGGCAGGGACACACATGCACGCTGGCCCCTCCCCTCTGGAGCGGAACGGGGAGAGGGAGAGAGAGAGCGTTCTCTTTCTAGCCGAAGTCCATGGGGAACGCATGTAATGTATATATCTGTCTGATTAAATTGTCTTAAACTAACTGTTTTTTGATTCATAACCAATAAGAATACACGACAATAGCAATTACACTGTTATCAGGATATTCATGCAGACAGAAAGACTCTGACAACTACAACTAGATGCAGTAGTGTGCAGTCCACCAACTACAGTTCAGTGCCTGCTTGGCTATTTGACATGCAGTTGTTCACCACTGGGTGGCGGTAGTAAACTGTACAACACGTTGTCAAGCTATTGATTGATTGATTGAAAACGTTATTAGAAGATTTGCAGAAGTAGGTACATGAAAGTACATATTACATACAAGGTCAACTAACAGGATAAAAACCCAAGAAAGCCACTGGCTTATTTCAATTGGGGTCCTTGATTCTCAATTCATCGTTACATGTAAGACAGACAAAAAAACTAGTACTATCTACAAGATAATACAGACAAATAACTATTACTATCTACAAGATAAACATACATCTATCATGGGAAGAACAATACAACAAAACATAAGGTATGTACAGCGGGTAGGACAGGTGGGGACATACACCACAGGTGGGGGCGGGGGACAAAACACAAAGTATGTACAGTGTAACATGCGCATTCTAGACTCATATGTGGAGTAGTTCCACTGCATGTAGCTCAACTATCAGTTTAACTACATTTCGCTGTAGCTTGGTGGTAGATTCGTTAGTAGTGTTTTTAGTTGTTGTTGCCATGTAGCGTTATCGCTAATTACTGTCAATACTCACCAGAAATAAATAAATTACACAGCAAACAAAAAGGTATTGTAATTAACAGTACAGCCCTTGGAATACAAAATGCCCTACCACCCCCATCTTTCCACTTGGTTGCACCTCACTCGCTCTCTTGACTCGACTTTAAACAGTTTTGCACGATTCGCAGTACAGTATGGACCAGAACCAAAACGTCACAGGCTGTATTATTTAGATGACCTGTTGCCCGCTGCTTAGCTTAGAGGTTGTTCACCATACGATTCCAACCCCAGTCCCTATGGTAGAGAAATCGTTATACTTTTTCCCCTGGCAATTTTTTTCCCTGTAGCGTATATAGACAGCACCTCAGCACCCCCAGTCAAAATACCTTCCCGCGTGCCTGATGGTTAGGCTACATTTTCCAAGATGCGTCTTATGCATCCCACTTCGAAGACCTGTCTCAAAATGATCTTGTTCCAAGCGACGTGGGAGTTCCAAGTATGTCTCAAGGAAACGGACACCTTCGTGAAAAGTCCACAGTGCGCTCAAGAAGACGCTGCCCCGCGGTGCACCATTACGCACCATTACGCACGGTCCTATGTTTTACGCACACACAGACATGTTTGCTTCAATGTTCCTTTCTTGTGAGACATCTAGCATGTTCTTGGTGAAATAATAAATAACGTAAATATGGTGAAGGTAGACAATAGGTTGTATGATTATCAAAGTTAGCGGGTTTATTTGCAATATAGACTATTATTTCTGTTTTGTAAACTGTGACAAGAGGATTTTAGACCTATCATTTCATCAACGTATCGTGTAGGCGAATTGGAAGTCGTTGTCTGGGAAATGCCGAATCGCATTCTAGTGTTTGGAATTAAAAAGGTTCTGACAGAGTACGTCACGCAGACGCACCTTCTTTAGTTCTGACAAACTCTCAAACATTCAGTTCTTCTTTGCGAGACAACCAAGACACAGCTTTACGGATAACTTCATTGCAAACAGTTTGTATTTGTATTCGTTTTTCGACAACTATATCAGAAATTTGACATCATGGAAGACGACATCTTTTCAGGTGAGAATGATGAAATTATTATTTTAATTAAGGTCTAAAAAGTATATATTTTATTGAAAATATAAGTCTGAGTCGAAATGGAATATCAGTGAAAGTCTATAATTAAGCAATGTCACACGAGAGGGAGTGTGTTATACTGAATATCAGACGGCTATTCGGTCGTAGGTAAGGCCGCAGTTTATTTAAAAATAAACAAGGCCGAGTACCGAAGATGATCACAGCCGTGCTGATATTCAGTATAACAGCACGACTTCGAGTGTGATATTGCTTTTATACAACAGTTCTACAGCGCGATTTATTAGTTAACAGTAATAAGCGACAACAGATTATGATTTGTTTGTTTATTTAATCATAAAAATAAACAAAAAATAGTTCCGCAACTGAACTTCAAATGGACTGTTGCCTAGTAACCTGAACACAAACATGTCGTCTAATTAACGGTCATTTAGTAGAACATCTGTGCGGCGGAGTGATACATATAGTTAAAAGTCCCAGTGCTGTTATGCTGTACTTCTGCTGTAAATCTAATTTACAATGGTTTTCTTTTTAGAGTCATATAAGAGGGTGATGCAACTCAATTCCCTCAAAGAGGACAGCGATAACATCGCTCAGTGCTATGCTGAAATACTGGGAGGGAAGAAGTTCTGTTCTAGTACCAGCCTGCTGCCTTCTGACGAGCACCTCAAGCCAGCTTCAGTGGCTCAGGTGACCACCTCAATCCACCCTGGTGAGGACCTTGTCAAGCCTGTGGTCGTGGTTCACCCCAGCCTGCTCCAGGCAAGTGAGGAGGACGACATCTTTTCAGGTGAGAATTATGACATTATTATTATTTTAATTAAGGTCTAAAAATTATATATTTTATTGAAAATATAAGTCTGAGTTGAAATGGAATATCAGTGAAAGTCTATAAAAGAAGCCAAGATCACTGTTCACTGTTTTTGTCATTACCTATCAACTTAAACATACCAAGTACATCAAGTAAGAAAAAAACGCTGTAAGGGTCATAATGACAATACTACTGTAGTTTTTGATACCTGAAGAGTTTCCAATGTTTCGTTTTTTTTGTGAGTAAAAAAATGCTGTACTTCTGCTGTAAATCTAATTTACAATGGTTTTCTTTTTAGAGTCATATAAGAGGATGATGCTACTTAATTCCCTCAAAGAGCCTGACAGCGAATACATCCGTCAGTGCTATGCTGAAATACTGGGAGGAAAGAAGTATTTCTATGCCCCAGCAGTCTGTGAGGACTTCCTATACTGGATGGATGACTGTTCCCCCGCCTCACCCCCCACTCTGGATGACTGTTCCCCCGCCTCACCCCCCACTCTGGATGACTGTTCCCCCGCCTCGCCCCCCACTCTGGATGACTGTTCCCCAGCCTCACCCCCCACTCTGGATGACTGTTCCCCAGCCTCACCCCCCACTCTGGATGACTGTTCCCCAGCCTCACCCCCCACTCTGGATGACTGTTCCCCCGCCTCACCCCCCACTCTGGATGACTGTTCCCCAGCCTCACCCCCTACTCTGGATGACTGTTCCCCAGCCTCACCCCCCACTCTGGATGACTGTTCCCCCGCCTCACCCCCTACTCTGGATGACTGTTCCCCCGCCTCACCCCCCACTCTGGATGACTGTTCCCCCGCCTCACCCCCCACTCTGGATGACTGTTCCCCCGCCTCACCCCCCACTCTGGATGACTGTTCCCCCGCCTCACCCCCCACTCTGGATGACTGTTCCCCCGCCTCACCCCCCACTCTGGATGACTGTTCCCCAGCCTCACCCCCCACTCTGGATGACTGTTCCCCAGCCTCACCTCCTACTCTGGATGACTGTTCCCCAGCCTCACCCCCCACTCTGGAGGCCAACCTGCCCACTGCTGGCCAGGCAGCCCTTGACAGCATGGTGTGGGAGACGAAGATGACCGTGGATTCTGCTGAGTTTCAACTCCTCCTAGCGATGGGAGAGGAGTATGAACAGTTCTGGTCTGGTACCAGCCTGCTGCCTTCTGGCGAGCACCTCAAGCCAGCTTCAGTGGCTCAGGTGACCACCTCCATCCAGCCTGGAGCCTCAGGTGAGGAAGGCCTTGACAGCATGGTGTGGGAGTCCATGGTGAAAATGGACTCGGCTACTCTTCAACTCCTGCTGGAGTTGGAAGAGGAACATGAGGAGAGTGGTTCTGTTACCAGCCTGGTCCACCCTGGTGAGGACCTCAAGCCTGTGGTCGTGGTTGACACCAGCCTGCTCCAGGCAAGTGAGGACCTCAAGTGCAGCCAGCCTGCAGCCGACATAATGGAGGTCGACATCTTTTCAGGTGAGAATGATGACATTATTATTTTAATTAAGGTCTAAAAATTATATATTTTATTGAAAATATAAGTCTGAGTCGAAATGGAATATCAGTGAAAGTCTATAATTAAGCAATGTCACACGAGAGGGAGTGTGTTATACTGAATATCAGCACGGCTGTGATTCGGTCGTAGGTAGGCCTACGAGGCCGCAGGCCGAGTACCGAAGATGATCACAGCCGTGCTGATATTCAGTATAACAGCACGACTTCGAGTGTGATATTGCTTTTATACAACAGTTCTACAGCGCAATTTATTAGTTAACAGTAATAAGCGACAACAGATTATGATTTGTTTGTTTATTTAATCATAAAAATAAACAAAAAATAGTTCCGCAACTGAACTTCAAATGGACTGTTGCCTAGTAACCTGAACACAAACATGTCGTCTAATTAACGGTCATTTAGTAGAACATCTGTGTGGCGGAGTGATACATATAGTTAAAAGTCCCAGTGCTGTTACTGTATATCGTAACTCATGAAATGCCTCTTGTCCAATCAAATTACTTGGTCGGAACTAACTGTTGTATAAAAGAAGCCAAGATCACTGTTCACTGTTTTTGTCATTACCTATCAACTTAAACATACCAAGTACATCAAGTAAAAAAAAAGTTGTGAGAGTCATAAATGACAATACTAGTGTAGTTTTTAATGACTGAAGAATTCCAATGTTTGGGTTTTTTTGTGAGTAAAGAAATGCTGTACTTCTGCTGTAAATCTAATTTACAATGGTTTTCTTTTTAGAGTCATATAAGAGGGTGATGCAACTCAATTCCCTCAAAGAGGACAGCGATAACATCGCTCAGTGCTATGCTGAAATACTGGGAGGGAAGAAGTTCTGTTCTAGTACCAGCCTGCTGCCTTCTGACGAGCACCTCAAGCCAGCTTCAGTGGCTCAGGTGACCACCTCCATCCAGCCTGGAGCCTCAGGTGACGCAGGCCTTGACAGCATGGTGTGGGAGCCCATGGTGAAAATGGACTCGGCTACTCTTCAACTCCTGCTGGAGTTGGAAGAGGAACATGAGGAGAGCGGTTCTGTTACCAGCCTGGTCCACCCTGGTGAGGACCTTGTCAAGCCTGTGGTCGTGGTTCACCCCAGCCTGCTCCAGGCAAGTGAGGACGACATCTTTTCAGGTGAGAATGATGACATTATTATTTTAATTAAGGTCTAAAAATTATATATTTTATTGAAAATATAAGTCTGAGTCGAAATGGAATATCAGTGAAAGTCTATAAAAGAAGCCAAGATCACTGTTCACTGTTTTTGTCATTACCTATCAACTTAAACATACCAAGTACATCAAGTAAGAAAAAAACGCTGTAAGGGTCATAATGACAATACTACTGTAGTTTTTGATACCTGAAGAGTTTCCAATGTTTCGGTTTTTTTGTGAGTAAAAAAATGCTGTACTTCTGCTGTAAATCTAATTTACAATGGTTTTCTTTTTAGAGTCATATAAGAGGATGATGCTACTCAATTCCCTCAAAGAGCCTGACAGCGAATACATCCGTCAGTGCTATGCTGAAATACTGGGAGGAAAGAAGTATTTCTATGCCCCAGCAGTCTGTGAGGACTTCCTATACTGGATGGATGACTGTTCCCCCGCCTCACCCCCCACTCTGGATGACTGTTCCCCCGCCTCACCCCCCACTCTGGATGACTGTTCCCCAGCCTCACCCCCCACTCTGGATGACTGTTCCCCAGCCTCACCCCCCACTCTGGATGACTGTTCCCCAGCCTCACCCCCCACTCTGGATGACTGTTCCCCAGCCTCACCCCCCACTCTGGATGACTGTTCCCCAGCCTCACCCCCCACTCTGGATGACTGTTCCCCCGCCTCACCCCCCACTCTGGATGACTGTTCCCCAGCCTCACCCCCTACTCTGGATGACTGTTCCCCAGCCTCACCCCCCACTCTGGATGACTGTTCCCCCGCCTCACCCCCCACTCTGGATGACTGTTCCCCCGCCTCACCCCCTACTCTGGATGACTGTTCCCCAGCCTCACCCCCCACTCTGGATGACTGTTCCCCCGCCTCACCCCCCACTCTGGATGACTGTTCCCCAGCCTCACCCCCCACTCTGGATGACTGTTCCCCCGCCTCACCCCCCACTCTGGATGACTGTTCCCCCACCTCACCCCCCACTCTGGATGACTGTTCCCCAGCCTCACCCCCTACTCTGGATGACTGTTCCCCAGCCTCACCCCCCACTCTGGATGACTGTTCCCCAGCCTCACCCCCCACTCTGGATGACTGTTCCCCAGCCTCACCCCCCACTCTGGATGACTGTTCCCCAGCCTCACCCCCCACTCTGGATGACTGTTCCCCAGCCTCACCCCCCACTCTGGATGACTGTTCCCCAGCCTCACCCCCCACTCTGGATGACTGTTCCCCAGCCTCACCCCCCACTCTGGATGACTGTTCCCCAGCCTCACCCCCCACTCTGGATGACTGTTCCCCCGCCTCACCCCCCACTCTGGATGACTGTTCCCCAGCCTCACCCCCCACTCTGGATGACTGTTCCCCCGCCTCACCCCCCACTCTGGATGACTGTTCCCCCGCCTCACCCCCCACTCTGGATGACTGTTCCCCCGCCTCACCCCCCACTCTGGATGACTGTTCCCCCGCCTCACCCCCCACTCTGGATGACTGTTCCCCAGCCTCACCCCCCACTCTGGATGACTGTTCCCCAGCCTCACCCCCCACTCTGGATGACTGTTCCCCAGCCTCACCCCCCACTCTGGATGACTGTTCCCCAGCCTCACCCCCCACTCTGGATGACTGTTCCCCAGCCTCACCCCCCACTCTGGATGACTGTTCCCCCGCCTCACCCCCCACTCTGGATGACTGTTCCCCCGCCTCACCCCCCACTCTGGATGACTGTTCCCCAGCCTCACCCCCCACTCTGGATGACTGTTCCCCAGCCTCACCCCCCACTCTGGATGACTGTTCCCCAGCCTCACCCCCCACTCTGGATGACTGTTCCCCCGCCTCACCCCCCACTCTGGATGACTGTTCCCCAGCCTCACCCCCCACTCTGGATGACTGTTCCCCAGCCTCACCCCCCACTCTGGATGACTGTTCCCCAGCCTCACCCCCCACTCTGGATGACTGTTCCCCCGCCTCACCCCCCACTCTGGATGACTGTTCCCCAGCCTCACCCCCCACTCTGGATGACTGTTCCCCCGCCTCACCCCCCACTCTGGATGACTGTTCCCCAGCCTCACCCCCCACTCTGGATGACTGTTCCCCAGCCTCACCCCCCACTCTGGATGACTGTTCCCCAGCCTCACCCCCCACTCTGGATGACTGTTCCCCAGCCTCACCCCCCACTCTGGAGGCCAACCTGCTCACTGCTGGCCAGGCAGCCCTTGACAGCATGGTGTGGGAGACGAAGATGACCGTGGATTCTGCTGAGTTTCAACTCCTCCTAGCGATGGGAGAGGAGTATGAACAGTTCTGGTCTGGTACCAGCCTGCTGCCTTCTGGCGAGCACCTCAAGCCAGCTTCAGCGGCTCAGGTGACCACCTCCATCCAGCCTGGAGCCTCAGGTGAGGCAGGCCTTGACAGCATGGTGAGGGAGCCCATGGTGAAAATGGACTCGGCTACTCTTCAACTCCTGCTGGAGTTGGAAGAGGAACATGAGGAGAGCGGTTCTGTTACCAGCCTGGTCCACCTTGGTGAGGACCTTGTCAAGCCTGTGGTCGTGGTTGACACCAGCCTGCTCCAGGCAAGTGAGGACCTCAAGTGCAGCCAGCCTGCAGCCAGTCTGCTTCAGCCTAACCAGGACCTCAAGTCTGCTGCAGTTTTTGACACCACCCTGGTCAAGCCTAAGACGAAAGGGAGAAAGAGAGGAGGTGGATGCTTCTGTGGCCTCTGGAGTGCCATTCGAAGAGGTCGAGGAAAAGACAAATCTGTAAGCAGTACTCCTACTGTCCCTCTCTGTTACACTGTTGTACTGTTTATTGTCATTGTAGATCTTTATTCAAACTCATTACTCATCTTTATTTGTTATATGGATCAATAGTTAGTTTCAGGATTTGTTGTTCATTGAATTGTTCATTTCAATTCACATTGAAAAATGTGAATGCAATGACCTCAGTATTCACTGTAAAAAAAACAACTTGGGTGATAACAACTAGTTGTAAAAAGATAGCAGGAATACCCAGTGTGTTTATAGCTTTTTTGTAAAGGTGTTTTATTTTATTTTTCACCCTTTTTTCAGGCTAAGGTCATGGCTGACAAGACAGAGGAATGTATCCAGACCTCATATCACATATCACAAATCTCATATCACAGCCCCGGGGCCGAGCTGCCGATCTGGTGAACTGTGCAAACCTCTCACGGTTGCAGGCATCTACTGTGATGCTTTTGTTTGGTTTATTTTTCCCACCCAACACCTATCCTTTACCCCCAACACCCATCCTTTACCCCCAACACCCCAACCCCCTGTCTCTGCCCCACCACAATTCATGTATTCTTTTACTCCATTTATATATTTATATATTTTATATACCGTAAATAAAATGTTTTCATTGCATTTGAAGTTTTGTTTGTTTTTCATTAAGAGATGAAGTCACTACCAAGGATCACATGACATTGAATGAAATAGAAGTATAAAGGTTACACAACTTTTTAAGCTGATCCAACACAGAAATTAAAGTGAGTAATTTAGCAAATTCACCATCAAATTTGACTTGTTGCACATGCACACACACACACACACACAGTCTCTCTCTCTCTCTCTCTCTCTCTCTCTCTCTCTCTCTCTCTCTCTCTCTCTCTCTCTCTCTCTCTCACATCTTGCGCTTGGCCCCTAGATGGTGTAAGAAGCTTAGCTATAAGGGATTCCCTTTACTGCTTTTATCAGCTGTTAGCTTTGTGAATACACCCATACACAACCCCCATAGGAATATCTATTTCACAAAGGCAGTTAGGATTATTTTGAACTGTGCACAGTTATCTATGATTAAGTATTTCCATCATGTCAGCTATAAAGTGCTCAGAGTGCATTGTATTTCAAGGCCCGATCCCATGTCTCATTTTTAAAGTAGCTTGACTTTGACAAACTCTCTCAAAGTTAGCTTTGGTGTAGATTAACGTCAATAGTGTGGTTGTGAATGGAGCCACCGGCTCCACAGCTGCATGCCTCATGTAGGGTACCCTGGTGTGTGTGTCTGTGTGTGTGTCTGTGTGTATGTGTGTGTGTGTGTGTGTGTGTGTGTGTGTGCGTGTGTGTGCGTGTGTGTGTGTGTGTGTGTGTGTGTGCGTGTGTGGGCGAGTGCGTGAGGCGTGCGTACAAATGGATACCGCCCTAATTGAATTCATATTTTCCTAAAAACCCACACTGCCCAACAGCCACACAATCCCAAACCTCTGCTCAGCATCTCCCCCTCTGAAAATGTCTGTGAAACAACAACAGATGTGAACCATATGCTAGTAGTGGGCATGCTGTAGTGGAGGCTGGTGGAGGTAGAAGTCGGAGGACGGGCTCATAGTAATGCATGGAATGGAATAGAATGCATGGAATGGAACATGTTTAATACCATTCCTGACTCCATTCCCTGCATCACAATGAGCCCTTCCTACCTCCACCAGCCTCCCCTGGTATACTGTAGCAGGTAGATGGTGAGAGGTTGAACATGAGTGTGCGGTCGTGGGCAGTCTTCTCTGATCTGTTTCTGTCATTCTGTCATTCTGTGTCATGCAACTTTATCTATAACATATTGCAAGTTGCTGCTTGTCACATGGACCTGCTAACAGTGGGCCTACATGAATATTGTTTACTCAAGCTGGGTACCATAATGTGACACACATGGGGTCTATTAAATAACCATAAAATGGTTCAATGAGACCATAAAATGGTTTCTGCTGACCCTTCCTCATTCACAGCTGGTCCTCCCCTCCCCTCTCACTCTCATGACCTCCGACCTCAATGTCCTCCCCTCCATTTTACTGCCACTCACACTGTTTGGGTGCGGTGGCATCTGATGTCTGGTTCTAAATTACCAAACACACACACACACACACACATACACACACACACTCTCATCATTCTGCTTATCCGCTTATGGATAAATTGAATTTTAATCTCCTGTTGGCGTTATCACACATTTTGGGTGTGGTGGCACTTGAGGTCTGGCCCTAAATCCTGAAACACACACCCACGCGCACACACACTCCCGTCACCCTTACTGCCTGTCAGCTTACGGAGAAATTGAATTTTAATCTCCAGTTGCTGTTATCCGCTCTGTGTCGTTGTGGAGATCAGACGCTGTTATGAGTTAGGAGGAGGCGGCGTACACAGCAGCACAAATGAAATGAAAACGTAATAATCGCACAACAACTTGAGTTCTGATGTCAACTATTATTCATCATTCACTAGTAAGGTGATTATGTTGCAGGTTTTACCATACTGTAATGCACTGTCATATACTGTAATGTCCATACGTCAATATTGAGAAATGTCAGCCAGCGTTAAGAGTCTGCGTCTACGTCTTTACAAACAGTCTGCGTTGTGTTTTGGGATTGAGAGCACTGCAGCAAAACGTCACTTCATAGGTCTTCTTACAAAGTCGTACTGCATGATGCCTATCCAGAGCAGACTAGAAAGTACTTGTTAACCTTGCACAGCTTGCTCAGCTGCTCTACCTCATCCCTGTACGCCGCCTCGTCCCCCCCCGAGATGCAGCCCACCACGGTGGTGTCGTCTGCAAACTTTACGATGGAGTTGCTGGGGTGGACGGGGGTGAAGTCGTAGGTGTAGAGGTTGTAGCACAGCTTGGTTCAGTGAAGACATGTTGCTGCCGGCATTTGAAATGAGCAGCTAACTATGCTGACACAAAACACAATACATGAGAGGAGAGGAATGCATGAGTCGATTGTGTTATTTTTTGCATCTTTATTTTGTTATTGTAATACTGTCATTTGAATAGTTTTTGGTCAGGGTCTGCTTGAATAAAAATGAACTCCTCCATAGGTGAGCCTGAGCCAGCCTTCCAACAGCTGCTTCTGCAGGTGTACACCAGCACGATGCCAAACTCCATCACCATGTCTGAAACAAACCGAGCACAACAAACTGATCACATCTGACAGTCAGACACTCTAAATAGAGTTGGAGTCAACCCATTGAGATGGGTCAATGTTATTTCATTTAGTGCAGTCCTGCACTAAACACAATTCAGTTGTTAAGTCTGACGTCAAACGTGACGTTTAGCAATTTCCGGGTCCAAACCAGAAATTCCCTGCACCAGAGTACCAGTGTACTAAAGCACCAGAGTACCAGTGTACTAAAGCACCAGAGTACCAGTGTACTAAAGCACTAGAGTACCAGAGTACTAAAGCACCAGAGTACCAGAGTACTAAAGCACTAGAGTACCAGTGTACTAAAGCACTAGAGTACCAGTGTACTAAAGCACCAGAGTACCAGTGTACTAAAGCACCAGAGTACCAGTGTACTAAAGCGGTAGAATGACAGTTCAATCGTTTTTTAGACTCTGATCTATTCATACAACAAGGGACAGAGCACTTTCCCGTTTTCCCCATATTGTCAGGGTCTTTGAGCCTTGGAAAAGCTCTATATAAATATAATTTATTATTATTATTACTACGGCATTTCGAAGAGAGCGCCTCAGCCAACTTTGGACCTGGAAACACGTCACGACTTAACAACCGGATAACTTGGACAGTCACTTTATCTAATCTGGCTCTACCAAAGGATATTGTTTTGCAATCAATGACACAACCAAAGATGGTCCATGGAATTGTGTTCTACAGTGCTGTGAAAAAGTATTTGTCCCCTTCCCAATTTCATCTGTTTTTGCATGTTTGTCACACTTAAATGTTTCAGATCATCAAACCAATTTTAATATTACACAAAGATAACCTGAGTAAATAGAAAATGCCATTTTTAAATGATCATTCCATTTATTGAAGTCAAAGAGTTATTCAAAACATATATCACCCATGTGAAAAATAATCGCCCCTTAAACCTAATAACTGGTTGGGCCACCCTTAGCGGCAACAACTGCAAGCAAACGTTTGGATAACTGGCAATGAGTCTTGGTCATTGGATTGGATAGCATTTTTCCCGTAATACATGAAATCATCATTTAAAAACTGCATTTTCTATTTACTCAGGTTATCTTTGTGTAATATTAAAATTGGTTTGATGATCTGAAACATTTAAGCGGGACAAACATGCAAAAAAAGAATGGCACCAATGAAAGGGGTACATTTTGTATTGGCCAACTCCAAATAAATCCTTTACGTCATACCAAAAGAGTATGTTGCCAGGCAACCGGTTGTTAGTCCAATAAAAAAATAATTGGGGGGTAAATCAGGACGTATAACCAGGAAGCTATATGGAACCATTTGAAACACATTGACACCACTCTTCTAATATACCACTCTAGCCCACGGTACACTTACACACCTGAGCTTGAATCTGAACTCTGCAGGAAGCTGACCAGTGCAGGCATTAGCTGGAACTCAAACACTCTGGGGCTGCCACAGTGACTACAGACAGGCACCATCTGGGCCATGTTTGAAGGGGGGTCGGAGATGAACAGAGGTGACCCATTCCAACAGTACCTTATGGAAACAAATGAAGTATCAAGTGTAGTGTACACGGAACAGTGTTTACTTATGGAATACAGTTTTAAAAAAAGACCTGAGGTCAAGAGTACAGGGCTGAGTTTTCTAAAGGTTTTGCAGCACTAAGATCATCATCAAGTTCACAGTAGAGATGAGATAACGTTTATTGCCATTTATGCATACACATTAAGCATACACATATAGGAATTTGATTTGGCGTTACAGTAAGAGCATTTCTAAATGCAATGCAAACAGCAGTGCAGACAGAACACAACAAACTGTAAAACCATAGCTGCCATGTGCGGCGCTATACATGAAGTATGGATGTTAAGATGTTCATAGTGCAACAATGCTTTCAGGAAAACTACCCTGGAGCACTTGTCTAAGAGACTGTAGTCTATATGTTGGCACTAGGCCTGGCTCTTTACCGTAATACCTGCTGTATATGTTGGTGCTAGGTCTGGCTCTTTACCGTAATACCTGCTCGGGACACAGGGAGATCTTCTTCATGAATCTGGAGAAGGTTGTGTCTCCATGTCTGGCTTTGGTCTTCTCATACTTCTCCTCCCCTCCCCCTGCGATGCTGAAAGAAAATAGAAGAAAAGACTAAAATGCAGTTTTCCCACACCTTCTGAGACATCAGATTCAAGCACCTTTCAAGGACTTTCAAGACTCAAGGACCCAACACGGCATAGTTTGAACTATCCGCTCACAGACAACAATTAAAAAGAGAGGCTTGAATGTGTGAACACTAGATGGTCTCTTGCCTTCTCTACCACAGCACAGCAAAACAATATATTGTGAAATATGTGTAAAGTTAAGCAATACAGAGACTTAATTACTAGTTGACGAGCTAAGTAAGACATTTTAGAATATTTGTTATTTTATTTTTTGAGAGAGAGAGAGGGGGGGGGGGGGGGGAATTCAAGCACTTTCAATGACCCATGTCATTTCCCTCAAATTCACTAACTTTCAAGGATTTCAAGGACTGTGGGAACCCTGTAAATGTAACCTAGTTAATGGTATACTAATATACTGTAGATAGATAGGTCTCTGAACTTCCATGCATCCAGGTAAGTTACTAGGAACAGAAGCGTTACCTGTCCAGCTCCCCCACAGCCGCGCCCTCTCTCTTCTCATACTCCTTCAACAGCCTCTGGGCGTGCTCCAAGTCGCTCTGTCCCATCAGGTCCGTCTCCTCCACCACAGTGATGTAGAAGGGACAGAAGGTATCGACTTTCTGCTTAGCGGCCTCCTCTTCTCCCCTCAGACTAAGGCCCTGAAGCCTGCCACTGACATCCAGCTCAGCGCTGGGGGGCATGACTGTCTCAGAGTGTGCCCCCCCCTCCTCCTGAGCCTGAGGCTGGGTGTGGGCCGGGGACATGTCCCTTGCATGACCCCCCTCATCCTCCATGCCCCAGTCATCTGCGCCGTCACACCAGTCTGTGGTTGCTAGGGCAGCCTCTGTGGTCTGGATGGGACTGGCCGGTTGTAGAACAGTGGCGGCTTTGACGTCTGACTCCAGGCATTGAGAGCGCAGTGCCCTCCAGCTGGGAGCGAAGCATAAACAGTTTGCAATCGAAATAGTTTGACGTGTCACATGATTAACATTACATATGAGGGTTAGGGGGCCACTACTTGTTGACTCATTGATAAATTAGCTGTAGCGTGAGTCTCAAGATATGTCTAGATTACACTATAAAACATATTTCTCCTATTTCCAAGTTAGAGATAGGTACCATAACATGCTACAGGCAATGGAAAGGCATCACCAAAGCTATTAGGCATACTATTGCTATTGATTACAATGTGCTTTCATCAAATGAATGTGATAATAGGCAGAAAGGGCTGCCCCATAATTTTTTCACTAGCTGCTTGAGTTCTACCTCTCTGGTTTTCCACAGCATTGGGGTCTTGTGCAGGCAAACACATTCAGGGTTCGGTGATAGGGAGAGGCCTCAAGAGGGCAGTACACTTGCACCACATGTGAAAGGGCCCCACTGCAAAGACCACAGCAGGGATGTTGCCAAGATATCACTGGCAGTTTGTCCTAAGAGAGAAAAAAGTAGACTTTTGTCAACAACAACAAAACCTATACATCAGTCATCGTTTGTAAATAACATTCACATAATATTATATAGGCTACATTAAATCTAATCAAGGCTATTTGTCTTCAAGAAACTTAAACTAGGATTTGACCGCAATGACAGAACAATTTCTTTTTACAATAAACCGCGTATCTTTTACATTTGGGTATATATACATTTAGTCACATATATGTTTGGATAATTTAGCTGTTAATTATGGTTTTGATTATTGATAACTGAAACGACATGAAAAGAGACGAGCCAGCCAGGAGTCGAACCTAGAATCTTCTGATCCGTAGTCAGACGCGTTATCCATTGCGCCACTGGCCCGCTTGCTCACGTTGATGAGAATCTAGCCTTATATGTCTTATATGACATGTCTAATAGAAACTATTCACCTTTAGCGTTGTAAAGATTGTTGCTTAGTGTCATGAAAACGAAATGCTAATAAGTCTCCCTGTTATAGATGACAGTACTACAGTAAAAACACGGAGGGTAACACAACACTAACCTAGTTAGTAACCAGGGAGCTTTTTGTGACAACAACATGTGACAACATGAGAGCTCTGCCAAGCTAACGCGCTACATCTGAAAGGGACATCTTACATCATTAACACCAAACTTCAGACATGACCAACCCAATACGATGGCTGACCGGTTATGGGTTACATGGCTACACGTGTAATCAGCACATGAGCTAGAGTGTTTATTAGCTAAATCAGATCGCCTCTCAAATCCAACGCATGGCTAATGTCAGCTAGCTGCACATGGGTGGTCTGAGCACCAAAGACTAAAACAAGCTTGACGAGAGTGTTGTATTAAGACCTTACCGGCAGGTCCCCGATTTTGTTGGTCAAATAAGATGACGACCCCTTTCCTTTGTCGAGGACACCGTCACATAATCCGATCAGAAGGGGTGCCCCGTGAACTGTCGCCATGAGGACACGTGTTACAACGTGAGTTTAGAATGATAAGGTTCTATCTCCGTTTAGAATGATAAGGTTCTATCTCCGTTTAGAATGATAAGGTTCTATCTCCGTTTAGGGCAGTTCAGAGATATTGAGCGTCAAAGTTTTTACATTCCACATTATGTTTTGTGAGATGGAACCTTTGTATTTTATGAATTACTAACTCAAAAATGTCAACATTTTAAAAATAACACCACACAGGCATTAATAAACACCTAATGGATCAGATTATGTTAAAAACTCAATTTTGACAAAAATGGAAATAGAACCTTATAATTCTAACGTCACCGACGTGTTACAAGTTAATAACGACGTATCGGACTGTTTACTAGATAGCTCTCCACACAATGTGTGTGTGACCTAAATAAAACTACAATTTCACACGAATGGTGGGATTCAATAAATTGCTAGTACTATTGTCTGCCAGGATTGATAAACTATGCACTTTTATTGTCATTTATTATGGGATTGTGATGACAGATGGCAATCGGAACAGCAGGCACAAGAATCCATCTACTTTCATCTTTCACCGACTTCAAAATCGTCAGCATGAATAAGCTCAAAAGGTTTTTGTTTACATGCACCCAATGGATGCATTATTTTTTTTTGCATTAGAACATCGAATACAGGCTCCAGGAGGTGGGCGTGAATGTGTCAGAGACAACCATCCTCAGAATCGAATTATTCAATCGATTACAATTATTTTCGTCCAAATACATTGGATGACGCTTCATTATTACACTGAACAAAAATATAAATGCACACATAAATGCATTTTTTTTTAAAATCCTATATTTCACGAGTTGAAATCAAAGACGTAAGACTTTTTCTATGTACACAAAATGCCTATTTCTCTCAAATTGTGTTCTCAATTTTTTTTTTTAATCTGAGTTAGTGAGCACTTCTCATTTGCCGAGATAATCCATCCACCTGACAGGTCTGGTATATCCAGATGCTGAGTAGACAGCATGATTATTGCACATAAGTGCATTTAAAGGCCACCCTAAAATGCCCAAGGAGTCTCAACCGGTTTTAAGACCATATTTGGTTCGTGACGTCACCACACCACGCCTACTACGTCACCATACGGCGCCTTACTACGGTGGCTAAGGAAGACAACAAATCACGTAAATCGCCGCCCACTATGTGTTTCCAGTATTTATAGATATGACAGGTCATTTTCGCCGTTTACTATGCATTTCGATATGAGATAGATCATTTTCGTATTTCACGTATTTATGGATATGACAGATCATTTTCGCCCTATTCGCTTTAATGCTTAGTTTTTAAACCAAACCAAATAAACACATTTCCAGCTACTTCCTTTGCTATATCAACTTGAATTAATTGTTGCAAATACAAATTATGGATATGAGATAGATCATTTTCCATTAAGGGATTCTATATAAATAAATGAATGTCAATGAACCCAGGTTTGGGACTTTATTAGTGCAAACAGGTTTGAGGGGTCAGGCGAAGGACTTGGTCGAGTCAGGCAAGGGTCAGGCGATGGGTGTTGTAATCCATGGTGCAGGGCTGGAACTGTGGTGCAAGGTGCTGGGCTGGATGTGTCCAAGGTGCTGGGCTGGATGTGTCCAAGGTGCTGGGCTGGATGTGTCCAAGGTGCTGGGCTGGAAGTGTCCAAGGTGCAGGGCTGGAAGTGTCCAAGGTGCTGGGCTAGATGTTAAAGGGGCCCACTAATGAGCTCAATAAAACATGCTTATGATGAGTCAACAGCACTAGGGCTCCATCACAAAACCCTTACTGACTCTTGGCTAAATGGCATATAGTGTTGTTATGTTTGACCACAAATACTACTGTTTGACAACCACTTCCCTGGGTCTCGTTTTAATTGTCCAACCCATGTGTTATAAACTGCACGAGCGTGTTTTCTGGGCAGGCAACATATGAACCACACCTTTAAGCTCCCTCATGCCTTTAGTTGCATGGTCCCAGTTGAAATGTCCAGCAAATTATGTTAACTCCTTAAATAGCTGATCTTCAACAAACCATATAATGGAAAAGTGAGACAGAGATTAGTTCATTCAGGTGCCAATGTGCAAATGTTACTGTATATTTGTAATGCTTTGCCAAAGTTTAATTCAATGTATAAAGTGAGGGAGTAAACTATTCTCTAGTGCACACTATGTATAAGAGGTGGCAGAACTGTGTAACTGTTAAGTCTGTGACAGGGGACTGTTCAGCTACATTAGGCACCCTCACCACCTTGAGAATTGGAAAATCGACAGTTCAGCATGAACAAAAAAGAATCTCAGATGCTCCTAGCTCAGGCCGGGCATCATACAAAACAAGTGAATCCATGCAGCAGCCGTTATTAAAAGGGAGAGGAAAAACAGACAGGACAGAAGTAACTTTCTGTTTATTATTGAGAAGAGCGCTTAAGCTGCAAAGCTCCCTGAAGTCAGATGTGAGCAGTTCAACAGGTTAAACATAGTTAGATGTGAGCAGTTCAAACAGGTTAAACATAGTACGATAGAGTCAAGCCTCTGGGATCGACAATTTACAAAGCGCAAGACTTTACAAAGGTGATTCATTCACACCGCTTAAGTATTAGAAGCATTACAACAAATTAGCGATATGCTTACAAAAACACAAATTAACTTTTGAGTTATGATGCCAAAAAAAGTATGTTTATATTTTGTCCCAAAATAAAAGTGTAAAATACACTTATTAAATAGTATATCATGTTTTTAATATATATATATATATATATATATATATATTACTTCTTTACTCTCTACTGAGTTTGTTTCTGCAAATATCAGTAAAGCTGCAGTCCGATACAAAAGTACTGCTTTTAATGGAGCCCAGCGCGTCTCGAGTTACCCACTATACTGGCCAGAAAAGTGCACTTGGAATAGGAGAGCGACTGGGCACCACCGCCAGGGCACGGGAGACAAACACAGACACTTTCCACAACGTGAACATTCATGAAGGCCTGTGAATGGTACAGATGTTACGACTGGCCAGAGCTTTCAACAAGAGGGGGGAAATGGCAAATCAGAGCTTGCCAGTTAGAAAGCCAGACAGAGCGCGTTAGCTGACAGAGACAAGAATACAGTGCAGGGCATCAGGAAACCTTCATCAAACCAGAGGTACGCAATTTAACACAAGAGCTTCCTTGCTGCAATGCTTATTAAAAATCCCACTTCTGCATTATTAACTATATTGCATTAAGAACTCTTAAAGACTAATACATTAATGGATTGCAATGACACCTAGTAAAGTTGTCTGTCGTACATGGAGGGCTACCGTTACATATGGACATCATTATATGGGTTGTAGCAATATCTTTATATCACCCATGTTCAAACGGCAATATGATATCAGTCTGCCTGGGATTGGCTACAGCAGCTACAGTTTGTGATGAGGCAGCGGAAGCCAACTTGCAAACATGTGGAAAAGAAACTAATGCTGACACATCCATTCAGTACTCCCGTTAGACCAATACTTTACACATACATGAACCATATCACTTTCATATGCACATGCCCCATTATAATACAGTACTAACTACACAGTTTTTTCACTTTCCTTGACCGGGTGACAAAGATTAGAAGCACCTGAGACGCACCAAACTAAATGAAGATCAAAGTGCTGCTTTACTGTAAACCAAACGTGTTTTTATCATATAGTGAATAAAATCATTAGAAACAGCCGAACTTAAATAATAATAAAATACAGCATGCATCCATAGGGTGTTCAAATCATGACAGCTTTTGTAGAGCAAACAAGAGCCATTTCCTTCTCATTAGCACTCTGTTCAATACAGATGTTTGGTGTAGGTGTTACAGCTTAGACTTGGAGGCACAGACAGTTCGTTCCAGCAGAGTTTGTGGAATGAGACATGATAAAAATCCTCGTCTCAGATTTAATAAATAAATAAAAATCTGTTGAGGAAGCCTTTGTGTGTCATGTGACTTGTCAACATGCCGCAGCGGAAACACTAGTCGTGTGGGGCTGAGCAAAGAAGGGGGGGGGGTAACGACTGTGTACGGGACAAAATGGTGGAAACTGAATTCGTCAAGCTGTGTGTCTGTGTGTAAATAGACAGGGATAAGTCAGGTTTTCAGATATTAGTGTGTAAGCCATTGGAGGTTGTTATGGGAGAGGGGGAGAGGGGGTATAATACATAGATAAATAAATATGTGTGTGAAAGAGCAGTGACTGTTTGTGTATACAGTACAGTACTGTATACTGAGTATACTGCGTGTGGGGTGCGTGAAGGGGTTGTAAGTGAGCTTGTGTGTGTGTGTGTGTGTGTGTGTGGGTCCATCAGGATGTCCAAGACTGCATGTTCTGCAGCATGGACTCAAAGTGCGCCATGTTGGGTGCGTGGGCGTGGGCCAGCCGGTCCGTCAGGCGGCTGTACAGACTGAAGGACTTCAGCTCCAGCCAGATGAAGCCAAAGCGGTCCTTGTCGAACAGCACGAACAGACCCGGGGTTCGCTCCGGACTGGTGAAGCCATGACCAGCGATGAGGCCCGTCCCGTAGAAGCTGGAATCAATTAGCGGTTGAATGCAAGAATCAATCAATCAATCAATTACAATGCATGTAGATAAGAGGGTTCATAATAGTGCCTGTCCAGGTACATGATGCTTATAAAAACTGAATAGACCTATCGCTAAGCCACGCCCCCTTTGAAAACTCAGACAAACAAACAACGCTCGCTCAAATGCTTCACAGTGCTGACTGTGACTGACTGACTGACCGTGACTGAATGACATTTAATGACTTAAAATGGCGGGAGTTCAAATTTCTGATTTACAAGTAAGTAATCGACATGTCCAATCATATCACAGCAAAAGTCACGACAGGCAGAAAACTCGGACAAACAACTTGCTAATATTTGATGGTGAAAAGCTTCTAGACTAAATATTCTTGTCATCTTTAAAAAAAAAAACATGTCTATTACTTGCTGTGGTAAATCAGAAATTTGCCAACTCCCGCCATTGTAAGTCACTGAATGTCATTCAGTCACGGTCGGTCAGTCAGTCACTGTCAGTGAAGCGTTGTTTGTTTGTCCCCAAGGGGGCATGGCTTAGCGATAGGTCCATTGTGCATACAGGTTCGTATCTTACGATGCGTCTACATTCGCCAGGCCCTCTGGGCGAGAACAGAAGCCTGAACAGGAGGGAGACAGTGACTCACCACATCTTGCAGGTGCGGGGGTACACCTCGTTGCGGGCCATGACCCCCAGAGGCAGGACGAAGGGCTGGGGCTTGGATGGCACACTGCTGTGGCTGGGCCCAGGCTGGGTGCTCGGTGAGCAGGCTCCCATGGCAGGCGCCTCTGTCATCCCCTCTGCCCCAGATTCACCAACGCCAGCTTCAGCTCCCTCTGCTGGCCCCTGGGGGGCTGGGGCTGCGGCTGCGCCCTGCGCCTCCGCCTCCCTCTGCGCCTCCACATGCACCCCCAGGACCAGACGGGACAGCTCCTCCACGCTGCGCTGGTGCTCCAGGTCGGGCAGCTGCACGGGCCGGTTCAGGTCCACGTCTAGGGTCAGCTGGCCCGCAGGGACGTTAGGGTCCCCCTGGAGGGAAGCAGAACAGGAAGATAACAGCCTGCAGAATTTCTGCACTTAATGATTCTTTGAATCTGGTGTTCCAAAGTATGGTTGAAACAAAAGCCTCTCCCAGACTGTGCCTCTCAGAATAAGTTAATAAACAGAGCTGTGGCTAGAATATCAGTCAAACTGTGTTTATTTAGTTGGTCAGGTGTCTAATAGGAATATCACAATGCAAAACAATGTTGGAAAGCAACAACACTGCTCTATGAAGCCTTTCTGACTAGTAAATGATGTTCTTCTAGCATTGTAACTGGACCCCGGATTTGGCATAGATTATTATTTCTTATGACTACTGATGGATAGATGATTCACTTACTTAGACATATGTATTTATTGTATCGATTTGCATGAAGGCTTCGTTTGAATGTAAAAAACAAAACAAAACATTAAATTAAAGTCAACTGTCACCCAAGGCAAGGATCAAACCAGCAACCTTTGGATTGCTAGCTGGCTGCCCTAACCCCTGTGCCAAACACACCACTGTGCTATTTTCGATGAAAGTCGATGCATCACCTTTTTATCTATCTACTACCTCTTTTTATCTATCTATCTATCTATCTGGTAAAAGGTGGGAACTAATATTTCCAAAAAGACACTTGACGGAACTGTTGTTCTGGATTTAGTTTCCGCCTGTGAGACATTTTTGACACACATCTTACTTAAACCAGACCGGTCGCTACCAGGTTTGTTCTGATGGATTGGTTGCATGGCAACCAAGCAGCGAATTATTTGAGCCACATTCACGGAATGGAACTATCCAAACTAATCTGGATTATCTCTAATCGCGCTTTGTGGAACGGCCCCCAGGTGACTCACGGTGAGCTTGGTGGCCCTGGCTCGGGGTCCGTGGAAGCTGAGCATGACGATCTCCAGGCCGTGGCTGCCGTAGGTGCCCTTGAAGAGGCCCGGCTGCAGCAGGTCGGTGGCCAGTCGAGGGGGCAGGTAGATCCGCCGGTACGTCAGGCAGTTACTGGCAAAACACCACAGCACCGTTTGGATTATTAATATAGCCAATCAGATCGCAGGTTTCTCTGGGTGCACTCGATAAAACGTAACCCTCTCACTTCAGTCGAAGTGACGATGACGCAAGGCTAGAGCAGAGAGGGGAGTAGGGAAAGGGCTGTTACGTTGTTTATTCCAGAGTATAAACAATGTGATACTGAGGACCTACTCGTATTGGCTGGTGTAGATGAACTTCATCAGGATGAGTTCCTGCATGTGCTCATGGAAGATGTCCTCCAGTGTCCGGCCCCACTCTTCCTCCAGCCACGTCCTGAACTCCTACACACAAACACAACCACGCCATCGTGAGGAAATCAAACTTCATTACAATATATTTTCATATCACATACTTAAGCAATATCACACGAGAGGGAGTGCTGTCATACTGAACATCAGCACGGCTGTGATTCGGTCGTAGGCCACAACAGTTCTACAGCACCATTTATTAGTTAACAATAAGCGACAACAGATTAGGATTTGTTTGTTTATTTAATCATTTATTTTGGCTCCGCCAACAGATAGTACATTGCTCATAACGACCGTTAATGTAGTCTAATTAACAGTAATTTAATAGAACACCTGTGCGGCGGAGTGATACATAATAGTTAAAAGTCCCAGTGCTGTTATACTGTATATCGGCACTCATGGAATGCCTCTTGTCCAATCAAATTACTTGGTCGGAACGAACTATTGTATACAGTACTGTATCAGTCCTGAGCATTCTTGACCATCTGCTGACAGTGCATCTTTTCTACGGGAAGAGTTTTGACGACACCCACTACAACAGCCTCACTGCTGCAGATCGTCAACAGAACCCACACACACACACACACACACACACACACACACACACACACGCACACACACACACACACACACACACACACACACACACACACACACACACACACGCACGCACACACACACACACACGCACACACACGCGCACACACACACACACACACACACACACACACACACACACACACACACACGGCCTCCCCCTCACCTCTTGTCTCCCCCCTGGCATACGGTGATGGTCTGTCTGGTTGCATTTGGTTGAGAACTCGTCCTTCTTCCCTGTCTGGGGAAGAGAGATCTCAGCTTTAAATCCCCAAATCAACTCAAGTCCGAGGCTCTGCTAGCATGTTAGAGAAGAGATGGTGTCAGAGAAACAGTCTCCAAGAGAGGATCATTAGACCAGAATAGGGTCATGCAGAGCCCTTTGTGCTAGCTCCTAAGTATCTAGTTCACTCTCTTTACTACTATCAGCTCATCTACATCTCATGTTTGTATATCATGTTTTGATATCACTATTTGCACTTCGGGTTAAATGCTTTCGTTTTCGTTTTCGATTTCGTTGTCTGCTACCTGTACTCCACAATGACAATACAGTTGACTCTGATCTAATCTAAACTGGCAAACGTCCCGTCCTCCTCCCCTACACTGTGCTCTGTGCAGACTCACCTCTATGTCTCCCTTGTGAGGACCCTTGTGTCCGTACATACACTCCACAGAGGCCGTACTGTTCTCCCACAGGTGGATGCGGAAGAGGGGCCGTTGCCTCATGGGGTCCTCCACGCGAGGGTCGTGGGGTGGTAGGTACATCCAACCGATTATGAACAGCCCGTCAACCTGGAGAGGTATGGGTGGCGCAAGACAAAAACACACGTTTCAATGGGGAAAGATACCGATACATGTTTTTTGTGACACTGCTCTCTGTTGTGTTTGTAACTTATTAAGAGAAACTAACTAACAACAAACTTGATTGTGTGTCTGTCTGTGTGTGTGTGTGTGTGTGTGTGTGTGTGTGTGTGTGTGTGTGTGTGTACGTACCACCACATTAAGCAGCCCACCATATGGGCCTATGTCAGGCTGCCAGAGACCCAGGATGTGTCTGTATGGGTGCAGCACTGCAACACAAGTGTACCACAAAGGGTTAAAAACAATAAAACAGTGCAATAGCAGAGTTTGGACTGAGGACATGACAACTCAAAAGGCCATGTTACTGGTTGAATACGTGACTCCACTCCAAGGTACTCCAGAGGCAAAACACACTGTGTTAACAACACTGTTAGTGAATGCACACATCAAGTTCACGACCCAAACAGATTAAAGTGTGTGATATCAATACTTAAAAACGGGTGACGTCACTCTGCAGGTTGCTCTAGATACTTCACGCTTCTCACACACACAGGCACACAACACACACACTGTTCGAGTCCCGTCTCCAGTGGTCAAGACGTCCCTTTCAAGCTAAGCAGGTGAGCCGAATAATCTGGTCAAAGCGTACTTCATACGGTGAGTTCAGCCTGTGCACAAGCCTTGCACAATCGCGAGTGTTACAAGCCACAGCCACGTGTCAAGACAGTTAAGCATACGCAGTACATACAGTGTTTGTACACATCCCGATAGTCCACGCGCTCGTGGTCATAGTCAGGCAGGAGCTTCACAAAGCGCCCAGACTTCACCCGAGGGTCAACACCTGGACAGGTACACCACATGAGTGGACAGGTACACCACATGAGTGGACAGCACTACCACAGGACTACAGTGACACAGCTGAGGTATTTCCTACTAGGAGTGTGGTGCAGGAAAAACTATTGGAAAGCAATTGTTGATAAGATATCTGAAATTGTTGGACTGAAGGTACCACACCAAGCAAAACTCTGTGTATTAGGTATATATATCCAGATGCCTTTGTTGTTAGCTCGAGGCACTCTACTTTAATTGATTTTGGACTCTTACAGGCCAGGAGGTTGATAGCTTTATATTAGAAACAGATGGATATGCCTTCAACTCATTTGTGGGTGAGGGAGATAGATGTCGTCCTGCGTTTTGTTGGAGAAGATGAGGTATATCGTGAGCTTAGAATGATAAGGTTCTATCTCCGTTTAGGGCAGTTCAGAGATATTGAGCGTCAAAGTTTTTACATTCCATTATGTTCTGTGAGATGGAACCTTTGTGTTTTATTAATTACTAACTAAAAAATGTCAACATATTAATTTTAAAAATAACACCACACAGGCATTAATAAACACCTAATAGATCAGATTATGTAAAAAACTCAATTTTTACAAAAATTGAGATAGAACCTTAATTATTCTAACATCATCTAAATATGATGAGGGGGAGGGCAAAGGAGTTTGAAAAAGTTTGAGAACCTCTAGTGAAGTTTCTTTCTGGACAAGGTACGCAATAATTGGTGTACGGTGTTGAGTGCTTGTTTTTTTATGTATTTATTTATTTCGTTGTTGTTTGTTTCGTGACGTGACAGTTTCTGTTTTGTGTGTGTATGGAAACATTTGAAAGTCAATAAAAACAAAAGAAAAAAAGGAGTGTGGTGCAGAGCAGTTCTAAAAATCTATCCGGTGTTTTTAATTCCATTAAAGAGAGTGAAATAAGAGCGCAGAGAGTATGTTAGGTAATTGACTTGAACTGTCAAAGTCAATTGACGGTTTCCAGAAAGAGTGGATGCAGGTAGGCGAGCAGGGCGTTATTCCCGGACTTGTCAATGTACCGCTTGAATCCTGGGGTGACGTGATTGAATCCATCCATTAATCAATATGAATAAGATAATGGTAAGGGAGAGGGGATACACAGAGGGAATGAATTAAAGGGAAGAAACGTTGAAGACCTAGAGCGTCAATGATGGAGAAAGGAGTGAGTTGGTTGGTTGGTTGAGTGAGTGAGTGCTCCTCCTGAGACATCTACTGCCCCCCCAGCACTGCGTCTCCTGAAGACACCCGCTTTTCCCCTCTACTGTGTCCCCTAAAAACTTCTATTGACTGTACTGTTTCTCTGTTTCTCCAGTCTATATTAAAAAAAACAAAAAAACCTAGGTTTAGAAAAAGGTGATAGAAGAAGGTTTTCCTTCTATCAATGGCCCCGGGCCTGAGCTGGATTACTCTTCCTGCTACGACTGGTGGATTGATGATTCACTTCCTTAGTCTAAATGTATTGATTGTAAGTCGCTTTGGAATAAGGCGTCTGCTAAATGCCAAAAATGTAAAAATGTCAAATGAGTAGGACGATGCAGGAAGCATTAGGCTGACTTACGTTTGACATAGAGCTCCCGACTGGACACACCCACTACTTCCATCTTGCGGAGGTCCTCCCTCATGCCAAACTCTGAGAGAGAGAGAGAGAGAGAGAGAGAGAGAGAGAGAGAGAGAGAGAGAGAGAGAGAGAGAGAGAGAGAGAGAGAGAGAGAGAGAGAGAGAGAGAGAGAGAGAGAGAGAGAGAGAGAGAGAGAGAGAGAGAGAGAGAGAGGCAACAATGTGACACTGAAAGCCAGGGGGGAGTGTGAGAGAGAGGCTTTGAGTCATCCACATTTCTCCACAAGAACTGGGCCTGTAACAGAACTGGGCCTGTAAGAGAACTGGGCCTGTAAGAGAACTGGGCCTGGAACAGATGAGCCTTACAACGAATTCAAAATAAACAGAGCCTCTACACAAAATATTGAATGTGACGATTGAACAATATGGTGTTGGAAGCGTCATATACACAACTTGTCCAACACGGCCTTCAGTTGTAAACAGATGGATGCAGTAAGATGTAAGCTCCTGAGCCAAGAGGGTATTTGACTGGTGGTGGTGGTAGATCTCATATGGTAAGGGATGATGCATTTCTGGGGATGTGATTATATCTGTGTGTGCACTGTATTATACACAGATGATTCATATGTGTGATCTGTCAATGCATTTCTTAATTTCCCATCAGGTAATATATAAGATGTTGTGTTGCACTGAATTGAATTGGATCCAGAGTAACAACCAGTATGCACTTGTTCAATCTGAACAGAAAGCACAATGAACCTTGTAAGGCTATAGGCAAAAAGAGGGGCCCAGTGCCAACTTATAACATAATGCAGTCAGATTACACTCAGGTAAGTTATAACTTCAACCATTTAGCTGGAATGGTGGACAGGCAGGGGGAGGGCAACATGACTAGATGAATATTGACGTTAGGCTTTAAAGACAGTCACAATAACTGTGTGCATTTTTATTTAGGCTAATCATTTAGCATACACCGATCATTCATTGGAACCACGTTTCCCTCTCGGTACCATTTGACAGATAGAAAAGCTTTCAGTTAAATTCCCTATAATGATTTTCTCGAGACCAAAGCACGAGACCAATGTGCACCAACAGTCACTGGCCAGAGAGCAATACGTCCCACGTCCCATCAGCAAACTGTCCCTTTTGAACAACCTATCAGCAAATCTATCAATATGTATATAATAGAATCGTTGTTCTTTTATGATAATTACCCTGCGTGCATCTGCTCCTCCAGATGGTTTCTGTGTTCAGGATTTGCCTGAATTTCTTGCAGACCAGCGCCAGGTTGGGTAACGTCACGCCGGGCAGCGACGAAAAGATCTCCACCAAAAGCTCCGGAGGCAAATCCAACAGGGACTCTGGTGACATCGGCGGTCCTCTGGTGTCCCCGGACCCAAGTCTGTTGACATGTTCACGGGCCACACTGGGCCCTGCCCCGGCGGCAGAGGGGCTGTCTGGGCCTGGGCCCACCCCCGTGTCTGACTCTGTCTTCCTCCCCACGATCCGCTCCTCTCCCTCCTCGTCCTCCATGTCCATGTCCGAGTCGTCGCTCCCCTGGTCCTGACCCTGGTTCTGTCTCTGTCGCCTCCTGCACCGCCGCGACTGGCCCACTCCGCAGAGCCTGGCACACACAGCCATCCGGAGTCACCGACGCTGGAGCAACATTACATCACCATAATAACAGCTGTACGAGCTGCAGTCTCGATGCTCTCCCCTGTCTCTCCGTGCAGTGCCTGGGCGGAACGCGAATTTGCGGAACCTAGGATGGTAGGGGAAGGTAGGTCAATACCGCTACCTGATTGGTTGGCGAAGCACTCGTGAAGAGCCCCCTCATTGGCTGGCGACTCCTCGTTCGCCAACCAATCAGGTAGCGGTATTGCCCTACCTTCCCTGCTTCGCCAACCAATCAGGTAGCGGTATTTCCCTATCTTCCCTGCTTCGCCAACCAATCAGGTAGCGGTATTGCCCTACCTTCCCCTACCATCCTAGGTTCCGCAAATTCGCGGGCGGAACCATAGGACGCAACATGGGTGTACGTCAGTTTGCATAACATACGGGGCTTCGCACTTCTTTTTACGTATGCATCACATTTAATTCGAAATGTTTGATTTAAACCAAGGCCTCTCTGTTTCAACGAGTAATAGACAAGCCCAGTTTGCTAGTCATGATACATGGTTGACAATTTTAATCTGAATTAATTTTAATACACATTATTTAATTAGTAAAAGGGAGCAGCAAGCCAAATTACTTCTTTCAGAGACGACTTATTTTACCTAGAATGCATTGCGTGACAGGCTATCTAAGTCAGTCATCGGCTGTGTTCGGAATAGCGTACTAGCATACTACTCATACTAGATATGATGTAGATTTTGAGTATGTAGTGCGTTCACACTGTACAGTATGCGAGATTTGAGTATGCGAGAAATTTAGTATGTGAGCAATTATTTCTGGGAAAATTTAAGTCAGTTACGATGGACACTAGCTCGGGTCCTATTTCCCAAAATGCATTTCGCATCCAGGGTTGCAGAGTTGCATCCAGGGTTGCCAGATGGGGCGGGTTACCGCCGAATGGGCTACTTGATTTTGAGGTTATAGAAAGTTTAGTCTGTAAATTGTCAATCCCATCTGGCAACCCTGTGCGCTTTCAGCCTCGTCAAACTGCGTCATACAAACTTGTCATACAGCTTTTGTTTACATTGTCCGATAGCCTGGGGACCGAAAGCTTGCAATAAACATAGTTTTTTGCACATATTTGAGTGTGCAGATGCTGCTTTTTTGCACTCTATTTGATACTCTTCAGCTGCAGCACCCCAGCTAAGTCTGATCACGGATGAGCGGTGGTATTTTCACTATACTGGGAATTAACATGTATTAACAATAATTAACATTAACATGGTGAAATGCATTCTTAGACATGACTACATCGTCATGATTACAAATATGCCACTTGAAATGCATGAGGGGATTAGTACAACAATACCACATTCCAAAAAGTGAATGATTGATTGATTGATTGATCCTGATTCCTGCCCCTAAACTGTATGTCTGTTGCCAATGATGTTTGTAAAATAAAAATAAAACCTTGATTTGGAATGGTGAAGAGGTTATTACTGGCATTACCGGCGCTCTCAGAGCGAATTTACGCCTTGTCAGCCCTATCTTTGTATATTGAGTTTGCCTTTGATAATGGCCATCAATAATATAATGTTTCATTTCACTTCATTATAGGCCTACATTGTTCTGGGTTCAGTCTCTGCTGTCATCCATCGTTATATATGTTGTGTGTTGTTATTGTCCGTGTCTGTGTTTGGGGGGGGTTGTAGGTTTTTAAATAGTCTAAAACAGCGGGGTTAATTGGTGGGATCTGAGGCTGGGGGAAGTTAGCTGTTGGGTTGGTCAAAGGCAGGCTGGTCGTACCTGGTCGTTAATCAAAGCACCCTAATCATGTGTGCCTAGTGAGAGGGTGAAATCATGTGTGCCTAGTGAGAGGGTGAAATCATGTGTGCCTAGTGAGAGGGTGAAATCATGTGTGCCTAGTGAGAGGGTGAAATCATGTGTGCCTAGTGAGAGGGTGAAATCATGTGTGCCTAGTGAGAGGGTGAAATCATGTGTGCCTAGTGAGAGGGTGACATCATGTGTGCCTAGTGAGAGGGTGACATCATGTGTGCCTAGTGAGAGGGTGACATCATGTGTGCCTATAGTGAGAGGGTGACATCATGTGTGCCTAGTGAGAGGGTGAAATCATGTGTGCCTAGTGAGAGGGTGAAATCATGTGTGCCTATTGAGTGGGTGACATCATGTGTGCCTATTATTATAGGGTGAAAATGATTCTGTATGATAGCTGGTTAATCCAGGGGTGTGAACTGCACGTAGTGCCTTATGCGCTGGTTAACTTGGATAGACTGCTTGAGGGGGGTATAGGTCTTGGCAGGGCCGGTCAGCCCACTAATAACCTGCTGTAAGGCTTATGAATTGTTGATAAATAAAGTATTTATAGCCTATTGGTTTTGGTAACTCTGTGTCGTGTGGTGGTGTGCTCTGACCTCTGTCCCCGGACCTTACCGGTACAAAAAAGGTGGACCCAGTGATCGGTACCCCTTTGTCAAGGGAGGGTCTTCAGTGCTATCTCCAATGGGGTCATTGTTTACTCTCTCTCTAGCTATTATACTGCCATTTTTCTGTCAAAGGCATTTCGCACCCCGAACTGCCTCTCGGGCTGGCATCGCCCAATGCAAATTGCGCCTAGAGGGACTTATTTTCACCGGTACCGGCGAGATTGAAATATGTCGGACTTCAACATATTTTTCTGGACAAAAAGCGGTAATAGCCTACCGGTAATAACTGAAACGCTGAAACGCTGTGACCTCAGAATAGATGCGTTAATGCTGCATGAATAGCTACAATAGCATATCGGGTTATCAAAATATGTATTAATAATGTTGTCCCCCCCCCATCCAGTTCATGTCCCCCTTAATACTGAGCCCTGGCGACGGGCCTGAGCCCATCGGATAGATCCATCTATCCAAGATTTCATAACTGTAGCCTACTAGTAGTAGTAGGGTCCAAAACCAAAATTCCGTGACCACTCTCTGGCTAACATGTTTTGATGATTTATTTGACTTCTAGGGACCTTTTATGAAAAATTTAGCCTCCAGGTCCCTCCCAAAAATCCCGGGTTTTTTTTGCCAGAGGGCCAAATCCAAAATACCTGTATCCTTTAAGGCAGGTGAATAGGGTAAAAAAATTAACTAATAGCTATCACTATGAAACTTCCCCAGTTTATCACTTACATTAAGACAATTATTTTTTGTATTACAAGTTTTCTGAAATTGTATTTTTAAATATGCAAATGAGGTGTTACCTAATTAAATATGCGGTAATTTGCATAACATTCAAGAACTTAAATCTGAACATTGGATAAAGCCAGGTTAAAAATTATTGTTTCATCTTGTTGACATATTAGAGTCAAAGGCTTGAATAATTTGTTTGTTAAATTGGATGCCCGTTAGTTGCCACCAGGGTATCAACTATTATGAACGTATAACAAGAGACGTAATTATACTTCAAAATAAGCTCTTTAATAGCTGTAACTTGAATAGTTATAACAGAACAATTGAACCACTTTAAACATATGTGATCACTCTGAATCAGAACATTCTGCCTCACTAGATTCTGAATCCTCCTCTCCCTCCTCCTCATCTCCCTCCTCACTCTCATCTTCCTCCTTGTCTTCAGCTGGCCCTGGTGCAGGTAGATTCATTGGGAGAGCAGGTTGTGTGTGGCGGACAGGACGACAGTGACCACCCACCGGCTCCCAGCCATGTCCGAGGGGCGAGGAGTGGTGCTTCAGGGAGGGGTGGCGCACTAGATATGCCAAGTAGTTGGCACGGAGACAGTGTTGGCGTTTTGCATCTGGAGGGAGACGGATGAAGTCCAAGAGTTGTTTTTCATTCTCTTCCACTTCTCGGCACGGGCCTCAGCCATGGTGCTGCTCTTTTTGTGGCCATAGATGACATCTTGTGTGAACTGGAAGAGCTCCTCTACCACCTCCTCCTTGCCGTCTTGCCACAGGGCTCTTAGCCACCTTGTCATACACCGACAATTTCCTTGTTCCATAGAAGCCTGAGTTGGCATCACAGCCTGTAATACAATGTAGCTGCACAATACAGTCTGCCATCTCCTCAGTCACTAGGCCACGGCATACAATTATCTCCTGCTTTCTCTTGATATAGAGCATACCTGGCAACTGCTGTGAGATGGCCGCAGCTGCGACATAGGCATCGGTGTCAGCTGCATCTATGACAACAGGGCCACTGTAGCCTGACTCACGCAGAACTGCATAAGCAGAGAAGAGGATGGTGTCAGCCTCAGACTGGTCAAAGATGTAGTTCTGCATTGGTTGTTGTGTTGACAAGTTGGTGCGATGAGAACCAACAGAGTAAACAATATCTACATCTACAGTCTGTGCAAGGTCGGTCAGGTAGCTGCATATTAGTTGTTGCAGCCACACCTTGTTGCTGACGCTACACAGCAGCGTTTTGAACACTCTGGCAGAGGGGAAGGGGTCGCCCAATTTCATGTAGGTGTTGGGGACATGTGCCTTACCCTGTACCCGCAGGTCTCGCTCGTCATCTTTCGTTGAGTATGCTCCATCGTACGGGTCATTCACACAGATGATACGGTCAGCATCACCATGGCGGGCAAGGATGATGGATGACACCTTGTGGACGTCGTCCGACCACTTGTATGGGGTGTCATCTTGTGTGATCCTCCAAATCATGCCCATGTCGACGAGAGCGATGTAAGGTCCTTTCAGAACTACAGATTGGAGAGAGAGCTTCTGGATGAGCTTGCTCTTCTGCGTCTTCCTGTATGTGCCATTGGAGTTGAATAAGGCCATACACTCCTCGACAACACAGTGTTCCAACAACTCTGGGAGATTCACAAGTTAACTGACCTCAACCAGGTCGATCACTGCCTTGAGAGCATCCTGCTCCATCTCAGCAGAACCTTGGGTTCCTCCCCGGGTTTCTTCGTGCATGGCCCCTTGGCAAATGTCAAGCGTTTGCTCAATGGGACTGATGCATGGAGGGAGGTTCTTACTGAACACTGTCTCGTAAAATGCTGGTCAACTTCTCCTCTCCTGCAGCACGGGCTGAGTTGAAGTCAGCAATGAGCTCATCAGAGGCAGGCATGGCTGACTAGGGTGCGGAGGGTGGGTGAGGCCGGGTCGAACGGGAAGGAGTCAAACTCATGCATGCATGCGACCAGGTCCTGCACACACTGCTCATCCTCTCGCATCCGTGGCCACATTGCATGTGCTTCTTCTTGGCTTCTTTTCGGTTGGCCAGCGCGCTGTGAGCCGCCCGGATCTGGGTCACATTGTTCATATTTCTGGAGTGCACTAGCAGCTGCTTCTCATTCAGGATGGAGAGCCAGCCAGACTTCATTTTGCTGCCCTTGTTCATTGTACACTCATGTCCCAGGCCATGTAGGACTAGGGGTTGCCTGTGATGGACTGAGTGAAATCAGTCAGAAGGAAGGCGACCTGATCAGCAAGGAGAGCTAGTCAGCATTGCCCAGAAGTCAGGCAGCCACCTCCCATACCTATTGTTATCGTACGCTACCATTATTAATTATTAATCAAGCCTTTGACTCTAATATGTCAACAAGATGAAACAATAATTTTTAACCTGGCTTTATCCAATGTTCAGATTTAAGTTCTTGAATGTTATGCAAATTACCGCATATTTAATTAGGTAACACCTCATTTGCATATTTAAACATACAATTTCAGAAAACTTGTAATACAAAAAATAATTGTCTTAATGTAAGTGATTAACTGGGGAAGTTTCATAGTGATAGCTATTAGTTAAAAAATGTTTCCCTATTCACCTGCCTTAAAGGTTACAGGTATTTTGGATTTGGCCCTCTGGCAAAACCCCCCGGGATTTTGGGGAGGAACCTGGAGGCTAAATTTTTCATAAAAGGTCCCTAGAAGTCAAATAAATCATCAAAACATGTTAGCCAGAGAGTGGTCACGGAATTTTGGTTTTGGACCCTACTATAGGGCAAGAGTAGCGCTAAGCACGGCACTGCAATCCAGCTGCTCTTTCAGTCGGGACTCGGGAGCGCTCCTAGTTTACAGCGTCCTGTCCTTACCTCGCGTAGTCTTAGCAATTTTATTTCATCCTGAATATAATAAAGTTTATTGCTATTTTCTAACACTGTAATTATATTTATCACTGTGATGTGATTTAACTAGCCAACTCCGTACTACATTAGCGGAGCGAATTACGTGTGAAATTAGCATGCTAGCAGGTGTTTTCATATAAAATGTTAGATATTATATCAGCCATAGCTGACTAGTGAGCCTGCATCAACCTTAATGCTATTCAAGTGCAAGAAGATGACATTTGTCTTCGCCGTTTAAGACACACACATTCATCTGCTGTGGCGGTAAGCGCAGAGCAGTAGAATGACGTCACTGGCCAATAGGGACGTGCGTTACTTCTCTCTGCTGTAGGTCCCGCCCTGACTGGACTTGGGAACTTTTTTGCAAACAGGTTTAGCAAACAAATATTTTAATTTAGCAAAAGAAAGTTGAGCTTTGTAAAGAAATGTTTTGGAGTTGAGAACAAAAAAAAAATCGAAGCGAATTTACGAACGCAGCCATTGACTCTTCGCCGTTCTGCTTTCGGCGCCAAAGAGAAGTGCTCGTGAACCGGGGGCCGCCTCAGAACGTTCAGAAGTTTTACCTCAGAATGACTCGAGACAGCGGAGACACACACAGACCAACGGAGAGAGACTCATCTGAGACGAAGGAGAGAAGCAGAGACGCAAGGAGAGAAGGTTAATATACATTATTGTTTATTAAACAGGTTAATATGCTATAGTTATTATACATTATTATGTCTTAAACAGGCTAATATGCTATAGTTATTATACATTATTATGTCTTAAACAGGCTAATATGCTTGTCGACGGTTGACAGCACACAGCTAACTACTAGCTAATCTACTACATAGCTACCAACGGTAAACTGCTGTTAAAAACACAAATAACGCCTAATATTAATTACAACTAGTAGTTTAGCCAGTATTCGCAGTAATAGTGAGAAGTTATCTTTTATTTCAAATGTTTTTTATTGAGCCAAAACTTGTTCACATACATGATGTTGTATCGATGCTCATTTTCATTTATAAGAAAGAGATACAAAAATATATTCACTTATCTTCAAATATAGAGACGTTATCTTTTGATCAATTAAATTACAGTGTAAATGGACATTATAGTCCGTTTTTGATCAATGGACTCATTCAATTATTTAATGTTTGATAGAAAGAGAGATGAATAGATCAGGGGGCTATTGAGAAAACATTCAGAGCTGCAGCCCCCAAGTGAAATTGTTAAATTGTATTAATTAATTACATTATTACACATTACATAAAACATGTTACGTTGATGGGGATTAACGGCAGTTCGATAGGCCTATATATACTTGCCCACCACACCGTCATTCATCGTTTTCATCAATCATGAATTTGATTTTGATTACAATATCACCGTCGAGGCTGGTTTAGACAGGTTGAGGTTGTAGATTCTGATACCATTGAAACCGGGAGCGCTTAACCAATAGAGAATATTGCCAACATTGTTTAATTGGACAGGGGGATATGATTTGACCAAGCTCTCCGCCCGAGACGCGGGTGCGCTCCGGGCTCTCAATATTCAACCTAGGCGAGCATGAACCTTTAAAAAAATATGTCGATTCATATTTCTTGGCGAGTATATACACACATAAACATATACTTCGCGCACATTAGTTTTAGAGTATAAAATGCACACATTTGTTTTGTAGTTGTTGTAATCTTAGCATTCAAGCTCCCAACACAGAGGGGAAAAAAAGATCGAGCCAGCCAGGAGTCGAACCTAGAATCTTCTGATCCGTAGTCAGACGCGTTATCCATTGCGCCACTGGCCCGATAGCTCATAGAGGAGAATTACGCTAATTTATCGAGTTTATATACTTTTTGGCAAACTGACTGAATAATAAATACGTTCTGGTTCTAGTTCTAGAATACTTACCAGCAATCGAATAATACTAAAACAAAGTAATATAATTTGGTTAAACACAATTGCAGATAAAGTTAGTGGAGTAACGTTTGTATTGTATGATGAACATTAACTGTGTCAGCTAGATAGCTGCTTGGACAATATTTATCTGTTTTCAGTACGTTGGTTGGCAGAAGTATGGGAGTCAAAAAATATAAAATAAAATAAAATAATAATAAAATAAAACGACCACGCACGTGGGGGGGTGGGGGAGGGCGTTCCCTCCGTACGCGGAGCCAATCACCGCCGTCCAAACATATGACGAGCTAGGAAGTGGTTGGCTTGCCATAGCTGGCGGGAATTCGCTCGTTTCGTCTCTGTTTTCGTCAAATCCAAAAGGTACGTCTGAGGTAAGTTGTTGGTAGCTAGCGAATGCAGTGTCATTTCAATAACCTCTGTGAAACGATTGACGAGTGTAGTTCACTCTGGGTTAACTTTAGTTAGTCAACAACATGTGTTCAGTGTTGTTATAAAACGCAGGAGCATGCTAGTGGGTTTCCATGTAAAAAGGTAACCTCAAAATACTGTAACATACGGTTAGGGTTCAGGGATGAAGTTAGGGCTAGGGCTAGAGCTGGTTCTAGGGTTAGCCCTCCACTACTGTTTCAGAGGTTACCAGACTTAAGCACTAATTGGAACTAAGTTGACAATGACTTTCTGATCTGCTTACAGAGTGACAGGATGAAGAAGGCGGACATGGAGAAGAAGATAATCTTGTTGTCTGAAGGAGAGAGTGCCTGCAAGCTGAAGCTGCAGGAGTACCTGTCCTCCCTGACAGATGACCAGGCAGGTTTTCATCTCATCTACACAACTCACAACACCACCCTGCACACACTAGGGGTGCAACGGTTCTCGGTTTTTTACGGACGGTACGGTTTGCGTTCCACGGCTCAATTCACTAGTGAACCGTGACGGTTTTCGTTTTCGTTTTTTTTTTTTTTTTTTTTTTTTTTAAAGCTTTATTTTACCAGGAAGTCACATTGAGATTAAAACCTCTTTTACAAGAGAGACCTGGCCAAGACAGGGTCAAAATAGTAGCTTTAAAAAAACAGTTCAGATAACAAGACAGGACATAAGACAGTGGCAACAATACAATAGACAAACAATGGTAGGGGTATTTACAAGGTGATTAAAACATTGAGAAGTCTAACCAAAGCAGGTACAGCGAGCGGTGACCACATCCTTTAATCTACGCTTGAAGATACTTATGGAAATAAGGGCCTCTAATTTAAAAGTAGTCTGTAGGTCATTCCAAGACCAAGGGCCATAATAAGACAAGCTTGCCCTTCCAACATTGTTCATGATAAGTGGCACCTTGTATTGTAGCCATCTACGAGACCTGAGACCCGAGCCACTCGGTATAGGGATGAACTTCAGGCCCAGATAATTCGGTAAGAAGCCAGAGATGATTTTAAACACAAGAGTGTACCAGTGTTGGAGCCTTCTGACAGAAAGAGATGGCCATCCAACCAGACTATACAGTGTACAGTGATGGGTCCTGAAGGCACTATTGGTGATGTATCTTAGAACCGAATGATACAGGGGGTCTAGCTTGGATAAAGTGGACAGAGAAGCAAACCTATATACTGTATCACCATAATCCAATTGTGAAAGGAAAAGGGCGGAGACAAGACGTTTTCTGGAAGCCAAGGAAAAGCAAGATTTAAATCTATACAGGAAGCCCACTGTACGCTTAAGCTTTATGGCGAGAAGATCAATTTGGCCGCGTTCGTAAATTAGCTCTGAGAGCGCCGGAGCGTCCACGTTAATGCCTCGAACGCGGCCTTTGGTCAGAGGTCGAGTTGGTCTGGAACGTTTGTTTCTGAACCGAACCGTACCGAAAACCGTGACCCAAAATACCGAACCGTACCGAACCATGGGCCAACTGAACCGTTGCACCCCTAGCACACACACACACACACACACACACACACACACACACACACACACACACACACACACACACACACACACACAGCATCTCAAACATTCATTTGGGTACATGACTACACTACTAAGCGTCTAAGCTAAAATAATATATAGTAGTGTATGAATGTATGACATGTATCACATAGTGTGTAAGAAATGTAAATCTTTACCTTTTCTTTTGACTGTTTTCCCCTGCTTTTATATTCATTCTATGCTTGTGTGTTTTTATGTTTTTATATTCACTTTATGTTCTTATTCCTGTTGTAAAGCACTTTGAGCTGCATTTCTTGTATGAAAGGTGCTATATAAATAAAGCTTTACTTACTTACTTACTTACTTTTTGAGTGTCTAGAAAAGTGCTATATAAGTCTAATGTATTATTATACATATGTATGCCTCCTATTGAGACACTGGATGTCCCAGTGTTGTAATGTTTCTGCATCCTCCCATAGCTGACTACTATGGTCACTAACAGCGCGCTGAAGGGGAAGAACATACGAGCCCTGATCAAAGGCATATTCAGAGGTAAGCTGATGTGGGGCGCCACAAGCCAAGAATGCTGTCTCACAGTGGTCTGACTGATGTCTGTCTCATATGGTGGTTAACCTCTGCACAGGGTGAGGTCTAGATCATTCAGGAAAGCTGTCATACAATGAGAGTACTGTGTGTGTGTGTGTGTGTGTGTGTGTGTGTGTGTGTGTGTGTGTGTGTGTGTGTGTGTGTGTGTGTGTGCGTGCGTGCGTGCGTCTGTCTCTCTGTCTGTGTCTGTGCGTGTGCGTGCGTGCGCACATCTGTCTGTCCGTCCGTCCGTCTGTCTGTGTGTCTGTGCGTGCGTGCACATGTGTGTGTGTGTGTCTGTGTCTGTGTCTGTGCCTGCGTGTGCGTGTGCGCGTGTGTGTGTGTGTGCGTGTGCGTGTGCGTGTGTGTGTGTGTGTGTGTGTGTGTGTGCTTTCCGTCAGGTTCTCCGCTTGATGCTGCTGAGGGGACCAGCCGCAGGCTCCTGCTGTACCAGCACCTCGTCCCTCTGTGTGAGTCAAAGAACCTGCAGACGGAGGTGGTGTCTGACATCATCGGCCTGCTGATGCTGCAGGTAAACCTGCTGTGATTGGCCAGACGAGGTTGTTCGCTCGGGTCAGGGATTATGCAGTTTACATCTCAACCCTACAGACTGCTCTGGGCTCACACTGGGAATGGAAAGCTGTAGTAGACTTGAGTACAGTATGTTTGGGAGATGGGGAAAGCACCCATAGAGAACTACAGAATGTCAATCGATTTAGTCATTTAAGCACCACTATGGGCCGGTTTCACAGACAAGGCTTAAGCCTAATCCTAGACTAAAAAACATCTTCAATGGAGATTTTACATTGAAAGTGTGATTTAGTCCAGGACTAGGCTTAAGCCTTGTCTGTGAAACCGGCCCATATGACTACTAGTTTAGACAGGGCTTTAGATTAGATTAGATCAAGATCAAACAACGCTTCACTGGCAGTGACTGACTGACCGTGACTGAATGACATTCAATGACTTTCAATGGCGGGAGTTGGCAACTTTCTGATTTCTGATTTACCACAGCAAGTAATAGACATGTGTTTTTCAAGATGACAAGAATATTTAGTCTAGAAGCTTTTCACCATCAGATATCAGCGAGTTGTTTGTCTCGAGTTTTCTGCCTGTAGTGACTTTTGCTTTTGTGATATGATTGGACAATTTCTTATTTGGGGCGTGGCTTAGCGATAGGTCCATTACCTCCTTTGTAATTGTTGTTCATGTTCTCGTCATAGACCCACAACATGCCAGGCCCGGCTCTGGCTCAGCTGGCCTCCCTGTTTGTGGACGCCATCAAGGTAGATGGGAGGATGCGCAGTGGCAAATCCCTGGAGCTTTTCTCAACTGTGCTCTCAGCGCTGACAGCCACAGAGACCATAGGTACTAACATTTTACATTACATTTAAATTTTTGGCATTTAGCAGACGCCTTATTCCAAAGCGACTTACACTCAATACATTTGACTAAGCAAGTGAATCATCAATCCACCAGTCGTAGCAGGAAGAGTAATCTAGCTCAGGCCCGGGCCCATTGGCAGTCTCCGAATTGAAGGAAAAAAAACTAAACAAAATAACAACAACAAACTACGACGAACTACATCTAACACAAATTAACTACATTACGCTCTCTTCTAAACAGTGAAGCTTTATTTCAAATGATAAATCAACATGCAGGTATCCAATCTATGTTACATCTTGTTTTGTTTGACCTCTGTGACTGCGAATCAGTGGATGTGCATGTTACAGCATACACCCCAACTGTGGTACTCCAAAATAATCTGTATCAGTTCATGCCCCGTCTATTCCCTGGTGACGAAATCTTGTTCTCTCCCTTCACACACGCAGGAGAGCTCAGCGGCGAGGAGTACAAGAAGCAGGTGATCAACAGCCTCTGCTCCAGCAGGTAAGGGCGTTTGTCGTCTGTTTGCCGATCGCCTTGGATCATTTAGGCAGCTGTCTAGGAAATTTACATTTTTACATTTACATTTTTGGCATTTAGCAGACGCCTTGGCTTATCCCAAAGCGACTTACAATCAATACATTTGACTAAGCAAGTGAATCATCAATCCACCAGGAAATAAGCATTGAACTGCGTAGGATGAGGGATTCGTATCTGGGCAGATTCTCATATCGGTGTGTGATTAGGGAATCACTTCCACTTTTGGTTTTATGTAACAATTCATTTGGAGGCGATCGTCACGACACTAACACATGCATGTGTTGTGCATCTTTCCTCACAGATGGGATCCTCAGTGTGTTATCCACCTGACCACCATGTTCAGGTAAGGCCAATGTCTGACACACACACACACACACACACACACACACACCTTGGTGGATTTCCCCTCACCCTCTGTTGCTTGCCGGGTTCCCACGGGTCCTTGAAATCCTTTAAAGTTTGTGAATTTGAGAAAAAGAAATCAAGGTCTTAAACGTTTTTGAAAATAGACATGGGTCATTGAGAGTGCTTGAATTTCTCTCTCTCTCTCTCTCTCTCTCTCTCTCTCTCTCTCTCTCTCTCTCTCTCTCTCTCTTTTTAATTGTTGTCTGTGAGCGGAGAGTTCCTATTATATAAATTCTCATCTAGATCTGTCTCAAATTATGCCGTGTTGGGTCCTTCAATTTGAGGGAATTGAGTCTTGAAAGTCCTTGAAAGGTGCTTGAATGTGATGTTTCAGAAGGTGTGGGAACCCTGTGCTTGCCTCTCTAGGGATGTGCCAAGGCCAATGTCTGACACACACACACACACACACACACACACACACACACACACACACACACCCTCACCCTCTGTTGCGTGCCTCTCCAGGGACGTGCCCCTGGCCCCACAGGAGCAGCAGTTCGTGGTGGAGAAGGTTCTCAGGATGTTCCTCAAACTGGACCTGCAGGAGATCCCCCCGCTGGTCTACCAACTGCTAATGCTGGCAGCTAAGGTGTGTGTGTGTGTGTGTGTGTGTGTGGCAGTGTGTGTGGCTGTGTGTGTGGCTGTGTGTGTGGCTGTGTGTGTGGCTGTGTGTGTGGCTGTGTGTGTGGCTGTGTGTGTGGCTGTGTGTGGCTGTGTGTGTGTGTGTGTGTGTGTGTGTGTGGCTGTGTGTGTGGCTGTGTGTGTGTGTGTGTGTGTGTGTGTGTGTGGCTGTGTGTGGCTGTGTGTGGCTGTGTGTGGCTGTGTGTGTGGCTGTGTGTGTGGCTGTGTGTGTGGCTGTGTGTGTGTGGCTGTGTGTGTGGCTGTGTGTGTGGCTGTGTGTGTGGCTGTGTGTGGCTGTGTGTGTGGCTGTGTGTGTGGCTGTGTGTGTGGCTGTGTGTGTGTGGCTGTGTGTGTGGCTGTGTGTGGCTGTGTGTGGCTGTGTGTGGCTGTGTGTGGCTGTGTGTGTGGCTGTGTGTGTGGCTGTGTGTGTGTGGCTGTGTGTGTGGCTGTGTGTGTGTGGCTGTGTGTGTGGCTGTGTGTGGCTGTGTGTGTGTGTGTGTGTGTGTGTGTGTGGCTGTGTGTGTGTGTGTGTGTGTGTGTGGCTGTGTGTGTGGCTGTGTGTGTGGCTGTGTGTGTGGCTGTGTGTGTGGCTGTGTGTGTGGCTGTGTGTGTGTGTGTGTGTGTGTGTGTGGCTGTGTGTGTGGCTGTGTGTGTGGCTGTGTGTGGCTGTGTGTGTGGCTGTGTGTGTGGCTGTGTGTGGCTGTGTGTGTGTGTGTGTGTGTGTGTGGCTGTGTGTGTGTGTGTGTGTGTGTGTGTGTGGCTGTGTGTGTGGCTGTGTGGGTGGTGTTGTACATGTCTGTGTGCCTCTATTGAATCACATTTGCATATATTGAATCTACACAATCACATAAATGATGTTTACGTAAGTTCAGGCAGATACACTTGAAGTGGAACAGTGACAGACAGCCGATCCACATGTAGGAAAAACATCACCACACGTCTCAGGGACGAGGCTTCAAAGCAACACTGCACCCTGGTGGTTAAACAACGGAACGCCACAGGCCACGAGAGTTCATTTGTTGTCCCAGCCATCAGCCCAGCGTCTGTGCGCTCGGTCGCTCTACGCAGGGTTTGTTAGTTCTGGACTCCCTGCTTACAGTATGTTCTTTTGTATTTGATGTTGTTTAAACTTCAGACAGGGAGCTATACAGAGCGGATATTATCATTTATTTGGACACCGTAGGATCTTTTCCCGATACGTTTTGGTAGCCTTGAAATAGAAAAAAATTGCGTTGTGGGGGAACAACCTTTTGTGTGTGTGTGTGTGTGTGTGTGTTTGTCTGCAGGGCTGTAAGAAGCAGGTCCTGGATGGAATCATCAGCTACTTCAGACAGCAGGACCTCCGGCTGGAAGAAGAACAGAAAGATGGAGAGTAAGAGATCGTTCTGGCATACAAATAAACCACCATGTCTCACTGTCATGTGGGAGCGACCTCGATGAGCCAGTTCTACTATACAATGGGGGAAATAAGTATTAAACACTATCACTATATTTTGTCCAGTAAATGTATTTCAAATGAGCCTATTCAAGTGAAATTTGCACCAGATTTCGGTATTAACTCAAACAACCCAGACAACAAATGGGATGCGAGGTGGGTGGACCTTCCAGCAGGACAACGATCCAAAGCACACAGCAAAGGAAACTTTTGGTTTCAGAGAAAGAAAATCAACTTGTTGGAATGGCCCAGTCAATAACCTGACTTAAACCCAGTTGAACATTTGTGGAAGCATCTGAAGATCCAGATTCACAAGAGGGCCCCCCGCAATCTTCAAGATTTAAAGACATCCTGCCCATGTATCTGTCCATCTATCCCTCTACCCCCCCCCCCCCCCCCCCCCCCCCCTCACTTCCTCTCTCAGGTGTATGGATGTAGTGGTCCATTCCCTCCCCCAGGACCAGCTGAGGCATGTGGAGGGGACTGTTATCCTACACATCGTCTTAGCGGTGCGGTTGAACCACGAGCTGGGGAGGGAGTTCCTCAAAAGCTTCAAGGTAACCCATGCTCTCGCATCTCACTGTCTCACCCATCATTTGCATTTCATTCATAACTGAATTACAACCATATGCAAATTAAATGGATGATTATGAGGGGCGGTGATCATAGGCGTTAGAGGTAGCTAGCTAACATGACATTGATCATACTCGTAAGACTTTTCACTTTTTAAAAAATGCCGATCGAGAGAGGACGCTGGCGTTGCTTGTTTTCGCCGCTTCTCCGCCGGAAATGTAGATATACTTGCAGTATACAGAGTAGATTGTCCTACAAAGACACTTAGATTTAGTACGGTAATCTAAAAACTAATTAGACTATACTTTCTTTTATTTTATTTTAGTTTTTGTTTCTTTTTATTATTACTACTCAATCTTTTCAGTTTGTAAAGCGTCTTTGAGTGTCTAGAAAAGTGCTATATAAGTCTAATGTATTATTATTATTATTATTATTATTATTATTATTATTATTATTATTATCATGTCACTGTTCAACAGTCTGTGAGGACCAAACTGCTGTGTGAACACTGTAACAAGTGTGTTCTGTACTGTGCTTATGGTCTGTATGGGGGGGGTGTCCGTCCTCTGTAGACGTCCCAGGGGGAGCTCTGCCCTTTCAGCATCGCCCTGCTGCTCTCCGTGGCCCGGGTCCAGCGCCTGGAGGAACAGGTAGGAACCCTGCAGGAACGGACGTCTGGGACTGAATATCTATGTTACTGAAATGAGACGTTCATCCCTCTCCCTCCCCCCCTCTCTCTCTCTCTCTCTCCCTCCCATCACTCCATCTCTCTCTCTCTCCCTCCCTCCCGTCACTCCCTCTCTCTCTCTTTCCCTCCCTCCCATCACTCCCTCTCTCTCTCTCTTTTTCCCTCCCTCCCATCACTCTCTCTCTCCCTCCCTCTCCATCCCTCCCTTCCTCCCTCTCCCTCCCTCCCATCACTCCCTCTCTCTCTCTCCCTCCCTCTCTCTCTCTCTCCCTCCCTCCCTCCCTCCCCCTACCTCCCTCCCCCTACCTCCCTCCCATCACTCCCTCTCTCTCTCTTTCCCTCCCTCCCATCACCCCCTCTCTCTCCCTCCCTCCCTCCCTCCCTCCCTCCCCCCCTCTCCCTCCCTCTCCCTCCCTCTCCCTCCCTCCCTCCATCCCTCCCTCCCTCCCTCCCTGGGTGTGGTAGGTGTTTGAGCTCCTGAAGGGGGCGATCATCAGGAGCTTCAAGGATGACCAGCTGCAGCAGGGGTCAAAGTTCCTGCAGGACCTGCTGCCTCAGCGCCTCGGCGTGGCTCACATGATCCTGGACACGGTCAAGAACAGGTCAGTGAAAGATTTGTAAAAATAAATAAATAATAATATAATTGATTCCCTATTCAAATGCGGGACACTACAAAGACAAGGGTTCTGAAATCGTGCAAACTTTTCTTCAGCTGTCTGAATTAGCTCTCATCTTAATGACTGTTCTGTAAATACAGTACAGGCCAAAAGTTTGGACACACCTTCTCATTCAATGCGTTTCCTTTATTTTCATGACTATTTGGTACATTGTAGATTCTCACTGAAGGCATCAAAACTATGAATGAACACATAGGAATGATGTATTTAACAATAAAGTGTGAAATAACTCTAAATATGTCTTATATTTTAGATTCCTCAAAGTAGCCACCCTTTGCTTTTTTGTTGTTAATAACATATATAATAATAATATTAAATATAATATGTGTTAATAATAATAATATGTTATTATATATATATATTTAATATTATTATTATATATTTTATTAACAACAAAACATTTTTTTTTATTAACAACAAAAAAGCAAAGGGTGGCTACTTTGAGGAATCTAAAATATAAGACATATTTAGAGTTATTTCACACTTTTTTGTTAAGTACATCATTCCACATGTGTTCATTCATAGTTTTGATGCCTTCAGTGAGAATCTACAATGCAAATAGTCATGAAAATAAAGGAAACACATTGAATGAGAAGGTGTGTCCAAACTTTTGGCCTGTACTGTATGTCTTTGCACTGTACTGTCATTTTCTGAATGCTTAGCTGTTTCATATTTTTGATTCAACATTGAATATTAAACATTGAAACATGTCCTGTCATTAAATGTAATCAACAACAACAAAAAAGAACAGGTCAGTGGACCACTTAGGGGGTGTTTCTACTTATATAAATATAGTTTTACTTACTTTATTGTAAAGTGCTTTGAGTTGCATTTCATGTACGAAAGGCGCTGTATATAAATAAAGTTTTACTTACTTACTATTAGGGGTGGGCATCGACGATCGATAATTGATCGATAAGGATCTTGGTCGATCACAAAATAAAACATTTTTTTTTTTTTTTTGTGATCGACCAAATGTTTTATTTTGTGATCGACCAAGATCCTTATCGATCAATTATAGATCGTCGATGCCCACCCCTACTTACTATAGTACACGTATGTCAGGATGCCAACCATGACTCCTCCCAAACCCTTAGAGCATAAAAAAGTGTGTAACTTTGTATTCTGAAAAGTGCAACAGCGTGTGTCATGTGAGGTACCGTTCACTTACATGACTGTTTGTTCCTGTCATGTGAGGTACCGTTCACTTACATGACTGTTTGTTCCTGTCATGTGAGGTACCGTTCACTTACATGACTGTTTTGTTCCTGCCCAGAACCTCCTGTGTGATTGACTATGAGCATGTTTCTAAACTGTGTGGTGACTTGGGACCCCCTCTCTCTCCCCTCCAGTGTGTTCGACTGGGACCACGTCACCCAGGGCCTGGTCCAGCTGGGCTTCATCCTTATGGACGCCTTCGGGCCCAAACCCGGGCCGTTTGGGAAGACCAGCGAGGGTACCGCCACCACGCCCAAGACCCCCACCCAGCAGGCCTGCCGGCTGGGGGGCCAGGTCCTCTTAGAGGGCTTCAAGGTACAAGCAGCACTCGAGTTGAGGGGGGATGAGGGGGGATGGCATCCCCCCTGAAATAAAAACTGTCAAAATCATCCCCCTTCTAAAACTGACATCCCCCCTTTCCATCCCTTATGTCATTTTATTAATGAAGGTGGTATTACTGCTATTTCATTTAGTTTTGGGCATATTGAGTAAAATACTGTGGGCGAGGGGGGGGGGGGGGCACGCACACATGCAATGACATTTTTACCAAGTCACTGACACTGAAGTCACTGACACTGAAGTCACTGATGCTGTGGGGATGCTCAAACTGTCCCCATATGATCAAATCCACCGTCCCCCTGATTGTCTTTTACAACTTGAGTACTGGGTACAAGGCCGTACATTGTCTTCCATTTACTTACTGTATTCTTCGAAATTATTAATTAATTAATTAATTATTTGGCTTTGGGTCCTCAGCATTGGCATTGCAGCAAGTATCGTGTCCCTTGATTGGGGGGGGTCTTAAATCGACAATTGTTTTTATTCATTTTTTTATTTATTCGTTCTTGCAGGTGCATGAGCAAATCAGAGTGGAGATCCTGGAGCAAGTGTTGAACCGACTGATCACAAAGACCGCCTTGCCTGTGACTCATTTCCTAGGTAACACTTTTCACCACCTTCCACCTTTGTTTTCACATGTCCTATGCACTCAGAAGACTGGGAGAGGACAATGCTATATGCTATAATGCTGATGCTATACAATGCTATATGCTATAATGCTAATGCTATACTATGCTATAATGCTGATGCTATACAATGCTATATGCTATAATGCTAATGCTATACAGTGCTATATGCTGTCATGCTAATGCTATCCAATGCTATAACTGAGTGTTCCACTGTGTTTCTGTCTGCACCCTCAGACCTCCTCTTTGACATCGTCGTCTCGGCTCCCATGATCCTCCTGGAGTCGTCCTCCAAGGTGACGGAGACGTTTGACTACCTGTCCTACCTGCCCTTGTCCACGGTGCAGGGCCTGCTCAGGGCTGTACTGGTACGCACACACACGCACGCGCACACGCACACACACACACAAAGGTATCTACTCCCTCCTCCTTCTCAATGTGGCTGTATTTCTGCTGATCCTGCTGTGTCATGGTCACACACCCTCTCCCCTCCCTGCTCTCTCTCTCTCCCCAGCCCCTGCTGAAGGTCAGTACGTCCATGAAGGACGCTCTGATTCTGGTTCTCCGGAAGGCCATGTTCTCCAGGTGAGTGTTCCTCCCAGCTATCTGAAGCCAGAGTTCTGGGTTGTCATGTATACACTTGGTCTAGCCTCTCACCCTACAGGATCAGCAGTACATGCATACACAGAAACACAGAAAACCTGCTCATTCCAAACGTTTCACATACTGTATGTAGGCCCTATACTAGCAGGTAAGCTACAGCAAGGAATGGCTACCTCAGATATTTAACAGTAGAACAGCCATGCCTTTTTTACCTAATAAAAGAGCTCAAATGACCCCCTCTTTACAATGCTCAAGCTGCTATTTACACACAACCACTAGTTGGCCACTTGTAAGTTAGCCTGCTTCCTACACAGAAAAACTTCAAAATAGCTTTATATTAGCTTATCCTGATGTGATTTTGAAAATGTAAGGATACTGGGGTGGTAGAATGCACATATCTAGGAAAAGTCATGAAAGGAGGGTCCTGAAATGTGTCTGTTCTAGTGTTAATAGTAATACAATAACGACTCATGTACGAGCTGTGGTAAAGTGACTCAGCTCCAGATATGACATGTAGGTGGGTCGTTGTTATTTAGTAAGTGGTGGTGTGTTAAGTGTATTTTATTGTGATATTGTGTGTGTTTCGTGAAATAGCCTGTGGGGGGTATCCAAGAAATAATAATAATAATACAATAATTGAAAGAGAGAATAAAGGTGGTATTGTAGTCGCTTTAGGAGGTGTTGTAGTGGGTTTAGGAGGTGTTGTAGTGGGTTTAGGAGGTGTTCTAGTGGGTTTAGGAGGTGTTCTAGGCCACTGTGAGTCCAGCTGAGGTAATAAGCCCCGCCCCTCTCCTCCCTGTACAGGGTATCCGCGGTGTCTTGAAAAGTATTAAAAGTTGATAAGTACATTTTGGGAAAATCAAGACCCTTAATAACTATTAAAAAGTCTTATCACGATTTTATGAGGTCTTGAATTGTTTATGTATTTTTCTGAATTAGACTCTGTCCAAAGAGTTATTCCTAAAAGCTTTTAGTAAAAGTTCGTGAATGTATTAGTTTTATTTAAAAACTAAGATGAACCGGAAATTGTGTTGTATGATAGTGGTCTAGTCTGTTAAAAACTAAAACTGTTAAGTTAAAGGTGTCACTGATGTAAACGGTTACAGCTCCAAGTGGCGGTGAGGTCTGGAACATTATTGACAAGGTCTTTAAAAAGTCTTAGAAATGTATTGAAATTAACCTCAAGATTCCTGTATATACCCTGCTGTAGCCAGTTAGATGCCAGGAAGTCTGCGGTGACGGGCTTCCTGCTGCTGCTGAAGAACTTCAAGGTGCTGGGGAGCCTGCCCTCCAGCCTAGCCAGCCAACTCAGCCAGACCTTCACCTGCAGCCAGGTGTGTGTGTGTGTGACTGTGTGTGTGACTGTGTGTGTGTGTGTGTGTGTGTGTGTGTGTGTGTGTGTGTGTGTGTGTGTGCGGACGTGCGGACGTGCGCATGGGATGTGGGTGTGTGTGTCTGCGCAGGCGTACGTGCGGGTGTACGTGGGTGTATGTAGTGAAGCAATGTTGTGAGAGCATACAGTATCAGGGTTCCCACGGGTCCTTGAACAAAAAATCATGGGTCATTGAAAGTGTACTGCCCCTTCAGACATGGGTCATTGAAAGTGCTTGAATTCCCCTCTCTCTCTCTCTCTCTCTCTCTCTCTCTCTCTCTCTCTCTCTCTCTCTCTCTCTCTCTAAAAAAATATATATATAAAAAAAGTTTTACTTAGTTCGTCAACTAGTAAATAAGTCTCTGTATATTGCTTAACTTTACACATTATTTCACAATATATTGTTTTGCTGTGCTGTGGTAGAGAAGGCAAGAGACCATCTAGTGTTCACACATTCAAGCCTCTCTTTTTAATTGTTGTCTGTGAGCGATAGTTCCTATTATATAAATTCTCATCTAGATCTGTCTCAAACTATGCCGTGTTGGGTCCTTGAATTTGAGGGAATTGAGTCTTGAAAGTCCTTGAAAGGTGCTTGAATTTGATGTTTCAGAAGGTGTGGGAACCCTGAGTATGTACCTGTCTGACCTCTGACCTGTCTGACCTGTCTGACCTCTGTCCTGCTGACCCCTGCTAGGTCCAGGTGGACGTTCACTCCCGCTACAACTCTGCCGCCAACGAGGCCTTCTGTCTGGAGATCCTCAGCAGCCTGCGCCGCTGCCTGGGCCAGCAGGCAGACGTGCGGCTCATGCTGTACGAGGTCAGGCACTTTCACCTAGCTCATCACCACGGCAACCTTGTCTAAATAACGAAAGGAATAGTAATACCATCTTCTATCAATGGCCCCTGGCCTGAGCTGGATTACTCTTCCTGCTACGACTGGTGGATTGATGATTCACTTGCTTAGTCAAATGTATCGATTGTAAGTCGCTTTGGAATAAGGCGTCTGCTAAATGCCAAAAATGTAAATGTAAATGAAAGAGTGACAGGCGACCGTTTACATAAACGCTGTGTTCATGTGTTTAGTTGAGTTGAGTTTCAGACAATAAAAAAAGTAAGCTCCCGATTTTTGAATTTCAAGTAATTAAAACCCTTGTGGTTTCCAGGCGGGGATGAGCTTGAGTTTCCAAGCAGCCTATGTGAACCTTCTTATCATAACACAAGATTCTCATATTCGCCTCTTTCAGGGTTTCTATGACGTCCTCCGCCGCAACTCCCAACTAACGAGCTCCATAATGCAGGCCCTCCTCTCACAGGTGTGTGTGTGTGTGTGTGTGTGTGTGTGTGTGTGTGTGTGTGTGCTAGAGTGACCCTCCTCTCACAGGTGTGTGTGTGTGTGTGTGTGTGTGTTAGAGTGACCCTCCTCTCACAGGTGTGTGTGTGTGTGTGTGTGTGTGTGTGTGTGCTACAGTGACCCTTCTCTCCCAGGTGGGTACGTGTTTGTGTTAGAGTGTGCGTGATGGAGAACAATTGTCCGCTTTTTTTGGAAATACTGTGTGTCAAACTGGAATTTGACCTTGTTTGTGTGTGTGTGCGTGTGTTTCTCCCTCCGTCCAGCTGAGGCGGTACTATGAGCCGGGGGAGGACCTGCTGCCTCCAGTGAAGTTGGAGCTGTGCATCAGCGCCCAGGGGGACCAGGTCTTCCTCCAGGAGCCTCTGGTACGACCTCTCTCTCACACACAACGCTGCGTGTTTATGTGGATGCAGGGCTCCCACAGGTCCTTGAAATCCTTGAAAGTTTGTGAATTTGAGCAAACAAAATCACAGTCTTTAAAGTTTTAGACAATCGACATGGGTCATTGAAAGTGCTCTCTCTCTCTCTAAAAAAAAACTTGCTTACTTGCTTAACTTTACACATATTTCACATTATATTGTTTTGCTGTGCCGTGGTAGAGAAGGCAAGAGACCATCTAGTGTTCACACATTCAAGCCTCTCTTTTTAATTGTTGTCTGTGAGCGGATAGTTCCTATTATATCAATTCTCATCTAGATCTGTCTCAAACTATTGTAACAGTAAGTCCCTCTCCCTCTCAGGCCCACCTGGTGAGCTGCACGGTCCACTGCCTGCTGTGGCACCTGGGCCAGTCAGCCCGCCCCAACGCCGATGACGGCGATGATGATGATGATGATGATGATGAAGAGGAAGGGGGATTCCAGGCCGAGCTGCAGGCCATCCTAGACAGCATGACGAGGCGCATGATCAAGAGTGATCTGGATGACTTTGAGCTGGTGTGTATCAGGACAGCAGTTTTAGTTCCAGGAATATAATCCCATTATCGGGTGGCATTAGGCTGGTTATCTCTCCTAAAAGCACAGAGAGAATGGTTGAACCCTGAGCATGTTTACACAGAGAAGTCATTCCCCCTAACCACTGATACAGGCAGGGACAGGCTGACTTCAGTTACCTTCGTGCATTAACGGCTGAAATTCGTACAAATTATCCTGTAGTAGCATCTCTTTAACACCAGAACAGCCGTGCCTTTTTTACCTACTAAAAGAGCCGCCTCTTTACAATGCTCAAGCTGCTATTTACACACAACGACCACTAGTTGGCCGCTTGTAAATTAGCCTGCTTCCTACACAGAAAAACTGCTAAATAGCTTCATACTAGCTTATCCTGATGTGATGTTGAAAATGTAAGGATACTGGGTGGTAGAACGCACATATCTAGGAAACATCATGAAAGGAGGGTCCTGAAATTTGATCGAGTGCAAAGATATAACATTTTTCTTTACTCACCCCTCATGGCTGTTCTAGTGTTAAAGGTCTGTCAGGGGCAACCTCTTGCTTGAGCGGTAGGAGTTCATGTTGTCTGAGATGATGATGTCATCTTTGTGCGCCCCACCAGGACAAGTCAGCAGAGTTCTCCCAGGCGTCCAGCGTCGGGGTGAAGAACAGCATATACGTCGTGCTGGTGATGGGAGTGTACGAGGTGCTCATTGAGTACAACTTCATCAAAGCCAACTACAGGTAACCATGACGACATACAGTCAAGCTGTCTGTCTGAGAGTCGGAGAGAAAATAAGCAATGGACCTGTCGCTAAGCCACGCCCCAAAATAAAAATTGTCCAATCATATCACAGCAAAAGTCACGACAGGCAGAAAACTCGGACAAACAACTCGCTAATATCTGATGGTGAAAAGCTTCTAGATTAAATATTCTTGTCATCTTTAAAAAACATGTCTATTACTTGCTGTGGTAAATCAGAAATCAGAAATTTGCCAAAGATGCCGTCATTGAATGTCAATGTCAGTAATATGCTACAGTGTGACACAGTTGACATATTTGTGTGTGTGTGTGTGTGTGTGTGTGCGTGTGTGTGTGTGTGTGTGTGTGTGTGTGTGTGTGTGTGTGTGTGTGTGTGTGTGTGTGTGTGCGTGTGCGTGTGCGTGTGTGTGTGTGTGTGTGTGGTGCTCTCTGCAGTAAAGGCTGTTTCGAGGAGCTCCTGAACCTGTTCACCCGCTACCACAAGCTGTCTGAGATCCTCAAGGAGAAGTGTGGGAAGGGCCGCTCCTCCAGTAAAAGCCCTCGCAGCCTGCTGTCCCTGGGCTTCGTGTCAACGCTCCTCACCTCACTGTTCAGGTGCTTCACAGCCGCCACACGTTCTAACTGATTGTAGTAGATATGGATTGCAGTACCTGTAGTGTACATCTTCTTTTGTAGTGTGTTTGTCTGTGTGCCTATGTGTTTAGCCTGACAGAGACAGTAACTGTCGTGTACATGTTTATAACAGCACCAGACTATCTGAAAGACCTTTTGCTAGCATATCAGCCCAATAGAGCTCTCAGGTCTTCTGACGCTGGTTTTTCTCTACAAAAGAAGAGATTTGGTGAGGCTGCATTCTCATTTTATGCACCCAGATTGTGGAATGCACTGCCAGTTTACATTAGGGATGCAACCTCAGCAAATATGTTCAAGTCAAGACATCTCAAAAAGACAAGTCAAAAACCCATCTGCCTTTAAATGACTAAATCATTTAATTATGATTATATAATGATTGGAGCACTTTGAGCTGCAACGTTTGCAGGAAAAGAACTATGCAAATAAAAGTTATGATTATTATTATTACATGTTTCTGTGTCATACAGAGACAGTAACTGTCATGTTTCTGTGTTGCTATAGAGACAGTAACTGTCATGTTTCTGTGTTGCTATAGAGACAGTAACTGTCATGTTTCTGTGTTGCTATAGAGACAGCACTCAGAGCAGAGAGGAGGCTCTCTCCGTGCTGCGCGCCAGCGGGGACTTCCTGCGTTACTCTGTGAGCGTGGCCCTGCAGAAGATCCAGCAGCTGGAGGAGACCGGACACACGGACGGCCCCGACGGACAGAACACAGACAAGACCTTCCGCCACCTCTGTGACATCACCAGGTCAGCTGTTGCTTTGTGACATCACACGGTCAGATTCTCTCTGTGACATCAGCATATCAGGTATTCTCTGATGTTCGCTGTGATACGACCTGGTCAGCTTTTCCTTTGTGACCTCACCTGTTCAGATTGTCTCTGTGACATCACCTGGTCAGCTTTTCCTTTGTGACCTCACCTGTTCAGATTGTCTCTGTGACATCACCTGGTCAGCTGTTCCATCGCCGTGTCAGGTTATTTTGGTGACATCTCCCATGTCAATGACTTTCTGTGGCATCACCTGGACAGGGTCCCTCTAATGTTGATCTCTCTGTGACGTCCACCACCGTTGTGACATAACAATGTCTGATTGTTATGTCAGATATATATATATATATATATATATAGGTATATATATAGGTATATACGTATATTTGGAAGGCCTGCAATCTTTCAGAAATCTTTGACACATCATGTAGTCTTGTTTTCCTCCTGGCCCCCCCCTGCCCCCCCTAGTGTCCTGATGTGGCGGTACACCAGCATCCCCAGTGCGGTGGAGGAGGCGGGGCGTAAGGAGAAGCGCTGCAGCGTGTCTCTGCTGTGTCTGGAGGGGCTGCTGAGGGTCTTCACCACCGGCCTGCAGCGCTACCCAGACAGGCTGGCCCAGCTGCTGTCTGCCATCGGTTAGAGAGACACACACACACACACACACACACACACACACACACACATACACATACATACACACATACATACATACATACATACATACATACATACATACATACAGTACACACACACACTCACAAACACACACAGAGGGTTCCCACGGGTCCTTGAAATCTTTGAAAGTTTGTGAATTTGAGAAAAAGAAATAAAGGTCTTAAAAGTTTTTGAAAATAGACATGGGTCATTGAACGTGCTTGAATTCCCCTCTCTCTCTCTCTCTAAAAAAAATAATAATATATATTCAAAAATGTTTTACTTACCTCGTCAACTAGTTCTGTCTCAAACTATGCCGTGTTGGGTCCTTGAATTTGAGGGAATTGAGTCTTGAAAGTCCTTGAATTTGATGTTTCAGAAGGTGTGGGAACCCTGCACACACACACACACACACACACACACACACACACACACACACACACTCTGCTCTCACTCCCAGTGACTCACACCAGGGAGCCCAGATCCTGACTCCAGATACTTTGAACTATCGCTTCAACTGTCTGTTGATATTTATCAATGGATGCATGAATGTTGGATGTTTGAATACTAAAGTTTGTGTAAAAACAACCAATGAAAGGAGTTATTGTTAGCGGTTTCCTTTCAGAAGTCATTTCCTGTGGGGTGACTTTGACCTCAGATTCAACAGTAAGAAACAGATGTTACAGACAGTCTTACTTACTGCTTTCCTCTCAGACGTCTCAGCGGAGGAGGAGGGCCAGGGGCCGGAGGACACCAACGTCACAGAGAAGACCTTCTTCTACATCCGCCAGTTTCAGGTGCGACCACGACACCGGCATATTCTAGAATATTCTGTTGGAGTACTGTCACTGTAGCATGGAGGCCAGGGTTAGAATGGACCTATCGCTAAGCCACGGCCCCTTTGAAAACTCGGACAAACAAACAACGCTTCACTGACAGTGACTGACTGACCGACCGTGACTGAATGACATTCAATGACTTACAATGGCGGGAGTTGGCACATTTCTGATTTCTGATTTACCACAGCAAGTAATAGACATGTTTTTTAAAGATGACAAGAATATTTTGTCTAGAAGCTTTTCACCATCAGATATTAGCGAGTTGTTTGTCTGAGTTTTCTGCCTGTCGTGACTTTTGCTGTGATATGATTGGACAATTTCTATTTTGGGGCGTGGCTTAGCGATAGGTCCATTGAGCTTCAGCTGTGAGGAAATGGTACCTGCGCCTCTGTGTTGAACACACAACGGTTCTATAATGACAGTTACTATGGTTCTATAATGACAGTTACTAACCATTTCTATGAGACAGTTGCCTGACTGAGAGGAAGAAAAGCATTTGTGAAATGATGTGTACCCAGTTCCTCATTGACCTGTGTGTCTCACCATGTCCACAGAGGGCGCTGTTCACCCAGCTGAGTGGAGCGGAGGAGGACTTCCACAGCAAAGAGGCTCAGCTATTGGTCAGCATCCTGAGTGTGCTCTCACGCCAGCTTGACCCCTCCTCCCAGCAGGTAGGTGCACTCTGGAGTGCACTTCATAAGGCCATGAGGACTTGTGGACTGTACTAGAAAGACTCACGTCCCATTCTGTCTCTCTCCCTCTCTTGGACAGTTTGTTCAGATGATTACCTGGACGGTGAAGATCTGTAAGGAGACCAGCTTCGGTGAGTAGACATGTTACAACCCTCGAGCCCTTGAACACTGCATGTCTTTTTTTTATGATCAATATTTTTTATTGCTTTTAACACATAACAATGACAGTACAGAACAAGAAAGGAAAGGACGGAAAAAATAAAACAAAAAAGAAAAGGGGTAGTGTAGCAGACAAGTCATAGCCTAATAGTAGAAATATAACACAATCCAGATTGGGGTATATTGAAAATCTAATTACAAAGTAGTCAGGTTGGACAAGTTCAATGAGTTCAATAAGCCTTCCACACATCAACTGTACTGGGCCTCGCTTTGTTCAGTCTGGCCCTTGAACACTGCATTGTCTCGAATCAAACAGACACATTTTAGAAGCACCTGACAAGCTCACACATTTCTCCATTTGAATCCTGTCACAACAAACTCTAACTGTCATTTCATATGGATAGTTTTTAGTCGACCCTGCTGTTGAGAGCGCTGCTGTGTTGAACACGAAACAGGATCTCTGTTGACATGCGTATCGACCTGTCCCCCTCTCCATCCCTCGTTCCCTCCCTCTCCTCTTCTCTCCAGAGGACGTGGCGTTCTGTAAGGGCCTGCTCTCCCTGCTCTTCAGCCTCCAGGTGCTCTACAAGAGTCCTGTCAGCCTGCTGTTGGACCTCTGTCAGGACATCCACTGTCAGCTGGGAGACATCGACCAGGTACAGACCACCACAGACCACCACTGACCAGGTACAGACCACCACTGACCAGCTACAGACGCCGGATCTCTGACCACAGCCATCTGCAAATGATAGTCAGGGAATGAAATGGCCGTGCCTATTTTTTCCCCCCACCTCAGTCATTCCAGGGTTCCCACACCTTCTGAAACATCACATTCAAGCACCTTTCAAGGACTTTCAAGACTCAATTCCCTCAAATTCAAGGACCCAACACGGCATAGTTTGAGACAGATCTAGATGAGAATGTATATAATAGGAACTATCCGCTCACAGACAACAATTAAAAAGAGAGGCTTGAATGTGTGAACACTAGATGGTCTCTTGCCTTCTCTACCACAGCACAGCAAAACAATATATTGTGAAATAATGTGTTAAGTTAAGCAATACAGAGACTTATTTACTAGTTGACGAGCTTAGTAACATTTTTTTGAATGCATATATTATTATTTTTTGAGAGAGAGAGAGAGAGGGGAATTCAAGCACTTTCAATGACCCATGTCTTTTCAAGACCTTGATTTTTTTTTTCTCAAATTCACAAAGTTTCAAGGATTTCAAGGACCCGTGGGAGCCCTGTCATTCCCTTGATTCCTCAGTTGTGATTTGTGTTCTTCCTCAAACAGGATGTGGAGGTGGAGAAGCAGTCTCACTTCGCCATCGTCAACGTGAAGACGGCCGCCCCTACAGCCGTGAGTGGCATTCACGGCCCTTAGCGTCGACAACGGAAAGACAATGTTTCTGTGTCGCCGAAATTCCTAACCCGAGTCTCCATCTCAATCAACTTACAGTAGCTTCCTCGGGGGCGAGAGTGATCACATCTGTGTGACGTTCCCACCCCTTCTTCTTCTGCCAGGTCTTGGTTCTGGCTCAGGTGGGGAAAGTTCTGGACGAGGTGGACTGGCTGATAGCCAAGAAGAGAAGCCAGAGCTCTGGTAGGAACCAGACAGCGTTATCCATTCGCCACGTGTTTACATTTACATTTTGGGTATTCAGCAGACGCCTTACAGAAGCGACTTACAATCAATACATTTGACGAAAGCAAGTGAACCATCAAATCAAGCAGGAAGAGTAATCTAGCTCAGGCCCGAGGCCATTGGCAGTCTCAGTGACCCTAACCCTTTTTTTTGTATATACACTGGAGAAACAGAGAGACAGTACACGGGGGGGGGGTAGTAGAAGTCTTGGGGGGGACAGTAAAGGGGAAAAGCGGGTGTCTCAGGAGACGCAGTGCTGGGGGTAGTAGATGTCTCACACCCCGTGTGTGTGTTTGTGTCTGTCCTTCACCTGCCTGCCTGCCTGTGTGTGTAGGCGAGGCCAGTCATCCAGCAGGTCAACAGGACCCGGTGGAGAAGGCGGTGACGGTGCAGCTGGGGACCCTCCTGACGGCCCTGAACGAGCTGGTCCAGACAGGGCTGTTCCTGGGGCTCTGCACCGACACCCTGCTGAGAGAGCTGACCCGCACCTACGCCCTCCTCACCACCCTGGTCAAATACGTACGTTACCTACGCCCTCCTCACCACCCTGGTCAAATACGTACGTCTGACTTACACCCTCCTCACCACCCTGGTCAAATACGTACGTCTGACTTGTACTTGACTCTGAACTGTGCCCCCCTACTCTAATCAGGGTTCCCACACCTTCTGAGGGACTTTCAAGACTCAATTCCCTCAAATTCAAGGACCCAACGAGAGAGAGCGAGAGAGCGAGAGAGCGAGAGAGCGAGAGAGCGAGAGAGCGAGAGAGCGAGAGAGAGAGAGAGAGAGAGAGAGAGAGAGAGAGAGATTCAAGCACTTTCGATGACCCATGTCTATTTTCCCAAACTTTTAAGACCTTGATTTTGTTTGCGCAAATTGAATGAATGAATGAATGGTCTTTATTGTCATTGCTATAGTACAGGTACCAAACAACAACATTTAGGAGGGGTGGCTCCCCTGGTGTTAGGAAAGAAAAAAACACACAAAAAAAAAACACAAGAAGGGAAGGAGCTGGTTTACATAAATAAAGGCTATGTACACTATCCACTATACTGTACAGATAGACGACTAGGGTTGTCATATTGCACATAGTGTTATTGCACATTCATTTAAAATTCACAAGCTTTCAACGATTTCAAGGACCTGTGGGAACCCTGTCTAATTAATAACTTTTTATTATTTGTTCATATGTTCTTGTTGTTCCTTCAGTACATCCAGTTGTGCTCAGGCCAGCAGGGTCAGCTACCATCCCGCCTGGAGAAGCTGGTGAGCCTGACTACACTCTCTCGACAATGCACGATAAATGAAATAAAATTAAAAAACGTTCATTCATCTTAAAAGAAGACTAACCCGTTGTGTCTGTTCAGGTGAAACTGTCTGGATCTCACCTGACGCCTCAGTGTTACTCCTTCATCAGCTATGTGCAGGTATAGTACGGTCTTATCTCTCAGACTGAACTAAACGGATCTCCTCAACACACGCAGCCAGACTTGACATCCCCTTTGTTTTGGTCGTTTGGATGACGTGTGTTCTCCTACAGAACGGAGAGATGAACGGTGGGGGAGGGGCAGACGAGAAGAAGAAGAAGAAAAAGGACGAGGGCACTGCTGCAGTCTCTGTAAGGAATGAATGAATGACTTGATGAATGGATACTCCACCTAAATGTTCTTGGCATCATAAAGCTGTTGCATCACCACAAAACAGATTGTTCAAACTAAATATAGAGTGAACTGCTAATCAATATCCTGGTGAAAGAGAAAAGGGTATGATGGGGTGGTGGGGGGACAGTAGGGAGCATGCAGGTAGATTGGGTAAAATATATAGAAAAGTTTGTTACATTTACAAAGAAATGTCAGACGACTTGAGGTGATATTTTAAACCTGGAGGCTGTCTGCACTCTCCTCCCAACCCAGGCCAAGTTCCTGCGCGAGACCAAGGCCGTTCCCAACCTCATCTTCGGTATCGAACAGTACGAGAAATACCTCATCGCCCTTTCTAAGAAATCAAAGGTACGTGGTGGGTGGTCAGGATTGTCTCAATGTCGTAAAAATAAGGGCTTTCACCAAGCGTAGAGCTAGAGAACAAGACTTGACAGGATAAAGTAGAACGTGTTTGCTTTATTGTTGCTCATGTTTTGAGCATTGACCTTTATTCTGACGTACAAAGCAGCCAGTCTGGCTGACAAGAGGCAGAAAGAAACCCTGTCTGTCTGTCTGTCTGTCGGTCGCTCGCAGGTGAACCTGATGCAGTACATGAAGCAGAGTACTTCTAGAGATTTCCGCATCAACGCAGCGACTCTGGATGCAGCCTTGCAGGAGCAGGACAGCAGCCAGCAGGTCAGCAGCCAGCAGGTCAGCAGCCAGCAGGTCAGCATCATCCTATTCATTCTCTCCCTCTCTACTGACTGTTTCTCTACTGACCTTCTTTTTTTCTTTTTCTTTTTCTTATCAGAAATGTATCATTTACATTATTTACACATAACAACACATAGGAAGGCATCAGTCCCCTATCAACAACAAAAAAAACAATAAAAGAAAAAAACACAACAGTTCAAACCTTCTACCTTCTGAGCCACAGCCACTGTTACAGCAGTAACACCTGTATCAGCTCAGATGTGCCGAGCTCAAGGCAGTCGTTTGTCTGTCGCAGAGCAAAGTTGGTTTCAGGAACATGCAAGGGCAGCATTAGGACACGTCTGAGTAAGTGCTGGTTGACGTCTCTCCCCCCTGTAGACCCCCGCCTCCCTGGAGCAGGAGGAGAACCAGGAGCCCAAGAAGAAGAAGAAGAGGAAGCAGTGAAGAGGCACCCTCCTCCTCCTCCTCTAGCCCTCTCAGTCCTCTCCCCCCCCTCCCCTCTGGACCAGGCCGGAGGTGGTCCTGCCTCTCCCTCTGCCTCTCCCTCTGACCTGAGCGGTCAGTCTTGTTATCTTCCTTTTTCCAAAGAGCCTTTGGTGATGTCCATGATCTGGTATATGTCCAAGGCTTCACCTGCAGAGAGGGAATGGTGATGTTATGATGGTTACATAATGTTCAGGGAAAGAGATATTGTTTTGTATTGTGTGAAATTATTATATCGGTCTGTTTTTTGCTGAGCGGACAGAGCACGCAATATTTCCAGTTGTATTAATTTATATATACATTTCTCTTTGTATTCGAAAATACTGTTTGTGTTCTTTTTGTATTTAATGTTTTACTAATTGTGTTCCGTTTTAGTTTTTTGCATGAGTTACCATGTCTTCATTTCCAGCAAACACTAATGAATGACTCTGGTGTCAGTCATTTCTCCTAGTGTCTTGAATGAGCTGATGTGTGAAGGTAATAAAGTTAATAAAATCCTGAAAAGTTCTATGATTTCATAAGCCCCTGGATAGGAGAATAAGTACAACTGACTACATCACATTATGACACATCCACCAGACAGTATGGCAAGGTAACTGATGACGCTTGTTCTATAATAATAATAATAACTTTTTATTTGTATAGTGCTTTTCCTGCAAATGTTGCAGCTCAAAGTGCTCCAATCATTCTATAATCTATAATAATTAAATGATTTAGTCATTTAAAGGCAATATTAAAAAGATGGGTTTTTAGTCTTGACTATGTGCTTGGTTGCATCCCTAATGTAAACTGGCAGTGCATTCCACAATCTGGAGCATAAAATGAGAATGCAGCCTCACCAAATCTCTTCTTTTGTACATGTGATACACAGAGAAAACCAGCGTCGGAAGACCTGAGAGCTTTATTGGGCTGACATGCTAGCAAAAGGTCTTTCAGATATTCTGGTGCTGTGCCAGTGAGAGCTTTATATACAGGGGTGCACATAACTGGTGCGCCAGTGCGCATGCGTCGCCAAAATGCATGCTGCGCGGCAGATCAGCCGCATGAGGGCGCTTTTGCGCACAAAAAAAAAAAAATTGATCACAAAAAACCCATCCTCTACCATGGTTGAAATTGAGGACAGTGATAATTTACAGCAGTCAAGAGAGCAGTGATGATGACGATTAAGCTTGTAGTATAAATAAATGCTTAGGCTGTAACTTTTTGTTGAAAAGTTGATTTCAGTGTTTACAGAACAGAGCAGTGCTTAAAGAGATCAGTTGATTTCATTGTGTTTAAAGGAGTCTGACAGACTTTCATGCTTAAAGAGCAGTCATTTGATTTTGCATTTGTTTCTTTTGTTTTGCACACAATCATTTGTTCGTTCATCTTTATTTATGAATAAATGTCGTTTTGCTAATATAAGTTATCCATGTATCCCTTTTTCATCCATCCTGTGGGACGGGTCGTGACTCGCGAGCTCGGGGAGCACCAAGCAGCATCCCTAGGTGCTCCTCTGAGCACTGGCCCCAAAAAGTTATGTGCACCCCTGTTTATATACAAGCAGAAGGCTACTAGACCCCCCCCCCCCCCCCCCCCGGTGCTCACCCTGTGGCAGGCCGTATCTGTGCTGCAGGCCTGTGGGGTTGGAGGGCGTCACACAGTCCATGGTCACCTCCTTCCTCAGACACTGGTCGATGTCCACCGCACTGAAGAACGCCACCGACTGAGGCAGGTCGTGCATGCCCAGGGCGTGGGAGAACATACACCTGCACAACACAGGACACACACACACACACACACTCGCTGGCATGAGTTGACCGGGTCAATGCAGGCTCTACCACATAGGAATCATTGTAAAAACTGTTAATAATAATAATAATAATAATAATACATTTAACTTATATAGCGCTTTTCTAGACACTCAAAGACGCTTTACAAACTGAAAAGATCGAGTAGTAAAATAAAAGGAAACAAAAAAATAAAAGAAAGTATAGGGGCCTAAGGTAGTGCTGGGGACACATGAGAAGGGGAGGGGGAGAGGGTTAACTGGTGAAGGCGAGCTTGAAGAGGTGGGTTTTGAGGGCCTGTTTAAATGTTGGCAGGGTGTTGGCCTGTCTGATGTGGTTAAGTAAGAAGAATTCAGTCAAAATACACAGTGGTAATTACATGACGCATTTACAATGGACCTATCGCTAAGCCACACCCCCTTTGAAAACTCGGACAAACAAACAACGCTTCACTGACAGTGACTGACTGACCGACCGTGACTGAATGACATTCAATGACTTACAATGGTGGGAGTTGGCAAATTTCTGATTTACCACAGTAAGTAATAGACATGTTTTTTAAAGATGACAAGAATATTTAGTCTAGAAGCTTTTCACCATCAGATATTAGCGAGTTGTTTGTCCGAGTTTTCTGCCTGTCGTGACTTTTGCTGTGATATGATTGGACAATTTCTATTTTGGGGCGTGGCGTAGCGATAGGGCTGAGTGCGTCTGAGGTCCTGACCGTGTGAGCAGGTTGGTGATCTGCAGGGCCAGCGCGGCGCGGTAGCGGTCTTCGCTGCGGACCAGGTAGCGCACCTCGTCGTGGATGCTGATGCAGAAGCGTCCGTCGATGTCGTGCTCCTCCAGCAGCCAGCGCATGGCCACCAGCATCAGGTGCAGATAGTCCACCGCCGAGCTCTGGACCACCCAGTTCACCCTGCTGGTGATGAACTGACATGGGGCGCACAGACACCAGACTGTTCATCGATACGTCTACATCACATGTGCGTGGGTGTGCGCGTGCGTGCCTTATCTTGAGGCTGTGTGTGTGTGTGTGTGTGTGTGTGTGTGTGCACGCTTGTGTGTCAGTTCACATGACATGTATATAAGTATATTGTAGAATGTAGTATGTATATTATAGTATGTAGATCCACCTTCCCTTATTTTATTAGCCATTTTGGCCTTGTTATGGTTGTAATGTTTTCAATTCGTAATGTATGTTGTTGTTGTTTGTCTCTTGTCTGTCTGTATTTTGTCATAATTGTACTATTATTATTTCTGCTGTTATGATCGTGATATTATGTTAAAACATAATATAACATGTGTTATGTTATAATATAATATAATAATATACGTAAATATATGTGTGGTGGCCTGGGAAAACCCGTCGGATGTCGCTGCTGGCGTTCGTTCGTGGCAAAGAGCAAATATAGATGGAAATCGCGATTTTGGCGATTTTGATATTATGTGGTATTCTGGTACTTTGAACTCCATACTACATTATGGTGAATAAACATTTTAAGAAAACAAAAGAGAAAGTACTTATTTTGATGTTTTTGTGGCGGGTAGTTTGCAAGCGAAACAACATCACGTTGAACGTGTCTCATTCTCAGTTAAGCAACGCACGCACACATGAGTGAAAGGAGAGACGATACTTCCACCTGTGTTATTGCCAGTTTACTGATGCTCACAATAAGCATAAAGTAATAAAATCTTAACTAGAAGACACACAAATAGATCTGTCCCTCGCATACCGACGAGGCGAGCAGACTACCACCGCATCACAAGCAGACAAACGAGACCGGCCGATCTGCATAGGCTCCTCCCCCGACCCGGAGGAGAAAGGGGAGGATTTCTCCCCTTTCACTTTTTTTGACATGCTACATTAAAATGCTCATAACTTTTTAAAATAAAGGGCTATCTCAGTCATTCAACCAGTTATGAATAGCCGAGAACTTCTAATTTATGGAAATATTAAAAAATGAAAATGTCAAAATGCCACCATGTGAAGGGTTTTCCCAGGCCACCACACATATGTCTAAAACGAGATCATACATCTCAAGGGGTTTATCCTAATAAAGACATTTACAACATGTCTATCCTGTCTGGCCGCCTCACCTCGTCCTGGACGGCCTCGGGTTCCAGGGCTCTGCTGATCCGGCAGCCCAGGACAGGCGTGGCCGGCTGGGGGGAGTGGGCGATGCTCTCCAGCTTATTGAACATCTCTGACTCCGTCCCTCCGGACCACAGACGCTGGCCCGCCAGGTCCCACCGCTTCCGGCGAGAGCTGAAGGAGAAAACGAGAGAGTGTGAATAAAACAAAGTTTGAGTAAAGAGACAAAAAACCTGGGAAAATTATTGGGATCTGGCTTTAACACTACAACAGCCGTGCCTATTTTACCTACTAGCAGAGCCGCCTTGGGGGTCAAATAGACCCCCTTTTTAGAATGTAAATCTGCTATTTACACACAGAGATCACTAGAGGGCGCTTCTTTTTTTAGCCTGCCTCCTACACAGAAAAACTGCAAAACACCTTTATACTATCTTATCCTGAAGTGATTTAGAAAATGTAAGGATACTGGGTGGTAGAACGCACATATCTAGGAAAAGTCATGAAAGGAGGGTCCTGAAATTTGATCGAGTGCAAAGATAGATTTTTTTTTTTTACTCACGGGCCACCGTGACCCCTCACGGCTCTTCTAGTGTTAAAGTGTTGCTTCCTCCCTCCTCACCTCTGGGACACGGTTCTGCTGATCCTGCGTAGCTCCTGCAGGGAGACGCTCCCGTTCTCGTCCCTCTCCACCTCCACCCCCAACTCCTTCACCAGCCACTCCCCCTCCTCCGACAGACGGTACCTGGAACACACACAGTGTCACTACCCACGGCTGGCACGCAGCTAGACTACCTTGTCTTGTACAACCACACAGAGAAATGGATATGCATACCATATTATATCCTAATTACATGCACTGTAGGCCTACATCGTATTAAAGGGATAGTTCACCCGAACTACTTGTCGTGAAAAAATAGTTTTCCGGTTTTTGGCATAGGACGACAATTGAAGCGATGAAGAACCAACTCAATATCATAACTAACACTTTTACATTCACTAAATACCTACAGTTAGTTAGCAAAGTCGGGTGGGGGGTATTATTCGTATTAGCTATAAATAAATTCAACAATAAATAAATAAATAAATAATAAATAAAATTGAATATCTCTGTACCTGCGTAGTATAGAATATATATGTATGTATATATATATACTGTATATATCTGTACCTGCGTAGGCCCTTGGTGAGGGCGTACATCTGCCTGGCCTTGTCGGCGGCCTCTGGTTGGCTGAGGCGGTGGTTGAACTGCATCAGCAGCCGCTCAGCGAAGGGCTGGCCGGCGCCATAGATGCGTCCGTAGTTGAAGACCTTGGCGTGCTCGCGGCTGATGCCCACCGTGCTGGCCGTCTTGCTGTGCAGGTCGGTGCCCTGGCTCTTCTTCCCCTGCAAGGTCATCCAGCCAAACGCCGTGCAGCCTGCACACACAGAGTAACAGACACACAGAGTAACAGACACACACAGTAACACACACACACACACAGTAACACACACACACACACACACACACACACAGTAACACACACACAGTAACACACACACACACAGGTTGAGTTTAAACTGTCAACAGTTGAACATCTGTTAAACTAGTTTGTATCCTGATTAGGATAAAAATGGTCCTATGGCTAAGCCACACCCCCTTTGAAAACTCAGACAAACAAACAACGCTTCACTGACAGTGACTGACTGACTGACCGTGACTGAATGACATTCAATGACTTACAATGGCGGGAGTTGGCAAATTACTGATTTCTGATTTACCACAGCAAGTAATAGACATGTTTTTAAAGATGACAAGAATATTTAGTCTAGAAGCTTTTCACCATCAGATATTAGCGAGTTGTTTGTCCGAGTTTTCTGCCTGTCGTGACTTTTGCTGTGATATGATTGGACAATTTCTATGTTGGGGCGTGGCTTAGCGATAGGTCCATTGCCTTTAGAGAACCTTGGGTGCCGACATGGCACCCGTGGACATCCTACACCCCACCGTGCATGCCAGCGAAGTAGGCCTCTCCCAGCACGGCAGCGATCCACAGCTCCTGGGAGTCCACGTCCGCCCCCACCAGGTGGTACCCCGGGGGCACCTGCACCATGGCCTTCAGCTCGCTGCCCACCCGGTCCCGCTGCAGAGGCCAAGCAGACAGTCCACACACAACTCCTCCATCAGTGGTTCCCCTACCATAAAGATTGTGGCTCGACCCCTCCAGCTCACAGCTTGTTTGAACGACTCCCTTCTGGACAGCGGTACAGGGCCACCAGGACAGAAACATCACAACACTTGAACAGTTTCTTCCCAGAAGCCACAGCCCTCCTCAATAACTCCTGATCGTTGCACCTTGCACTTAACATGTTCTTGCACTTAGTTGTACAGTATATTTATTCATAATATTCACTCATATTGGTACTGTATATTTTGTCTTGAGTTTTGTTGTATTGTCGTCTTGCTGTTGTATGTACAGTAGCTTGTTCAGCATGGTAGAATACCAAGTCATGTTCCTAGTGCACTGCACATGGTGAATAAAGTTGAATTGAATTGATTTGAAATCCTCTGGACTTAACTATTTTGCTTCAATATTGTATTTTCCCTGTCCCTGGGTGGGTAGTGATGTGGAGGGGCCCTGCCTCTTACCCGGGCGTTGCTGGCGGTCAGCCATGTCTCTTACCCGGGCGTTGCTGGCGGTCAGCCATGTGGGCTCCACGGCCCTGCGGGTGACGGTTCCGGCGGTGACGACCTGAGGCAAGATGGCGCCGTACTGTCCCTCCTCATCATACTCCTCGTGCCTGAGAGAAGTGGGATACATTCATTGAGGATTCAGTGTCCAGGAAGTAGTGGATCAAGTTTCTCTTTTGTCTGAAGTCTACAACAGTTGATTCATATCATCCTAAAATGTTCAGTAGAACTGATCAGGTTAAAGACAGACCTGCTGACAGCGCGCGGCAGCTCCCCCTTCCGCAGCCACACCACCTTCTGAGAGCTGCAGAGAGACACAACTGTACTTCAGCCCACGACTTTTACATCAAGAACCCATATGAACAGAGATCAGTCGTTAAACTAAGTTACTGGCTGTCTGTAGCCTAGCCTGATAGCAGGGTTCCCACACCTTCTGAAACATCAAATTCAAGCACCTTTCAAGGACTTTCAAGACTCAATTCCCTCAAATTCAAGGACCCAACACGGCATAGTTTGAGACAGACCTAGTTGACGAGCTAAGTAAAACATTGTTTAATATATATGTATTTTTTTAGAGAGAGAGAGGGGAATTCAAGCACTTTCAATGACCCATGTCTATTTTCAAAAGCTTTTAAGACCTTGATTTTTTTTCTGAAATTCACAAACTTTCAAGGATTTCAAGGACCCGTGGGAACCCTGTGACTGTAGCCTAGCCTGATGGGTACCTGACGCGTTTCTGAGCGTTCCTCCAGAAGGAGATCATCTTGTTGATCTCCAGAGCGCGCGTGGCGTTGGTCCCCCCCCTCCCTGCCACCAGGGTGCCGTCCTCCATCTTGGACAGGAAGTCTTTTGAAAACGGGCTTCCCACATTGTTGTCATTTCCATCCTGCATCGCAAACAATTATGTCAAGAGTGTATATACAGGGTTCCCACACCTTCTGAAACATCAAATTCAAGCACCTTTCAGGGACTTTCAAGACTCAATTCCCTCAAATTCAAGGAGCCAACACGGCATAGTTTGAGACAGATCTAGATGAGAATTTATATAATAGGAACTATCCGCTCACAGACAACAATTAAAAAGAGAGGCTTGAATGTGTGAACACTAGATGGTCTCTTGCCTTCTCTACCACAGCACAGCAAAAAAATATATTGTGAAATATGTGTAAAGTTAAGCAATACAGAGACTCATTTACTAGTTGACGAGCTAAGTAAAAAAAAAATGAATTTATATATTTTTTAAAATAGAGAGAGAGAGAGAGAGGAATTCAAGCACTTTCGATGACCCATGTCTATTTTCAAAAACGTTTAAGACCTTGATTTTATTTATTTTTTCACAAACATTCAAGGATTTCAAGGACCCGTGGGAGCCCTGTATATATCTTCTCTACAGGCAAATAGCTGTCTTTTTTTTTCTTCTATTCTGCACATAAGAGCGTGTACCCTGTGAGGGAGTTTGTAAGAAGGTGTACCTTGTGAGGGAGTTTGAAAAACCAGCAACCTGGGATGTTGACGTTGTTGTGAGGTCCGTTTCCATGGTGATAAGGGCAGTCACTCTGGCCTGGCAGAGACTGTACACCCTGAGGCTGCTTGTAAAAATGCACACGATATAAAATGTCACACAACACGTTCAATTAGACCGATTATTCAACTAATACCTGTCGAGAAACGAGTTTCACCTTGTTCCTCTTTGTTTGCATCTCTCTGGCTCCGTTCTCCTCCTCCACAGCCTCCAGACGGCTCAGCTCCTCCACCTACAGGCAGACATAGGCAAGGCAAGGCCAGTCTATTAGTACAGCACATTTCATACAACAGGGGCAATTCAAAGTGCTTTACATACATTATTTTAAAATACAGCAAGAGGAGCATAAGAAAATAAAAATGACAATGAATAAAAGCAAATATAAGAAGCAAATAGATAAAACATTTAATAAGACAATAGTTAATGGAAAAAAGACATTGATAGAAGTGTTTGTGTTTAATCATAACTGCTGCAAAACATGAAGGTTTTTAGCTTAGATTTAAATATTTTAAGGGTTTGATTTCTTCAGGGAGTTTTAATAGCAAACACAGCTATTACACCGTCTATCGGGACAGGAGGGCGGTGTGTTGGCGTAGAATTACCATTTGAGAAAACTGTAAACCCTCTATTTGTGACACCGTCACCAGAGCCTTCCAGTTCAGAGGTGTCATGAAGAAAGACACATCCTGGGAGGCTGTGATTGACTCTTTTTTTTTTATAATTACATTTTTATTAAAATGTTTCCTTTATACAAAAACACAATGAAGCAAATGAAAAATACATCAAAGAATTTGAAGAAAAAAATCTAAAATAAAATGAAAAAATTAATAAAAACAGCATATGGGGTTCTTTCATTAATTTACATTGCAACTCTTTTATTTTTCCGATTCAAACCTCAACTCTCTCCCCTCTGTAATCTATCCACTTCTCCCATTTCCTTTCAAACCTTACTTCCTGCAGACGGACAGCCTCTTACCTTCTGCCACACCGTGGTGTCAGTCAACATGAGGTCCTCAGAGGGGCCGCTCTCCAGACAACCAGGCTGCTCTTTCCCTCTCTGGTCACGGTACTCTCTGTGCACACGCTCAATGGCTCTGGGAGGCACAGAAACACCAGATAGTAAATGTGTGTGTACACAAGAAAACTTCCAAACACATTGCAGGGTTCAACATTAACGTTTGCCCGGAGCAAGTAAAACATTCGCCGGGTTTGTTTGCGCGAGCCCGACGATGATCGTGGAGTGAAGATATTATCGGGTCGATCACCCGTCGCATCGCGTACGCTTTGATAATATCTTCACCAGTTATCCACGATCATCTAGTCTGGTCTGGCGCCTGCGCCGTCTGTTGTTCTTCCTGCACACAGGTAAACATATCCAGGATCCAGCAGACAAACCTGGCAAATGTTTTACTAGCTCCGGGCAAGCGGGCAAAGCGTTACTGTAGAACCCTGCATTGATCCATATTCAACGGCGGTGTGCTAGCCTAGCGGTACCTGTGGGGACACACGGGGCCTGGGCTGTCCTCCTCCTCCTCCTCCTGGCCCTCCAGGTTGTCCCTGCGGCCCGGCACCAGGTAGCCCCAGCCGTGCTGCTCTGCGTAGTGCAGGGGGAAGCCGTCCCACGTCAGCCCCATCAGCTTGGGGGTCACCCTCATCTGCAGACTGACCAGGCCGGCCCCCGGGGACCAGCTCTCCTCCTCAGACAGCTTCACACACAACTTACGGTACCAGCTGACCACACAGGGAGGGAGAGAGGAGATAGGAGCGAGGGGGGAAAGGAGGGAGAAAGAGGGAGATGGGATAGAAATAGCAAGAGGAGAAGAAGAAGTGAGAGAGCGCTCCTTTCCAAGAGAAGGGGGTGTAATTCCATCAATGTCGCTAAAGGAAAATCCAGGCTTGTTTGTGATCGGCGGGTCTCACAGGTCTCACATCAAAATAAGCCTAGATTTTCGTTTAGTGACGTTGATGGGATACCCCCCAGGGGTGCAGAAGCCCAAAACATAAATACTGTGAATGAGTGATGTCAATCAAGTTAACCCTCTCCCCCTCCCCTTCCCATGTGTCCCCAGCACTACCTTCATTAGGCCCCTATACTTTATTTTATTTATTTTTTGTTTCTTTTTATTATTACAACTCGATCTTTTCAGTTTGTAAAGCGTCTTTGAGTGTCTAGGAAAGCGCTATATAAGTCTAATGTATTATTATTATTATTATTATTATTATTATTATTATTATTGACAAGACTTGATAAGTGTCTTATCATAAACAGTATGCAACATGGAGCTCCACAGGGGGGCCTAGCTCACCCAGGATGTCCAGGGAGGTGCTGTCTCCTCTTGGGCAGCCGGCTCACCGTCTCCTTCAGCCTCTCCAGCGCCGCCCTGCTGGGGGCGGGGCCGTCAGTCTGGTCCTCAGGCGGGGGACCCGGGTCTGACGGCACAAGTAAGTAAGTAACGTTTATTTCTATAGCACCTATCACACACCAGCGGTCACAAAGTGCTTTACATATATAAAAACATAATTAAAGAGCAAAAGTAATAGCAGGTTAAAATAAATAGGTAAACAAGTGAAAATAAAAACAAGAAACAAATAACAAGTGTACAACAAATAGTAACAAGACACAAAAAGACAGGCTTTTGGGGTTAGCCAAAAGCCTGTCTATACAGGACAGTCTTGAGCTGTTTTTTAAAAGCTTCGACCGAGACCGCTGATCTAAGATCCAAGGGCAGAGCATTCCAAAGTTTGGGAGCCATGGTTTGGAATGCTCTATCACCCTTGGTCTTCAATCTGGCACGGGGGACAACCAACAAACCCTGGTCAGAGGACCTGAGAGACCTTGGGGCTGTAAGGACGCAGTAGGTCAGGTGCCTGACCGTGGAGGGCTGTAGGTGATGACCAGAACCTTAAATTGCAGGACTGCTAAGTGACAGAGGGTAACTGATGCAGTAACTAACAGGACAAAGACTAAACCGTCTATTAGGACAGAAGAGCCCTGTGGTACACCTGGTCCTAGGTCCTAGGTCCCATCCCTGTGGTCATTCTGCTCTAGTCAGGGAGTCGGAGCTCCTACCCTCATCCCAGTCGGTCAGCGGAGTCCTGGTCGCTGGCTCTGCCTCAGCAGAGGAGCTCTTCTTCTTCCTGCTGACTGGCGTCTTCTTCAGTTTGAACTCCTGGACGTCCCACTCCATGTCCCACAGCCACGGGTCCTCCTTGTACCTGACAGAGACAAGGCGATGAACAATATTCATCATTATACAACAGTTAGTTCCGACCAAGTTATTTGATTGGACAAGAGGCATTCCATGAGTGCCGATATACAGTATAACAGCACTGGGACCTTTAACTATATGTATCACTCCGCCGCACAGGTGTTCTACTAAATGACCGTTAATTAGACTAGGTCTACATTCCGTTATCAGATTATTTATCAGTGTGTTGGTTTCAAACAAAGATGGATATATTTCCAAATATAACATTTGAGTTAAATTATCAATGGTCAACTGAGTCATATTTCACTAGTTGCGCAATAAATGGAAACGTACAGATAAATGTACACGATACAAAGTAGCTAGCCTGCGGATGTTTGTGTTCAGGTTACTAGGCAACAGTCCAATTATAGTTTAGTTGCGGAACAATTTTTTGTTGGTGGAGCCAAAATAAATGATTAAACATGCAAATCATAATCTGTTGTCGCTTATTACTGTTAACTAATAAATTGCGCTGTAGAACTGTTGTATGAAAGCAATATCACACTCGAGGTTGTGCTGTTATACTGAATATCAGCACGGCTGTGATTGTCTTCTACTCGGCCTGCGGCCTCGTACCTACGACCAAATCCCAGCCGTGCTGATATTCAGTATAACAGAACTCCCTCTCGTGTGATATTGCTTAATTGAGGACATAACAAAAATCACTCAGACACGACAGGCACTGTGCAGGCCTGCGCATACACACACACTCTGTGTGACTCTCTGACCTGTCGTCCTGCAGCAGTTGGCACGCGTCGTCTGCTAGGCTCATGAGCGACTTCTTCATCTCCCTCTGCAGCTCCTCAAACGTGTCCTGAGAGTCCTCCAGGTACCGCCCCCAGTTCTGATTGACAGGCAGGTAGCTCACGCCCATCTCCAACATCCCTGCAAATGTCACTGGGTGGGGGCACCTGTGGAGTGGGAAGGGAAGGACAGTGATAAGTTGAGAGAAGTAGATTCCTATTGACTGGGAGAGAAGGTGGCCTGAATATAATTGACCTATCACTAAGCCACGCCCCCTTTGAAAACTCAGACCAACAAACAATGCTTGCTCAAATTCTTCACTGACAGTGACTGACTGACCGTGACTGAATGACATTCAATGACTTACAATGGCGGGAGTTCAAATCTCTGATTTACAAGTAAGTAATAGACATGTTTTTTAAAGATGACAAGAATATTTTGTCTAGAAGCTTTTCACCATCAGATATTAGCGAGTTGTTTGTCCGAGTTTTCTGCCTGTACTATTTTGGGGCGTGGCTTAGCGATAGGTCTATTGAAAAGATCACTGTGGGGGGGGCTGACCTCTCCATGAAGAGGGGAAGCTGTTCAGAAAACACCTGGTGAGTGGCCTGGACGTCCATGGCGCAGTACTGCATCAGCTCCTGCAGGGGGCAGCAAAGGTCTTCAGTGAATGATTACAGTTCTTTAATTTGGCCACATAGAAACACAAACATGATCTCCTTTACACTTTCCATCATGACATTTGATCTAAAAACAAAATCAGGTGTTACAGAAGTCACAGATACATTTCTATTTGACCCCTACAGAATAATAAGCTTTGGAACTTGAACCATTTTTAAACCCATCCTATGAAATCACTTGTCATGAAGGACAGGGTATAAGGAGAGGGGGAAACTTAAGATCTTAATAATAATAATAATAATACTAATAATAATACATTAGACTTATATAGCGCTTTTCTAGACACTCAAAGACGCTTTACAAACTGAGAAGATCGAGTAGTAATAATAAAAAGAAACAACAAATAAATAGAAGAAAGTATAGGGGCCTAATTGAGGTAGTGCTGGGGACACATGGGAAGGGGAGGGGGAGAGGGTTAACTGGTGAAGACGAGCTTGAAGAGGTGGGTTTTGACGTGACCGATGATTGGCAGAGACGACCTCTGACCTGGAAGTTGTTCCTGACGTCGGCCATGCTGCCCTTCACAAAGATCTCTCTGGCCTCCTTCTTCAGCGGCTCCCCTCCCACGTACAGAGCGTGGACGTCCACCAGGTTGTTGATGCTGCTGATGTCCACCCAGTCCCAGGATCCGATCTGCACACAAATACCATAATAATTTCAACACCAAAAACAACCATTAAAACATGAACCCTCTGGTAACCTAGGTTTCTTGGAGGAGAAAATTAGGTACCATGGGATTGCATCCCATGTGATGATAGCTCTTGTTAAAATTTAAAAAAAGTAATCAGAGAAGCTCCTACCATGGGACCTTGTTTGCGTGAGCCCACTTTCTTCATGTGCTGTTTCACCTCCTGGAGGCCCTTCTTCTTGCCGTGCTTGTTGGCCATCCACAGCGTCCGCTGGAACCCCGTCAGCCCAGAGATGGCCATGTGGAGACTCATAGTGTCCAGGAAACGCACCTTAGAACCCTGTGGTAGAGAGAACACACCCTTAGAACCCTGTGGTAAAGAGAACACACCCGCTCTCCAGTCAAGAAGAAAGACAGAGAGCTTGCACCCTCTTCATGAACCGTAATCACACGGAGAAGGAATTTGTTTCATGCAGGAAGCGAAAGCTGGTTAAAGGACCAGGGCAGAGGGAGTCGCTGTGCCCCTGTGAACTCTCACCTTTAACAGGTACTGCTCCTTGATGTGAGCACGGTCAAAGCTAACGTTGTGGCCCACTATGAGCCTCTCCTTCCACTGCCCCCCTGGCGGGCGGGGGGAGTTGGTGGGGGTCTCCAGAGGGATGAGGTCACTCAGGGTCAGCTGACTGGACCAGGAGTATCTCTCCTCAACCAGCCGCTTGCTGCACCAGGAGTACCTGGCGGGGGAACACACAGGCTGATGGAACGGCAGATTGAGACCAGGCCCAAAATTGAAAGAATAAACATTATTCATGTACTACAACTAACCACATTTTCCATACAAGACATATTGTAGTTTTATTCCCGTTTCCCGTCGATATTAAATAGCTGACAGAGAAAATACTTAAATACATCAACAACCACATCAGACAGGCCAACACCCTGCCAACATTTAAACAGGCCCTTAAAACCCCACCTCTTCAAGCTCGCCTTCACCAGTTAACCCTCTCCCCCTCCCCTTCCCATGTGTCCCCAGCACTACTTTAATTAGGCCCCTATACTTTCTTCTATTTACCTTTTGTGTCTTTTTATTATTACTACTTGATCTTTTCAGTTTGTAAAGTGTCTTTGAGTGTCTAGAAAAGCACTATATAAGTCTAATGTATTATTATTATTATTATTATTATTATTATTATTATTATTATTATAACAACTATGATGAAAAAGAGTGGTTAAATAAATCCTCTCCAGCACTGTTCAACCCCCTCCGAGGGGGCTTGGATCTCTCTCTCACCAGGCGGTGGGGGACACAGCGACAGCCAGGGTGGGACAGTGTCCCTCTGCCATGCACACCTCCACGTCAAACACCACCCCCGCCTCCTCTGGGAAGTCCACCCGGCTGGGCTTCCCGTCCGGCCCGTAGCGTGTCCAGCCCACCTCCCAGACCCAGTCCTGGGGCATGGGGGGCAGCTGGGCCTGTTGGAGCTGGCTGGCCGCCTCCAGGTAGGGCAGGCTCTGTTTCTGCGCCAGCACACGGAAGTGCCCGTCGATGTCCTCGCCGTACATGTGGGGCAGCTTCAGCTCCACCTCGGGCAGAAGTGAGACCTCCTTCCCCCACAGCTGATGCCTCTGCAGGTGCTTGATGCTCCGCTCCACCTCCTCCTCACCGTAGTCCTGCTGCACACCACGGAAGATCTGCTCCTGCAGGTTGCTGGACAGCATCTGGATGTTCAGGGGGTTCAGACGACTCTTCGGGGAACCCTGGCCCTGGAGTGGAAGAGGCTGGGTGGAGTAGGAGGAGTAGGAGGAGCGTAGCCCCATCCGTAGGGCAGAGGAGAGAGGCCTCCGCCAGGGGGAGAGCAGGAGACGCTGCATGGTTTCTCAAGGTCTTGTCAGCTGGGCCAACCTTTGTGTTTGGTCCACATCATGATGAAAGCTGGACACAGAAAGAGGCACAGAGGATAGGTCTCCTTTAATATTGGCAAATCTTCTGACTGAACACAATTTGCCTACTTGTCAGGTGCAACTAAGAATCAATGCCAATATAAAGCAATCATCATTAAGCAAACAGAGATAATATATATAGTGGATAGTGTACATAGCCTTTATTTATGTAAACCAGCTCTTTTCCCTTCTTGTTTTTAGTTTTTTTCCTAGCACCAGGGGAGCCCCCCCCTCCCAAATTTCGTTGTTTGGTACCTGTACTATATCAATGACAATAAAGACCATTCATTCATATATATATATATATATATTAATTCATTCATATAGCTGTATGAACAAATATCCCCTTGCACAACGACTTCAGCTTAAGTCATACAAACTATTATTCGCACCTACGTTTGCACGTGGCAAACATAGTGATAGGTTACTAACTCCATTTCCGAAAGATACATACATAACTAGAAGCGAATGGGTTAGTAACATCAACAATGAAGATTCCCGACCAAACAAGATTATTGTCCCACGCTCATGTCAATGTGTCACATGTAAACATTGACTTTCCGGATGTCAATAATCACACAAATTCGCCAGCCAGCGCCATCCAGTGGCAGGGCTGACCTGGATTTTTCCATACATGACGTACCGGTAAGTGTTTTTGTATTTACTAAAGCGTTAGAAATGTTTCATCATGAAAATGATTTGGATCAATACATGTGTTTGCCGTATCATGTAATTTGTATATAAATAAAAAATATATAATATATATTATTAGTATTTTCCCTTTAAAAATTGTCGGCCGCGTGGCCTAATGGATAAGGCGTCTGACTTCGAATCAGAAGATTGCAGGTTCGAGTCCTGCCGCGGTCGGTAAATTTTTTTTGCTGGAAATGGAGATTCGTGGAAGTGGAGAGTTCACGTCAACCCGATCTGCTATCTACGACAGTATGATACATCTCAACAAAGAAAACTTATCTTTAACGATTGTGTTCCACAACATCTAGTGTATGTGTGTTTCACTGCTGTACGACGGCCGCGTGGCCTAATGGATAAGGCGTCTGACTTCGAATCAGAAGATTGCAGGTTCGAGTCCTGCCGCGGTCGCACTTTTAGGGATCGAGAAATGTCAATCACTCCCCAAATCAAAATGATGGCGCTACCTAGAGCACGTTAGTCTGGTTCATTAGAACGTGCACATCCAATCATATCGCCAAGTGCTTTAGTGGTGTCCAATCATGTCGCCCGCATTTTAGTGGTTCCTTTAGTGCAGCCAATCAATGCTTTAGAATGCTTTAGTGGTGGTGGCCAATCATATCTTTAGAATGCTTTTAGTGGTGGTGGCCAATCATGTTGCCCAAATGCTTTATTGGTGGTGCACGTCATATGCAAACAACTCATGACATTTCGAACTGTCAGTCCATCGGTTTTGTCACCTTCAGCTTCACTGCATCCGTTTATGATAAGTCCAGATACTGAGCTTGGCTTTATAAATTGTTTTTATCAACGGAATTGTTAATATAAATTAATACGGTGTTGTCAGTTCATAGCAACACTTTGCACCTCTCGTTTTTGACGAGAGACAGACGCGGTGATGCCCGCCGATAGATAGCTAGTTCTACGTTTGTTGAAAACAGGGCATAAAGACAACGATAATGAGTTATTAAATCAGAGCTATCTTGTATTAGTTGAATGACTAATATCTCATGATGAAATATGTGGTTGTCACTGGTTTGCTGGCGAAATATTCATAACTTGGCTGTCATTGAGCTCAGCTGCGCGAGCCTTCATGTATTTATGTGCTGACGAGATCGGATATTAGAGATGTGATTGTATTAACAGTGCATTATAATGTGGAAAGATTTTGAACTGGCACATTTGTTGTGTGTGCCTGATGTGTAGTGGGTTATTGTCTATAAATAGTCTGTAAGTGTTACATTACGCATACTGTACTATGTCATACTGTATGTTGTGTGTAGAGCCTCTAACTTTGAGTCGTTTTGGTATTTGATTGATGACTTATTATTAATTATTATTATTATATTATTATTATTAATATTTTCCTACTCATCCAAACTTTATTATTTGCTCTTTAAAGCTCAGGCATAGAGGCATAGATGGTATAGATATAGGTATAGATCAGTCCCAGTGTATAGCCTTCACGGTACTGTGTATTGTATATGGTTATAGTCAGGGGACGGGAAGGGATAGATATTAGATTAGATTAGATTAGATTCAACATTATTGTCATTGCAGAGTACAAGTACCAGACAATCAAATGCAGTTCAGCATCTAACCAGTAGTGCTGTAACAATTCTGGAGTATTGTATTTTGACTGTACATATCTGTGCTTGTGTGTATGTTTATACTAACAAGATTATTGCTTTCGTCAAAAAGGAGAGATGATTGGTGTGGACTACCTGTACAGGCAGACAGGGAGAACCCTGCAGGACATGGACCCTGAGGCAGAGGATATTGACCAGCTGCTGGAGGACCTGGCCACGAAGGAGGAACTAGAGGATGAGGACTTCCAAGACGACACCATTGACCCCACTTTCATTTTTTACTTAGCGTCCCACCACCAACCCCCCCCCCCCTACCGCCCTTGTCTTTGCTGTCCCTCCTGTCGTTTTCTCAACCCTGTTTGCTCCACCTGCCCCTCATCTGGCTGTCCCAAAGGTCCACCTGCCCCTCATCTGGCATTGTCCCTCGTTTAGTCTCTGACTAAGGAGCACTAGTTGGATAAGATGAGGAAGTAGGAAGGCAAACGTCTGTCTCCTCCAAACCAACCCCACTGCATTAATAATATGTATTATAACTAACTACATACTGCCTGATTACTTGAACACTACTTCTACTGAAACATATGTACTGCTCCTTATCTGTACCATATTGCACAAGTTCAAGTAGTAGTCAGGTGGTGCATAACATGCTGTGCAGGTAGCAGTGAGACATAGACGGTGTGTATGACAGTGTATTACATCAGGTAGCAGTGAGACATAGACGGTGTGTATGACAGTGTATTACATCTCACTGCTACCTGCACAGCATTTTATGCACCACCTGACTACTACTTGAACTTGTACTGTATCATATCTGAACTATATTATTGCATACTGTATGATATTACATCCCATGTCATTGGAATCTGCACAGCTGTTTACACCACTGTTCTACAGCAGCATGACTGGTGCAGCTGTAGTACTGCTGTAGTCTCTTATCACCCTACTCATTTACTTTTATTGTTGATTTGCATTCTGCTGCTATTGATGCTACTGATACTATTGCTGCTATTATTGATTGTTTATTTTGTTGTTCTCATATCCTGCTTATTGATTGTTGATTTTGTTGTTTTTATATCATACTTTATTTTATTACTGATCTTGTATTCTGCTGCAATGCCAATGTTGAATGAACCTGAACCCAAGAATTTTACTCTGTGTACCTGTACATTGGTGCAATAAAAGCAATTCTGATTCTGATTCTGAGTAACTCTCTCTTCTTCTCTTTGTAAAAAAGTTATTCATTCAACCTCAGGGCTTTTAAGAGTTTATTTGTTTATTTGTACTATTATTATAATATATAATATTATACTATTATTCTTTTTATTGGTGTTTAAACATCAATAAAACAACAGCTAGTGTCTATAAACTTCTGTTATGTCAGAAAAAGCAACTTTTGGCTCAAGTGATTTTGAATTTACACAAAACAACACTTTTGGAGACATTTTTAATTGTTCTTGTTTATGGTGGGATTTGAACCGGTGACCTTCTGAACCATTCTTCCCCCCCATACAAAAATGGCAATGGCGACATTTTTTATTGTGCATTAATTGTTTAGAATACATTGAGACTATTAAACATGTAGATAATGGAAAAGAAGCCTCAATTTCTCTCTCTTCCTTTTCTTTTCCCTCTTTTTCTCCCCTTTTCCTCTCTTTTTCCTCACTTTTCTTCTTCCCCCTTCTTCCCCCTCTTTCACTTTCTTCCCCACCCTTAACAGACTATCGTTCCCCTCGCCTTATCAAAGATACGATTTGATCTCATATCAATAGCTTATGTGTCAATTCCCATCTACAAAACCCTCCTTGGTCTGTCCCCCCCCCTACCTGTGTCACTTGCTGCAAATGACTTTCACTGGACATATCATGGACATTCTCACTGACACATGCAACTGTTTTTCAACCCCTCTAGTGTTTTTCCAAACCCCCCCTGTTGGCTGCTTGTTGCCCATGCATGCCTGTTTGACTTCCTGTGTCTGTCCACGTGTGCATACTGTATTTATTGCTAATTCTCTAATGCTGTTAGTGTGCTTTCTGCTGTGCTTAATGTTGTGCGGGTTTATGTGGATGTGTGACGCTGTCCCTTTAACTTGATGCTGTGACTGTAAGTGGAGGAGGTGTGGAGATGTCTGCATGTTTCTATCTTGTAACTGTGCTGTAAATGCTTGGATGTGTGCCGCTGTCTGTTGTGTGTGTTCTTTGTATTAACATATAACCTGATTTCTTTTCAGCCCCCCCCCCTCCCCCAAGAGGCTTTTGTCTTTCGCCAGGCCGCCAATGCAAATAAGAATGAGTTCTTATTGGCCCTGCCTGGTTAAATAAAGGTTTAAAAAAAAAGAAGCAGATGCAAAAAGGAAGGAAAATACTGTGCTGTAGTTGAAGTAAAGTTTATTGCATTTGCACACTTCCCAGAATGCAACAGACAGTGAGCTGCGCTGAGGGCCCAGCGAGTGGGTCCCCCGACACACACTGATCATCATGGCTTGGTCTACTCTTCATATACTAACATGGAGACATAGGGAGTTCGTTTTGTAATGTCCGTTCATCAGTTTGTCAATACAGAACTGGTGTGAAGTAAAACAAGTGATAAGCACTTCTCAACTACTTTGTCAGAGCTGGGTCAGAGTGACTAAGTGTTGTTAGAGCTGGGTCAGAGTGACGTGTTGTCAGAGCTGGGTCAGAGTGACGTGTTGTCAGAGCTGGGTCAGAGTGACGTGTTGTCAGAGCTGGGTCAGAGTGACGTGTTGTTAGAGCTGGGTCAGAGTGACGTGTTGTCAGAGCTGGGTCAGAGTGACGTGTTGTTAGAGCTGGGTCAGAGTGACGTGTTGTCAGAGCTGGGTCAGAGTGACGTGTTGTTTCTAAACACAAGATACAGGAGAAGGTTCCCAGAGCCCAGCTGCAAGGCCAGATGATCTCACTAGCCCATATAACATATAAAACATATCTATGCATATTAGGCCTACGAGACCCATGAAATACAAAACATGGATACATATACATATACAGATAACATGTCATATAAAACCCAATACATCATATAAAACCTAGGGTAAGGCAAGGCAAGTTTATTTGTATGGCACATTTCATACAACAGGGGCAATTCAAAGTGCTTTACATACATTATTTAAAAATACAGCAAGAGCAGCATAGTAAGAAAATAAAAATGACAATGAATACAAGCAAATATAAGAAGTAAAGAGAAAAAACTATTAATAAGACAATAGTTCATGGAAAAAAATAAGACATTGATGTGTTATTGAAGTGTTTGTGTTTAGTCATAACTGCTGCAAGATAATCTTCTTGTCCATGAAGTATCAAGGCACATCTTAGAGAATGATGTAAACAGTGTCACTGTTTACTTTGAGGTAGCTTGACATTAAGGTCATGTTCTCACTTGAAAGTCTGAATCGAGACCTGGAGCAAGTGGATGAGTTCGCAACATTGTTGCATGAATTATTTCTCTGATTTGCGTTCTCGCAGCCCTTTATGTAAACGAGGTAGTTGAACTACTGGGACTTCACACCTCTGTCCTAAGCAATAGGTCGGGATTCTCAATACCCAGAGATGTGTCGTTATTTTCAATTAAGTCAGGAATCTGTGAAGAGATGGGTTAGGGTTAGGGTTCGGGTCAGAGGATCAAGACACACTAAAACTTAGACAGCTCTCCTCTATCAGGGATGTTAATGACACCTGTAACAAAACTCTCCCTGTCCCTTTTATCATGATCAATGACATTATCACAGTTATCTTACCTCTCTGTCATCGACTGTCATCGACTCTGTCATCGACATCGACTCCTGAAAGTCCTGAAAGGAGTCCCGATTGGAGTCCTGAAACTGTTTGGCAGTTTCTCTCCCACTATTAGACTTAGTATCCACAAAAGCCACAAAATGGATCAGCGTGTAAATTCTGAATGAACAAAAATAGAGTGTAATGTAATAACGGTAATTGTAAAAAAAAAAAAAAAAAAGGCAACATAATAGTTAATCATAGGAAATACTTAGTAAAAGCAAATGACATATTTCTTACAAATGACATAATATGGATATATCTTAATCTAGGGGTTGATATAAAACTGCATATTCCTTTGTTTTAGAAAAGGATGTTGAAGATAATCACCTGTGGTACAACATAGCAAAAAACTGCAACACCAGTAAAGATGCAAAGCCCAAAAGAAGCATGAGTCCTATTGGGTCCACCTGGATGTATTCTCCAGTCTCTACTGAGCCATTGATATTGAGCTTTGGGATTCTGATAGAGATTGTCGATCCAATGAGTTGAAGGCAGAAGGTTGCTACCAGCCAGAGGGCATTGCAGATGAAAAACAGAAATGTCATCTGTATAAGAAGAGGGGAAGGTGTAATTTCATTAATGATACGTTCAGATGTTAAGTCCCTTACCCTAACTCCAACCCTAGTTTTACCGCTAACCCTAGCTACAGCACTCATTTAAACCTTACCCAAATGCTTTGTATGCATCCTAACCTTAACCTATTTGGACCTTGCTGCTATCCGTCCCCAACCTAACCCTGACTGACCCATACCTTGACTCTCACCCTAACCACTCAACCCTAGGTGAATCATCTATCTCAATAGTATCCCACAACTTGCAGGATACAGTGAAGGGAATGGTCACATGTGCCACCTGTGCTTTCTAAAGTGTAGAGAAGACATCTGAGGGCCTTACAACCTGATTATGCACACCTGATTTCTGAGATCTTTTAGGTCAATTTCAATTTGTCTCTGTTTCCCTTTGTCTTCAGCCAGAGGCTCCAGATATAGTTTTAGGAGCTCGGTCCAAAACGCCTCTTCTTCCTGTGGAACATCAGACACACAGTTATCAAACTGATCAAATAGACCTACTCTGATGTACTAGAATGGTCAAATGTTTTTTTGACAATGTATAACAATGTATAATCTTTAACATATTTCAAAGTGCAAATATAAAAATGTTATTGATCACTACCATGCACAGTATAACAAATCAGAATATCATATTAGTGATCAGATAAGAACAGTTTACCTTCACAAGGACGTCCTCGTTGAGAGAGAAGCCATAGGATGTGTTCTGCAGTTGTGCCACCCAGCCTGTAGACATACAGATGAGGGGTGTCAACACATTGTCAATTAAAGCTTATGAGTTAGGATGTGTCTGTGTTCCTTACTTGTTAGACAAATAGTATACTGTAAATTCTGATGTTTTATTTAGCAATCACACAGTCAGTGGATAAGAAAGTAGTATATCCAATACTCACTTTGTTCAACACATTGACAAGAATGGACTTCCTCACCCCTAGAACAAAAATACAAACCCAAATACAATATTTAGGATGACACAAACTACACATGCAAGTGATGAGGTCATCTAATACCTCAAGATGTCACTAACGTACCTGCTATTCTCCTGGAGGTTCAGAACAACGTCGGCCTCGGGTTCCTCGGTTAACGGCACTTTCTCATAACTCATCTCCGTCCCACGATTCCAGCAGGGACACTTGCAAAACTTTCTAGCCCGCTGGACGTGCTGTGTGACTGAGGCCTTGGCTGGGGGCGGAGGGGCGGGCTGCCCGCCCGTCTCGCGGGTGCCCCAGGACACGTTGTTCATGTTGACCATGGAGTAGATGGCCAGCAGGAGGTAGGCGCTGGGGATGCAGATGAAGTAGAGCAGGCCGTAGATGATCAGGCTGAACTCCTTCGGGTGCAGAGCTGCGGTGACGGTGTACATCAACACCAGGCCGATGACAAACAGGCCGCTGGGAGTATAGATGGTCTGCACCTCTATTATGCTACCTGCAGGGACAGAACAGGTTAACATTATGATCGAGGGAGTTCCGTGACACATTGACACATTGTTTTCGTAGACTATTGATGTAGTTTTATATCATTTTATACTGAGAAATGTAAGTCTCTCTACAGTTTGGCAAAGCTAGCACTCAAGGAAGGCCCATTTCCTTCCTGTAAGGTGGCGCAGTGGCGCAGTGAATAATTCTGACTATGGACAAGGCCCATTGGTGACCCCGGGGTGCCTAATCCCCTCCCTAGTCTACCAACTCTAGTTTTGCTGATAATGAGAAGTTGTGAACGTCTGGTATTTGATCCTGGGATCTTGGTTATGTGTGTCTTATCGGTTTAAAAAATGTTAAAAATAGAATTTCTTGAACAAAACAATTGGTCTAATCTTCTGTGTTGACTGAGATTAAGGACCTAGTGTAGTGTATCATTTACCTATGATGGACAAAATGACTCCCGTCATAAGAAATGCATAGATCACACTCATGAGGGCTGCTATGGTGATCTGTGTGTCCGATTTCACCTTGAAGCACAATCCCAGATATACCGCAGGGGGCACTGTCGCTAGGATCAAGGCAAGGTTGGCGTCAACAGTGAAGATGAAGATGAGACTTCCTGAAAGAGAGAAGATAACCATGATTCTAAATAATAATCATCATCATAAACGTTTTCCTGCGTAGTTTGGACATAATGTTTTCACTGCCTTCCCCTCAGCATCTGGAGCTGATAAACGCTCTAAGATTCCAACAGTTAGAGCTTTTTTTTTGTTGGTATTATTCTTTTTTTTATTAATCCTTTATTTAACCAGGGTAGTCATATTGAGACAGTAGCCTCTTTTTCAAATGAGTCCTGGCCAAGAAAAGCAGCACTTAATTAAAAAGACACCACATACAGTATAAAAACATATAGAATATACAACATGAAATAACAACAGAAACAGTGAGCAGACGCAGCCTATAAAAGATAACCTAAGCACATAGATAACCTAAGCACATTTGCATGTGTGATGCAAAGTCTCTGTAACACACAGTTTAAAGTCAGAGAGTGGAATGAACATGTTAAGTTTTTACTTTTTCTGAAGTACATTCCACGTTGATGTATGGAGGGTGTATCATGCCGTATTTAAATACAATACAAACATCGGAATGCAATACACACATCGGAATGGAATACACGTGTAACACCAAATACAATGCAAAAATACGGAATGTTTGTGCCAAAATAAAAGCAATGTGTATTACATTTGAGCGCAGCGTATTCCATTCTAGCATGTGTATTGTATTTGGTCACGAGTGTATTCCATTCTGCATTTGTATTACATTTGAGCGCAGCGTATTCCATTCGGTCATGAGTGTATTCCATTCTAGTGTCGGTGTACTCATTTGCATTGCTTTTCGATATCCTATGTAAATCCGATGTAATTTGCATTGTATTCCATTCCGATGTAGGTATTATGGCACCTACATCAGAATGGAATACAATGCAAATTAGTATCCGCCCATAGGTTCTGCCCTTTCCGGCCATAGGATTCGCGATGCCAACGATGACGACAGTTTCTGTAATAGCTTATTAATAAAGATTCGAAAAATTATGCTGACCATCGTATTATCTTAGTTTAATGTCATTTCAATGAATCATATAACTTTTATTTACAACAAGCACAACACAAAAATCGCTATTATGCACCGTCTTTGTCCGCGAATAACACCGGCTGTGGAGGTGGTACACACTTTGCTAACTTCACCATCTGTCTACGGTCATTTTGAGCCCTTAACCACCGCGCTGACACCCCGAGAAGTTATGCTAGTTTTAACCGTAAACTCGATGAACCGGGAGTTCACCCAGCCGCTATTTCTACCCCGGAATTCCATTCAAATGCCCGCGTCAGTCAGCCTTTTCCGTAGAAATACATCGCTCCGTTATATATCTAACGTTACATGTTTTAAGGCTGATCTGTGCATGATAGTGCTGCATTATGTTGATCTATTTATATCGATCTATAAACGCGGAGATTGGAGCCCCAGACAGCGCTGCACTCGTATCTATCAGCCTGTCTGTATAATGATGTCGTTGAATGCCGATGCTGTGGTACTGTGCTGAATGAACCATTCGCTGACTGTCTTAATAAATCAAGTACAGAGATTCCAACCCGTGTTGAACATTCTATTTCCTTGTCAAATCGTGTATGCTGTCATTGCTGTGCACCATGAGATGACAACGCATTTAAGATCACAATCCTCAATAGATTGATTCCATCGTTTTACCGACAAGAAGATTCTACAATCTATCAGCCTTTCCGTAGAAATACATCGCTCCCTGTATAACGATATATATCTAACGTTACATGTTTTAATATTAAGGGCATTTTACCAGATATTTGACCAATCTGCGAAGTAAATCGTTACCAAGAAATTTCTTCACCAATGTGTTTCTAAAGGTGTGTAATAACATGTCCTAAAAGGTTGAAATTCAACTCCTGTGGGAAACCTTATAAAAAACTGCTCAAAGTTGGGGTACCGATAACCGATTTTCGAAAATTCGAAAATGCTTAAATTGGAGTTGAGTAACTTTTGAGGGGTCAAACTAGGCATTTTTCATGATTCTGAGTTGATTGCAGGCATTTATTTGTCACCAAGAGCACTTCCTGGTGCAACCCCCAAACCCCCCCCACCCCCATTGGTGGTTGGCATTCAAAGTGAGGAAGTTTGGAGGTAACAGGTAACATTAGACAACATTAGACAGCACCAGCAGAGAGGCACTATGATGGGCATGGACTCTTAGTCATAGGCCTCACTACATGTGGAACAATAGAACCAGGCTGCTTGAGCTACTCACACAGCCCAGCAGAGAGGCACTATCATGGGCATGGACACTTAGTCATAGGCCTCACTACATGTGGAACAATAGAACCAGGCTGCTTGAGCTACTCACACAGCCCAGCAGAGAGGTACTATCATGGGCATGGAAACAGAGTCATAGGCCTCACTACATGTGGAACAATAGAACCAGGCTGCTTCATTTACTCACACAGCCCAGCAGAGAGACACTATCATGGGCATGGAAACAGAGTCATAGGCCTCACTACATGTGGAACAATAGAACCAGGCTGCTTCAGCTACTCACTCAGCCCAGCAGAGAGACACTCTGCTGGGCAGTAACTTACCTGTTATGGAGGCCTAAAAAAAGGGAGATGAAAGTGAAGCTGAATAGCTTCACTCTCACCTCCCATTGTGGAAGAGATGTACCAACATGAGATGTACCAAGGACTACCAGAGGTGTTCAGCTAGACACACAGCCCAGAGACAACACACCTTCCATGGGTGCTGTGACTAGGCCTGTGGCCCTATGCTGGAGGTCACATGAGCTCCAGGGCCTAACTGCTACTCTGTCAGTCCGATTAGGAGTGCTCTCACTGGGCCTAGCTGTCTACCATTCACCCCTCATCTGGAGCTCTGACCTCCAGGGCCTAACTGCTACTCTGTCAGTCCGATTAGGAGAACCCTCACTGGGCCTAGCTGTCTACCAGTCACCCCTCTTCTGGAGCTATGACCTCCATGATAGATTTACATTTACATTTTTGGCATTTAGCAGACGCCTTATTCCAAAGCGACTTACAATCAATACATTTGAATACTAAGCATGTGAATCAGCAGTCCACTATTCGTTGCAGGAAGAGTACTCTAGCTCGGGCCCGGGGCCACTGATAGAAGGAAAAACCTTCTCCCTATTATCGCCTTCTACTAAAACGTTTTTTTTTTTTTTTACTGGAGAAACTGAGAAACAGTACAAGGGGGGCAGTAGAAGTTCTTAGGGACACAGTAGAGGGAAAAGCGGGTGTCTTTAGGAGACGTAGTGGTGAGGGTCAGAAGATGTCTCAGGAGGAGCAGTTAAGATGTAACCTGAAGAGATGGGTCTTCAGTCTACGACGGAAGATGGGTAGTGACTCTGCCGTTCTGACGGCCGTGGGGAGCTCATTCCACCAGCGGGGAGCCAGTGTTGTGAAGAGACGTGATCGGGCAGCCCGACTGCTGTGTAGAGGAGGTGGGGCCAGTCGGCCAGCCGAGGTGGAGGAACGGAGTGAGCGGGCAGGGGTTTGGGGGGTTACCATTTCCTTCAGGTAGGCAGGGGCTGTCCCTTTAGCTGCCTGGTATGCAAGCACCAGGGTCTTGAATCTGATGCGAGCTGCTATCGGGAGCCAGTGCAGGGTGCGAAGGAGAGGGGTGACATGCGAGTATTTGGGGAGGTTGAATACCAGCCGGGCAGCAGCATTCTGGATGAGCTGCAGAGGTCTAATGGCTGAAGCGGGGAGCCCAGGAGTACATTGCAGTAATCCAGGCGGGAGATGACCAGTGCCTGGGTCAAGAGTTGTTGTTGATAGTGCCTCTCTGCTGGGCTGTGTGAGTAGCTCAAGCAGCCTGGTTCTATTGTTCCACATGTAGTGAGGCCTATGACTAAGAGTCCATGCCCATCATAGTGCCTCTCTGCTGGTGCTGTCTAATGTTGTCTAATGTTACCTGTTACCTCCAAACTTCCTCACTTTGAATGCCAACCACCAATGGGGGTGGGGGGGGTTTGGGGGTTGCACCAGGAAGTGCTCTTGGTGACAAATAAATGCTTGCAATCAACTCAGAATCATGAAAAATGCCTAGTTTGACCCCTCAAAAGTTACTAAAGTCCAATTTAAGCATTTTCGAATTTTCGAAAATCGGTTATCGGTACCCCAACTTTGAGCAGTTTTTTATGAGGTTTCCCACAGGAGTTGAATTTCAACCTTTTAGGACATGTTATTACACACCTTTAGAAACACATTGGTGAAGAAATTTCTTGGTAACGATTTACTTCGCAGATTGGTCAAATATCTGGTAAAATGCCCTTACTATTAAAACATGTAACGTTAGATATATATCGTTATACAGGGAGCGATGTATTTCTACGGAAAGGCTGATAGATTGTAGAATCTTCTTGTCGGTAAAACGATGGAATCAATCTATTGAGGATTGTGATCTTAAATGCGTTGTCATCTCATGGTGCACAGCAATGACAGCATACACGATTTGACAAGGAAATAGAATGTTCAACACGGGTTGGAATCTCTGTACTTGATTTATTAAGACAGTCAGCGAATGGTTCATTCAGCACAGTACCACAGCATCGGCATTCAACGACATCATTATACAGACAGGCTGATAGATACGAGTGCAGCGCTGTCTGGGGCTCCAATCTCCGCGTTTATAGATCGATATAAATAGATCAACATAATGCAGCACTATCATGCACAGATCAGCCTTAAAACATGTAACGTTAGATATATAACGGAGCGATGTATTTCTACGTAAATAAAAGTTATATGATTCATTGAAATGACATTAAACTAAGATAATACGATGGTCAGCATAATTTTTCGAATCTTTATTAATAAGCTATTACAGAAACTGTCGTCATCGTTGGCATCGCGAATCCTATGGCCGGAAAGGGCAGAACCTATGGGCGGATACTAATTTGCATATGGGCGGATACTAATTTGCATTGTATTTGCGAGTGCCATAATACCTACATCGGAATGGAATACAATGCAAATTACATCGGATTTACATGGGATATCGAAAAGCAATGCAAATGAGTACACCGACACTAGAATGGAATACACTCATGACCGAATGGAATACGCTGCGCTCAAATGTAATACACATGCAGAATGGAATACACTCGTGACCAAATACAATACACATGCTAGAATGGAATACGCTGCGCTCAAATGTAATACACATTGCTTTTATTTTGGCACAAACATTCCGTATTTTTGCATTGTATTTGGTGTTACACGTGTATTCCATTCCGATGTGTGTATTGCATTCCGATGTTTGTATTGTATTTAAATAAGGCATGATACACCCTCCATATTGATGGAGCATTGTAACAGAATGCGGTTTTTACCAAATTCAGATCTGACATTTGGCACATTAAAGAGAATGCTGTTGTTGTGGTGGTTAGTTACCGGCAGTCATCAAGACGACAGTAGCCGGGCCCAGGATGGAGGCAGCCATGCTGAGGATCTGGTAGAGGATGAAGGGTTTGGAGATGGAGGTGTTCCTCTGGGAGGTGAGGGTCCCTGTGCCCAGCAGGTCGATGGTGTTGGCCATGGTGGAGGGACCCCAGCGACGCCGCTGGTTGTAGAACTCCTTAAAGTCCTTGGGGGCGTTGGTGTAGGCGTCAGACGCAGCGTTGTACTCCACCCTCCAGCCCTGCTGCAGCAGCAGAGTGCACAGCCAGCGGTCCTCCCCTGGGACACAACAGAGGGGAAATCGTGACGTTAGAATTATAAGGTTCTATCTCCATTTTTGTCAAAATTTAGTTTTTTTTACATAATCTGATCTATTAGGTGTTTATTAATGCCTGTGTTTTTTTATTTTTTAAATTTATTTATTTATAAATGTTGATATTTTTTGAGTTAGTAATTAATAAAATACAAAGGTTCCATCTCACAAAACATAATGGAATGTAAAAACTTTGCCGCTCAATATCTCTGAACTGCCCTAAACGGAGATAGAACCTTATCCTTCTAAGCTCACGTAATGTGTGATCTGGAGATCTGACTGTAGGCTACAGTACGTGCCTACCATTATTATGATGAATATGATATAACTGGATATACAATCATTGGAATTAATGTATCATCACTCTTAAAGATGTGAAGGGAAATTATTTTTATTATTATTATTAATGTTGTATATTTGTCTTTGTTTTTGCCTATGGTCGTTATTATTTGAATGCACTTTTATATTGTACAAATACAAAGTGAATTAAAGATGAATATGTATTATTATTATTATTATTATTATTATTATTATTATTATGGTTATTATTATGGAGCTTGGTGGCGTAACACACTATGAATGAATGAATGAATGAATGAATGAATGGTATTTATTGTCATTGCTATAGTACAGGTACCAAACAACGAAATTTAGGAGGGGTGGCTCCACTAAGCGTCGACCATGTAACCGCAGGGTTCCCGGTTCGATTACGGTCGTGGATATGTTATCCCTTCTCTCTCTCACCCATCCTTCCTGTCTCTATCGCAATAAAAACAAAAATATGAGTGGGACTGCCCCACTCAGAAAAAACTAACTTAATTTGTTTTTCATTATTATTATTATTAGCATCGGCTTGCCCTGCAGTGCACAATGAGAGCATATATTAACGACATACATGACCGACTCTTCTAGCTAAAAGTTGATGAGACTTCTTCACTTCTTTTGTTTGTGAAAAATATGATTGTTCTGAAAACCCCTGTCTGTCTGTCTGTATAGGCAGCTTACACTCAGCTCTGATGCACGCACACACCCCACCAGAGATAACTACTCAATTCCAAAAAGTAAAACAAATTCAAAACAACGTGCCATGCTGTCTAGAGCTATGGTTGAACGGAACTCCCTACCCCGTCATATCTGTAAAACCCAGAATAAATTCAGTAAAAAAACAAGTGAGGGAACACATCATATGCATTAGATCCTAGCAGAGTATTTTAATTATATTTCTATTATTTATTATTTTGTGTGTGGATGGTTCTTCTTTGTGTTTTTGTGATGCTCACTAAATGCTAACGAATGCAAACTGTGCGAATGCTGTGAAGATTGCTGACTTTTTAGTTTTGTTGTTTTTTGTTGTTACGTTGTTAACCCTAACCCTGTTATATGTTTTGTGATGATTTCATGTATATGTTTTGTGTGGACCCCAGGAAGAGAATCTGAAGAGTATCTGACGCTTTGCATTCTAATAAATCAAATCAAATCAAATGATTATATTATTATATTATATTATAGCAATATTAGTTCACAGGTTATTAAGTTCACAGGTTACTCATGATAATGTTGAGGAATAAATTCTACCTTGATCATACTGGATGTAATGGCCAGCCTCAGTGGCCTTGGTGGTGTATTTCTTCATGACGTTGTCGTCCATGAGAGCTGCACCCCTGAAGAGACTGAAGCAGCCGGGGCTACAGAGCACACAGCCAAACACATGCTCCGCCGTCTTCTGCAACCAGTGGCCCACAGCATACTCAAACTTCTGATACCACACCATAGGGCCTAGGGGGATAGCACAGCATACTCAAACTTCTGATACCAAACCATAGGGCCTAGGGGGATAGCACAGCCTACTGACACTTCTGATACCAAACCATAGGGCCTAGGGGGATAGCACAGCATAGTGACACTTCTGATACCACACCATAGGACCTAGGGGGATAGCACAGCATACTGACACTTCTGATACCAAACCATAGGACCTAGGGGGATAGCACAGCCTACTGACACTTCTGATACCACACCATAGGACCTAGGGGGATAGCACAGCATACTGACACTTCTGATACCAAACCATAGGACCTAGGGGGATAGCACAGCATAGTGACACTTCTGATACCACACCATAGGACCTGAGTACATTTAGTTTCTTAGAGGCCAGTATTATTATAACAGTGTTAGCTTGGAGAATCAGGTGAGGTGTTCAGTTGTGACTGTCTGGTAAAGGAGAAGCGTAAGATGCAGAGGCATGAGATTCAACAGATGAATATTACTTTTTAAGGTGTGATTCTTTCATTCATGAGTCATTTTTATATATGAATCCCCTTTCAAACCAACAAGAATCACAGCATACAAGTTCTATATACAGTAGATATATATATATATATATATATATATATATATATATATGGAATCAATTGACCATGAGAGAAAGGGGGTTGTGGACTCATTTACCACTGGTACAAGGTTGTGGCACGAGGCGAAGCCGAGTAGGAAAACCCTGTACAGTGGTAAATGAGTCCACAACCCCCGCCCTCCAATGGTCAATTGCTTTTCTACAACAGCCACCACATAATATAAAAAATAAATACATAGTTGTAACATTAAATTCATGTATTTACAATCATTAATCGTTTCAGAATACATATATCCTCCCTCCACAGAATAATAGTCCCATAAACAAGATCAACCATTGCATTGTAGGTCAGCACAGGTGTTCTTAATCAGATTGATTGGGAGGCGCATTGATACTGGAAATGCGGTCTGAACTGTGGGTTGTTGAGATATTTACCACTGTTGCTAGCCAATCAGAATCCAGTATCCAAACATGCTGTTGTAGAAATATATGTTACGGTACATGTGGGAATACGGTACATGTGGGAAAACTAGGGTTAGGATTAGGTGCTACGTCGATGGTACATGCTGGCATGTCTAACCCCAACCCTAATCCTAACCCTAACCCTAACCCTACCCCTAACCCTAACCCTAACTGTAGCACCCTAGCACCTAACCCTAACCCTCCCACATGTACCATAACATATATACACCTACCTGTGCCTGTAGGGTGAATCCTGCCGCATGCGGCCCCTACTTGTGGGTAGAGTTTCAGTCGATCTATCAGGAGCATAACAGCAGAGGGCAGAAAGTCTGTGTCCCCATCCAGCGCTAGGAGATAGGTGTTGTCCTTCTCTTTCTAGAAGAATACAGAAATTCATCCATTCGATAATGATGCACAACTAGATAACGAGACTAGAATGAAAGACAAGTGAATCTGATACATTTAAAAAGAGATGGTTGTGTGCGTGTGTGTGTGTGTGTGTGTGTGTGTGTTTTGTACGTGCATGCATGTGTGTATGCTTTTATTTGTCTTTACCTTCAGCTTTGCACTCAGGTCTCTCTTATCTTCACCTTCCTCAAACTTCTTGAAATACTTCCTATTGAGTCGCCAGCCGAGGATATAGTACAAGTACATAATCTGCAAAAAACACCGAAAATTATTACTATTATTATTATTATTATTATTACTAACATGATACTTTGGGACTCTACTACATCACATTAGATTGATTCATAGTCTTGATCTTAGGAATAACTTACAATAGGACAATAAATGAAATATGAAATGTGACTAAAGTAAAGGTGTAGAATATGTTCTCACCTGAGACCATCTCTTCTTGTGGCGGATCAGCAGCTTGTCCTTGAAGTGGACCATCATGATGTTCCCGAAGGGGAGGTTGTACTGCAGACGGCCTCCGTACGGGGTGCGTATGATCCTCTGGCTTGGGAGGGCAGACCTGACGTTGAAGAGGCCCGGCTCCTCAAAGAAAATACTGGTGATCAAAGAAAAAGAACATTTTAAGTGGATGTAGTGCTGATGGTATTCTGGCCATATCTTGCTTTCGTGTATTTAGAGAATATTGTAACTCTATTCTAATATATAGGTATTTACTGTCAAATATTGCTTACGAGTAAACCTCATGGATGACTTCTGACAGGGTCACTGCATATTCGTTGACATGCCGTTCTTTACTCCCTTTAACGTCTTTAAAGGCGTCATCAAAGTAAATATGGGCCTCAAAGCTGACATCTTTGATTGGGTGATTCCTTGGCCTGTATTTGTCCAGGCTGGGAAAGAAAAATATATTTGTTAAACTATTCATATGATTTTAACATTATTATTATCATCGTTTGATGTACTCAGTACTTTGACAATTTTATCACTATGAATTGAGTATAATAATAACAATAATAATATATATTATTATTATTATTATTATTATTATTAATGTAGTAATTCATAATATTATACATTACCTGAACATTGAGATGACTATTTTCATCATTTCATCATAGCTCTCATGCCACATTGTTGCACATAAGTATACTGTAACGGGGTCTGTTTGCTGCCTGGTGGAGGGGGATATATCAGAATTATAGATTTAGAAAAAATATTTTGATAACCTCATCCCCCCATCATCCTCTCTCTCTCTCTCTCTCTCTCTCTCTCTCTCTCTCTCTCTCTCTCTCACACACACACACACACACACACACACACAAAACACTCCACTCGACAAACACCTCACACTCCTCACAAAACATAAATCTTACCTCTTCTGTTTGATGTTCTTCTGTAGGTGAAATCGTGTATTGAGCAACATCGACTGTTCCAGGAACGCCCCCTCATAAAGCCTCCGAACAAACAGGTCTTGTGTCCTCTCAATGCGCTGGGTCTTGAGAAACCAGATGTACACAGTCGATAGCATCAAACCCAACCACCAGCAGACAGCAGCTCCCGCCATAAGGCCCAACTCCTTTGGCTCTGTCATGTCCCGGACACAGATAGTGCGAGTGATGTCTAGAACCAGCTTGTCATACCATTCAACATCGCGGCCGAGGTCCACTCCAAGAGTGATGTTGAACTTGTTACAGAAGTTTGAGATGCTATAGGGAGAATCCGTGAGGCCAATGGTGTTGTGGACATAGACAACGACAGGAACCAGGAATGCCGCTAGAACACCGACGGAGGCCAGGTACAATGGCAGAACGAAGCTTTGCCGGTGTACGTGCATCTTACAGGCCACCACCACGAACCAGTGGCACAGAGCCGAGGACACTATCTGGATGGCCACTAAGACCCCAATGATTATGCTCACATTGCCCGGAACTGATGTCACTGAAGACCAGTCCTGGCCTGAGAGAGGGACGTATGCTCCTACCACGGCCGCGGTGACGGAGATCCTGACCAGGCTGGAGAGAGCGCACACCATGATCCTGGACTTCCCTATGTCCTCAGAGATGCTGTTCAGGAAGCGGTTCTCAAAGAGGGCGCTGTAGTTCTCCCACCAGTTCAAGGAGACCAATAGGGTCCCAGTAATGGCCAGACCGACCGGGACGGCCATGTCGCTGTTTTCTAACAGATAACTCAGGGTGAAGAGCACGTACCCCACCGGTGTGAGGGTGAAGGAGATGAACGAGGGTATTATGAATCTCTTCTTCTCCTTAGCGAAACACTGGGCGCTCACTTGGAGCACCGAGGACAGGATGCTGACACTGTTAAGCAGCATCACGTTGGTCACGATGTCGAAGAACGGCATGGCGACGATAGTGAGAACTGCTGTCCCCAATGCCACCAGGAACTCGACACATAGCACCTGGAAAACAAGAGCCAGAACTAATCAATGCCCTGTTGGCATTACGCAAGTCAAGTCAAGTCAAGTCAAGTCAAGTCAGCTTTATTTGTATAGCACGTCTACATTATGATTCACATTATGATTCAGTTGTTCTGTTTCAATGAAGAGAAACATGCCCATCCCTCCACTTCAGTGAAGCAGGAAGCAGAGCTCAAGGTATTTGATTCCAAGAAAAATAGGGATGAATTCCTGTGAATTTACCCACAGCACCGTCCTCCTTGTTGGTTTCTTGGAGCCTTTGAAGGCACCTTTCCACAGGCTTTTGATGAGGAGCAGTACACTTGGTCCAATGATTGCACCGCTGATACTCAGTAGGGCGCATGGCTTCTGGCCAGCCGGGACTGTCTCAGTTGCGTTACTTGATAGTGTTATCAGGAGCAAAAAGGATGACTGAAATGTCAGAATAACAGAAACAAATTAAACCTGTAGCCAACATGTTTTGCATGTTATAATAATAATAATAATAATAATAATAATAATAATCATAATAATAATACATTTTATTTATGGGCGCCTTTCAAGGCTCTCAAGGACAACTTACAAGACAGTTTAAAACCACATATCAAAACATTAAAATCAACAAAGCAAAATGAGATAAAAACAGCAAAATCAGATATAACAACAAACAAAATACAGGAGATCAAACCAAGTAAGCCATTGTGAAAAGGTGTGTTTTAAGACCGGATTTGAAAGTGGTAAGAGTGTCAATATTGCGTATGTTAGGTGGCAGAGAGTTCCAGAATGTTAGGTGGCAGAGAGTTCCAGAGGCGGGGAGCAGAACGACTGAAGGCTCTAGATCCCATAGTAGTCAGGCGGGCAGAAGGGATGACAAGTTGGTTGGCAGAGGAGGATCTGAGACTACGGGAGGGAGTGTGAGTAAGAAGGAGTTCAGAGAGGTATGAGGGTGCTAGGTTATGGAGAGCCTTAAAGGTGAGAAGGAGAATCTTAAAGTGAATACGGAATTTGATGGGGAGCCAATGAAGTTGTTGGAGAATTGGAGTGATATGGTGAATGGAGGAGTTCTAGTAATGATGCGTGCAATATGTATGTATGTTAAGTATGTTGTTCATTATTACATAAACATTTGAATAGATATTGTTTTGAATTAACAAATTCAGTGACACAGTCTCCTAATTGCCCAATAGTTGCCAAATAGTGCCCAATAGTAATTACAGAATTATAGAATTATTACCCAAAAATTATATACGGTATTAGTTACTCTAGGATTCAATGTTACTCGTAACAGAATGTGGTCATTCAAGTCCTGTAATCAATGAATTATTAATAAATTAATAAATATTGTTTTAAAAAATTAACAAATTCAGTGACACAGTCTCCTAATTGCCCAATAGTTGCCAAATAGTGCCCAATAGTAATTACAGAATTATAGAATTATTACCCAAAAATTATATACAGTATTAGTTACTCTAGGATTCAATGTTACTCGTAACAGAATGTGGTCATTCAAGCCCTGTAATCAATGAATTATTAATTAATTAATAAATATTGTTTAAAAAAAAGTTTAATTAAGCCTAATATTAGGTTAATATAATATGACTCTAAAGCAAAGTATTACCACACATTCTAACAGTAAGGAAATCTTACCGTACTAAATCTTAATCTTACCTTACTAAGTATGGCAAAAACAAACACAAGCAGGGCAACACTGGTGCAGGATAGCCATCTCAGAAACCTTGAACTCTTCCGTTGTGTCTCTTTGCTCTGTATGATAGGGACCTCTCTGAATGTTTCCCAGGATTTCCTACAGCAAAAAAAAGAGGAAAAAGCATAAGAAACAAGCTTATTTTGCTGATAGATTATACTTATTTAATGTAATGTGTACAGCACAGATCTTTTATCTAGTATTTTTGTATATATAGTTATTTTTGAATCTTGTCGTATCATATTGTTATTTATTGTTTTAGTTTGCTATGCACCGTGGATGAGAGGGAAACGCAATTTCAGCCCTCTGTATGTCTGTGTACATATATTGGATTGACAATAAAGCTGACTTTGACTTTGACTTTGACTTTGACTTTTTACTCTGACTTGTAGGTCTGAAAAAGTTTAAAGACTGATTTCCCCTACTTCTGTTTGCCGCCTGGTTGTTCCAAATACTAGCCGGTGACACAGCTGTCACCTCATGGTGACCCCACGTTTTAAATCACAGACATTTATCCAGATAAGGTCATTTCAAAAGCAATAGAACAAAGCTGTGTCTAAATGTTGTATTATACTTCAGTACTGAGTAAGGCAAGACATGTTCTGGACCATAAATCACTCCACACTCTCTACTGTTCACTGCTTTTACCATATTTAAATGATTGTGCGGAGGTTTGGGGCAATACTTATAAATGTAGACTACAATCACTATTAATATTGCAAAAAAGAGCCATAAGGTTAATTCATAATTCCGGTTATAGAGATCACACAAATTCATTATTCTTAAAATCAAAAACATTAAAATTCACGGATCTGGTCCACCTTCTAACAGCACAAATAATGTATGAAGCAGATAACAACCTACTCCCTGGGAATATTCAAAAAATGTTTTTGATAGAGATGGGAGTTATAATTTGAGGGGGGAGTTACATTAAAAACATCTTTGTGTACGTACAACGTTAAAACGTTTTTGTATTTCTATATGTGGAGTGAAGCTGTGGAACGGATTGAGTGTGGAGCTAAAGCGGTGTCCAAGCATGACCCAGTTCAAAAAGCGGTATAAAAACATGGCTTTCACCAGGTACGAGGAGGAAGAAGGGCTTTGACAGGTGTTTTCACAGATTATTTGTTTATTTACATTATTTGTTTTCTATTGTTGGTAAATATGTAAATACGTAAATAAATTTGATTTAATTTAAAAAATATTATATTAATATTGAAGTTAACTGTAGATTATTAATTATGAATCTCTGAGTATTGGAGAAGGGGTAGGATTAAATAAGCTTATGCTTCTTCCTCCTCCTTTTCGGACATGTTAAGTTAATAGTGTTTTTTTGTTTTTTGTTGTTGTTATAACTATTTTCTTTTTGATTTTGTCTTTGCTATTTTAATTTTTTCACATGTTCGAAATAAAGCTTTCATATCATATCATACTTTCATGTGTTATCCTCTAGTTCTGTGAACTTAAACATATAATCATGTGTTATCCTCTAGCTCTGTGTACTTAAACATATAATCATGTGTTATCCTCTAGCTCTGTGTACTTAAACATATACCTGTAATAATATAATTGTACATTTAATGAATCCCCAAGGTTACATTACTTTAATTTAACAGAATAAAAAAAATTAAATGATTTAATGCAAAAAATTATTGAGTTACCTGTAAGTATGATCTCTCTCTTCGTTATCCATCACTTGTCTTGTGTATGTCCATGCACTGCAGAATCAGCGCAGGTTTTATATGAGCTCTATGAGGAAACGTACGGGGGGGGGGAACTGGAAGCTGGTCAGACCTGTATCTTAACCTTTGGCTCGTCAACTGTCACCTCAGGGCCTGGATTGTACATCAGTGGTAGGCGCTCCACCCCCCTGTCCCAAACGTTCCTGATGGCAGCCAGTTTGTCATTTCGCCAGCGGGCAGGTCTTGTATCTCTGTTATCAAATCGGATAACTCTCGACAGGACATGAAACTGCTGTAATGACATAGTGGACCGGAATATAGGCCTCCCGCACTCCGCATCCCACAGACTCTTTGTAGCCTCATTGTTTGACCGATATATACTCCTGCTAGAATCAACAGACCTATGTAGGCTTGAAGGTCTACCTGGTCCAGTGCTCTCCATGTGTCCCCAAACACACGCCTCCCTTCCAGGTTTGTCATGTCCAGTACAATTTCCTCAATGGACTCTGGTAAAAACAGTTGGAAGCTGGACTTGATGTCATCCAGACGAGATGTAGCATACCGCGTTGGTCCTGGTGTCATCCTTATGATGTTTTCCACTCTCGCTCTGCTTGCTCTATCCTGGGAGGATGAATACCAGAGCAAGTTGCCACCCTTGGACTGGAATGTCACCTCAGGTGCCTGTTCTTCAGGTGCCTCTTCCTCAGGGGCCTCTTCCACAGGGGCCTCTTCCTCAGGGGCCTCTTCCTCGCCGTCTGTCTCATAGCATTCTGGATCGAAGTCAGGATCGGTGTTGTCTTCCAATTCTGAGACATCCTCCTCTATCTCTGGTTCAACTTCAATCTCCTCTTCATCTGGTTCAAAAATTCGGTCGAGAGCCTCTCTGACAGATAATCGCTTAGACAGCCGCTTACTCATTGTGTTCACAGAGTGAATTCAGAGCAAAGCACAAATAAAGCTTTATATAGGGGGTCTGTGAGAGTTTAGTCTGGAAGGTGTGGTTCACGTGGGGGGATGGGCATATAAGCACCGGAAAGAGAAGGGTTCCCATAACAAACACCTGTTTCATTTGATACATTTCATAAGCACGGGAAAGAGAAGGGTTCCCATAACAAACACCTGTTTCATTTGATACATTTCATAAGCACGGGAAAGAGAAGGGTTCCCATAACAAACACCTGTTTCGTTTGATACATTTCAGTGTTTGTTATGGGAACCCTTCTCTTTCCCGTGCTTATGTGTCCATCAGAACCATACCTTCCAGAGTTATGGGAACCCTTCTCTTTCACCCCAGGTGAACCATACCTTCCAGACTAAACAATGTTTAGTCTGGAAGGTCTGGTTCGGATGGGCAAATAAGCACGGGAAAGAGAAGGGTTCCCATAACAAACACCTAATTGTTTAGTTTGAAATATGTCAAACTTTATATATGAGGTATTTGAACAGGTCTGATACATCCTGGAATGTTGTAGCTTGTTAAAACTTGTGTTATCCATTAATTTCCTATGGCGGTCATTTTTGACCGGGAACACCACCGATGTTACAAAGTTGACTAAAACCACAAAATTCAATGCCAGTGGTTAGTCAGCAATTGTATATGTTCAAATGCCTAGTGTGGAGGATATCATAAGGCCTTGAGGCAATCAAATGTAAAACACAATATTTATGATTGATGAAAGTTGCTCTCGGTCAGATTTGACCGGGAACACAACCGGAGGGTTTTAAATGGTTCATAATGCACAATCTTCTCATACCTCATTATGGATGGAGAAATTCTGTCACGTTTCATTAGAATTTTGAACCCCTCCTATGATGATGATTTGTTTTTCCAGATGACAGTTGTGAAAACTATCTGTTAAATTGATCTTTCCTGTATGCATGCATTTCATAAGTCCAGTTACAATTTCTAAATTATTAACAGTGGTTTTCAATCCTCCCCTCGGGGACCACCAGCCGCTCCACATATTTGATCTGTTCCACCACCAGCTCACCTGATTCAACTAATCAAGTACACCATAATTGCTTTGCTACTTGATCAGTTAAATCAGGTGTGCTGGTGGTGGAACAGATCAAATATGTGGAACGGCTGGTGGTCCCCGAGGAGAGGGTTGAAAACCACTAGTCTAAGCTGAACCATAACTGTAAAATATTTTGGTTATACAAATAACATGTGCCAATGATACATTGATACATTGGCTTAAATCTAGGGGGGATAAAAATCAAAACAGACAAATACAACCCCCCCCCCCAAAAATAATAATATCCTCATGTTGAATTAAAAATATGAACTGTTATAAAACATGATAAAGTGGTTGGTTAGTATTAGTGTTTTCTCTAAGCTGGCATTATCTGATTAAATGGTGATTTGATGTCCTGTCTCCAACAAACCAGGGGGGGGGGGATTCCATCAACATTGCTAAAGGAAAATCCAGACTTATTTTTGATAGGTTGCCAAACGTATCTGTCTCTGATCTGTCTTTGATCTGTCTTTATTGTCTTAATCTGATCCAGTAACGTAACTTTCCTTTAGCAGCATTTCCTTGACTTATGTCCTGGTTCCTAAGGCGTTCCTGAGTACAGCACTTGGGTACACAAGGAAGGAATGAAGGTCCTTCTATTTATTTTTTCTCCTATGTATCCACCCACACACCCATCAACCAAACACCTTTTGCCAATAGAAAAATATAATAATATTATATACATATAATAATACAATAATAATAATGAAAAATACTACTACTAATAAAAAAGTATATATATGCATATAAATGACGACAATTATTATTTCAATAAGACCTTTTTGTTTATTGATTCCTTTAAGACTGACTCTACAAGAACTGAATAAACAATCAGTCTGTCTGGGAACACAGTGATAGAGGGAAGCAATTGACCATGAGAGGAAGGGGGGTTGTGGGCTCATTTACCACTGGTACACATCCAGGCTCGTTTTTGATAGGTTGCCAAACGTATCTGTCTCAAACGTATCTAGTTAAAAACGTAACTTTCCTTTAGCAGTGTTGATGGAATACCCCCCAGGTTTCCTTGACTTATTTCCTGGTTCATGATGCACATCTACCTGGTTCATGATGCTTCCCTCTATCACTGTGTTCACTGTGTACAGTGGTACCCCCGCCCTCTATCACTGTGTTCACTGTGTACAGTGGTACCCCCGCCCTCTATCACTGTGTTCACTGTGTACAGTGGTACCCCCGCGCCCCCGCCCTCAAATGTCTATCACTGTGTTCACTGTGTACAGTGGTACCCCCGCCCTCTATCACTGTGTTCACTGTGTACAGTGGTACCCCCGCGCCCCCGCCCTCAAATGTCTATCACTGTGTTCACTGTGTACAGTGGTACCCCCGCCCTCAAATGTCTATCACTGTGTTCACTGTGTACAGTGGTACCCCCGCCCTCAGTGGTACCCCCGCCCTCAGTGGTACCCCCGCGGCCCCGCCCTCAAATGGTCAATTGCTTTTCTACAACAGCCACCACATAATATAAAAAATAAATACACACTTGTAACATTAAATTCATTTATTTACAATCATTAATCGTTTCAGAATACATATATCCTTCCGCCACAGAATTTTGTCCCATAAACAAGATTATACAACAGTTAGTTCCGACCAAGTAATTTGATTGGACAAGAGGCATTCCATGAGTTACGATATACAGTATAACAGCACTGGGACTTTTAACTATATGTATCACTCCGCCACACAGATGTTCTACTAAATGACCGTTAATTAGACTACATGTTTGTGTTCAGGTTACTAGGCAACAGTCCATTTGAAGTTCAGTTGCGGAACTAATTATTTAAAATTATTATTAATTATTAATTATAATTATAATTATTAACTATTTTTTGTTTATTTTTATGATTAAATAAACAAACAAATCATAATCTGTTGTCGCTTATTACTGTTGTTAACTAATAAATCGCGCTGTAGAACTGTTGTATAAAAGCAATATCACACTCGAGGTCGTGCTGTTATACTGAATATCAGTATATTCGGCCTGCGGCCTCGTACCTACGACCGAATCACAGCCGTGCTGATATTCAGTATAACACACTCCCTCTCGTGTGATATTGCTTAATCAACGATTGCATTATAGGTCAGCACAGGTGTTCTTAATCAGATTGATTGGGAGGCGCATTGTTACTGGAAATGCGCATTGATACTGAAACATGCTGTTGTAGAAAGCCAGTTTCCCCCCTGCTCAGAATTCTACATTTGCCCACAACAGATACATTAGAATAAATGCAATTGCCCTTTTGTGTTCAATGGCTGTCTCGACGCACAACAGGTGAGAGGTCATTCTTTTCTCTCCCTCCAAGTGTCCCCTCCTCACCATTGTTCTCAAGAGAGGAAGGGAGGGCCAAGATCCCCCATACCCTTCATCTCTCTTCGTCATCTTCACTGTAAAATGTGACCACCTCTTTGAGTTGCATTTCATGTACGAAAGGCTCTATATAAATAAAGTTTTACTTACTTACTATCAGTAATTGTTTAACCTCACCTCAGGGTGGGCTTGTTATCTGTTACTTTTTGCAAAAGTTAATTAAATACCTTTTTCTATGCAATTTGAAATGAGGCAGGCTGACTTTTGATTTTATATTTAGACACTTAAATAATTATTCGACAGTCCTAACCCCTCCGATGATACATAAGGATTTGTTTATCCAGATGACAATTATGAAAACCATACTGTGAAAACTCTTATAGTTGATCTATTCTGTGCATTTCACAAGTCCAATTACAATTGACCCTTGTATGGGTAGGCTGCAATATTTGACCACGATGTCTATTTCAACAATGTCTATTCTATCCAACAACTTGTTATCAAATGTTATGCTGCAAGAGGGGGGTAAAATGTCAATCAATCTTTTACATTTGCATGATCTGAAAAAAAAATGTTTTACTGGAATGATTCTGTCAAACAAGTTCAACGCCAGTAACGAAACTGGGATGAATGATTTTTATCTTTTGAATGGATTTTTCACATGTGTGGCATTGTTGGGAGTCCAGGTACCGGTAATTTATGTTGTAGATGTGGTGGATTTTTCACATTGTTTTTCACATTGTTAGAAGTCTGGTGCTCCTGTGTGTTTATGGACTGTGATGGAATGCAGGTCGTTAACAATGTTGTGACAGGCACGTGCCGTGAGCTTTTAGATTGGGTAAGCATAAGATATAGAAATACACGTAATTACAGTTTCAAGGAAATGCAATTTTGATGCCCTAGAACCCGCTAATAAACTGTAGTGTCACTTTGTGATCAAATTACCAAAAAAAAAAAAAAACAGTTGCCAGTTTCGACTATATCAGGGGTGCTCATTGTTCAAAGATCTTTTCAAGTAGCCAACCTACTGAAATCTACAAGTCCAGTTTCAACATCGCACACGCACACACGCACAACACAGACACACACCGTTTCCATCCTCCATAGTAAACACAACACACTTTCTTTTCACACTTTGTCACACAGGCACTTGACATCACATCACAGACCCTCCCTCTCAAAGTACTCAAACCATAAACAAGCACAGATCGCCACCAGCCTCGCGAATCATATACATACATCATATAAACCGCTCATACCAGGCTTGCTGTAGCCGCTGGCGACTCTCCCTTTCTGTGTGTGAACATCGGTGAGCGAGCGGCCGGGCGGCCTTTAGCCAGTAGTTCTGTTTTTCCAGTCCAGTCCAGTCTACGAAATCCCTTTAGGTCGCTGACAGTAATGTCCATATTCACAAAATCAAGCAAGTTATCCTTATTGATTATTATTATTTAGATCGTTTGAGCTAGCTGGCATAAGCTATTCTGCCGGGCGAGAGCTGAAATGTTAAGTGAACTTGAAAGTGATAAGAGCCAATCAGTAGCTCTTATCGGAATGAAAGACCTACTCTGATTGGCTGTAAGCATGCTTACCCTGGTCACATTAAACAGCTGGCTGAGGCATCGGAAAAAAATAAAAAAAAGACATTTTCACGCATTCGAATGTACGCGAGGGAAAGCAAAGAGAGGAGTGCTTATATGCAAAGCAGAGTAGGGAGTGCTTTACTCCTACAGGTGGCGCTAAAAATGCAACGTCAAAATGAATGACTCCTGCTGCCCTGGGACCTAAAATACGACTCTTTTAATGAAAACAAACGGTTACATGCACTTTTATTTTAATATTTTCCTTCTTTCTTTTTTCGTTGGGTAAGCACTGCTTACCCTGCTTATATGGACGGCACGTCCCTGGTTGACCCAGTTTACTTCAATGTAATTGAGTTGGTCATTGGGTTATCAATACAAGCAGAACTTATATGTGGGGCAGAGGGTATCGGAGTAAAAAGTTAGTTTCTGTGGTTTTAGGGTTTCTGCTCATGTGTGGTTTGTCATCATCAGAGGTTGAAGAATGATCATGGAAACTTCAGCAAAGTGGTGGAGGGATAGATGACCCTCTTATATGTAGCTTCTTTCACAGGGAGCTTTGGTAGTTAAGGGGTTAAGGGGAAGTTCCATGACCTGTCATTAAGCTTGTGTTTGGGGAGGGTCTGACCAGTAATTACAACCCTGTTCAGTCCAGTCTAACACCGTGTATGTTTATTAAAGTCATGAGTGGCGGCTGTGGCGCAGGAGGTAGAGTCGCCGTCTAATGATCACAAGGTTGGCAGATCAATAGTTCGAGCCCTGGCTGGCCACATGTCGAGGTGTCCTTGGGCAAGACACTGAACCGCAAAATTGCTCCCAGTGAGCGGGCCGGCGCCTTGCATGGCAGCTTGCCGCCATTGGTGTGTGAATGTGTGTGTGAATGGGGCAATGAGAGGCTGTTGTAAAGAGCTTTGGAGCAGGAAAAAACGGCGCTATATAAGTGCAGTCCATTTACCATGATGAAATGTAATGTGTATTATGTTGTAATGTAGCCTTATGTTGTAATTAATTGTTGCGCTTACAAGGCTTGTATAGTTGTATACAGTTGATTCATCTTTAAAGCTTTGAGACTGTTTACATGGATACAAAATGTTGCAAAGGAGGGGTGGGTGTGAGAGCTGCCAGGGCCTTGATAGCTATCAATGCTGCAATAACTATCACAGAATAATACAGATTAAGTACTGTTAGATTGTGGCATAACTAGTACATTGTTGAAGATATGTTCAGGAAGTGATGAATATCCATTTGACTAATACTGGAACAACAAATTGATGAGTTACAAATTTGGTGCTTTTTTTCACAAAGTAAATGATTTTATGCTATTCCACTGCACTAGTTAGGATATGTAGATCATGCTGTTTTGGTATGTCTCTTCCCTTGAAATTAATGTAAAAAGAAATAAAACATTCTCCTGCGGGGGGGGGGGTGCATACCTCTGGACCCCCCTACATGGGTGGAGACCTCAACCCTCCCAGTATTCAACCCAAATAATAATAATAATAATAACTTTATTTGTATAGTTCTTTTCCTGCAAACGTTGCAGCTCAAAGTGCTTTAATCATTATATAATCATAATTGAATTATGTCATTTAAAGGCAATATTAAAAAGATGGGTTTTTAGTCTTGACTTGAACATAATGTGCTGAGGTTGCATCCCTAATGTAAACTGGCAGTGCATTCCACAATCTGGGTGCATAAAATGAGAATGCAGCCTCACCAAATCTCTTCTTTTGGGTACACAGAGAAAACCAGCGTCAGAAGACCTGAGAGCTCTATTGGGCTGATATGCTAGCAAAAGGTCTTTCAGATATTCTGGTGCTGTGCCAGTGAGAGCTTTATAAACAAGCAGAAGGATCTTGAAATATATTCTGAACTTAACAGGAAGCCAGTGTAGAGTTTCTAAAATAGGAGTTATATGAGCTCTTCTGCTTGTTTTGGTTAAAACTCTCGTTGTTAAAAGTTAAAAGTTACGTGAAAGTGAAAATATGCTCTCTCTGTTCCCTGTTTGTCCTGTTATTTGTGGAGCCTCGCAAGTTTATGAGCTCTATGGATGACAGTTCATTCAACTTACAATGGGAAAGGGGAGTTTTTGCTATGAAGTTTGCCCATCTTCCTTGTCAATAAAAAAAACGTATCACTTATTTTTTATTGACAAGGAAGATGGGCAAACTTCATAGCAAAAACTCCCTCAGTGAATTTATGAGTAATATATCTGGTGCATTTCATGGATATCTGAGGATCAGCTGCAGGTTAGAACACGGTCTGATTACCAAATACAATCATTACAAATAATGTTTCAAATATTAAAGCACAGCTTTTACCCACACAGTCCTCAAGGTAATGACTTAAACTATAAACATTTTAATGAGTTTTCTCATTAATACTTATATAGTGCATTTTCTGTCGATCCAGTAAAATGGTAAATGGACTGCACTTATATAGCGCCTTTTTTGCTGCTCCAAAGCGCTTTACAACGGCCTCTCATTCACCCATTCACACACACATTCACACACCACTGGCGGCAAGCTGCCATGCAAGGCGCCGGCCCTCTCACTGGGAGCAATTTTGGGGTTCAGTGTCTTGCCCAAGGACACTTGGACATGTGGCCAGCCGGGACTCGAACCGCTGATCTGCCAACCTTGCACCCTCCTGCGCCACAGCCGCCCCATAAACAGTAAACAAGGGATCATGGGTCATAACCCCATCTGTGACATTATTTATTTATTGATCTTTGCAACTATTTGATCTCCTCGCTTTTTGCTTTTTCTTGTTACTTTGATCATGATTAGAAATGATCGTAATATATGTAGCGATAGGAGTGATACTTCTATTGATTTTACCATTGATGAATAGTGCAAAAGGAAACAGCATTACCCCCCAGAAAAAAACTCCACCTGTTCTCCCTGGCCTTCCCCACCACTTAGCCATCGTTAGGTCCCAGGCTTTTTTTTAATTTGTATTGTTTTTAGTCCTTTTATCTTCTCTTCTTTAACTTTATCATATCTTGTAATGTATTGTGTTGCATCTTATTTAATATCCTGCACCTTACCTGTTCTACACCTGTGAAGCACTTTGGTTCAGCTGCTGCTGTATGTAAACGTGCTATACAAATAAAGCTGACTTGACTTGACTTGATTGCAAATGACTGGTTTAGGTTGGGGATGATCGGGGCGGCTGTGGCGCAGGAGGCAGAGCCAGTGCCTAAGATAACAAATATTAGAATTACTCTGCCGCCATTGGTGTGTGAATGTGTGTGTGAATGGGTGAATGAGAGGCCGTTGTAAAGCGCTTTGGAGCAGCTTTGGAGCAGCAAAAAAGGCGCTATATAACTAAGTGCAGTCCATTTACCATTTACTATTAGAATGTGCATGACTCAGGCAAGACTAGGTTTGTGTTGCACTGAACAGCCGCCACCACATAACTTGACTGAGTTTGGTTAGCGTGATTGATACTGAAATGTTAAAGTGGTGTCACAGGTCGGACCGCCTACGTGCCCCCTTGACCTTGACCCACCACAAGGACATTTACAACTCTGTGTCTGAGGTCAAACTAGCCATTGTAAATCACTCCCTACTTACAGGTATTTTTCCAGCGGCACTTAAAACTGCCCTGGTTAGACCCACCCTGAAGAAAAGTAACCTACCCTGAAGAAAACTGCACTAACCCTAACCCTCTGATTGGAAGGGAATGGAATGATGAATGAGACACAGAAGGGGAGGAAACACAACAAGGACACACATGGACGTAACAGATACTGTGAAAGAACGATGGATAGATGACCCACCTATATGTAGCTTCTTTCACAGGGAGCTTTGGTAGTTAAGGGGCTAAGGGGAAGTTCCAGGTAATTTATGTTGTAGATGTGGTGGATTTTTCGCATTGTTTTTCACATTGTTAGAAGTCTGGTGCTCCTGTGTGTTTATGGACTGTGATGGAATGCAGGTCGTTAACAATGTTGTGACTGTGTTGACCCAGTTTACTTCAATGTAATTGAGTTGGTCATTGGGTTATCAATACAAGCAGAACTTATATGTGGGGCAGAGGGTATCGGAGTAAAAAGTTAGTTTCTGTGGTTTTAGGGTTTCTGCTCATGTGTGGTTTGTCATCATCAGAGGTTGAAGAATGATCATGGAAACTTCAGCAAAGTGGTGGAGGGATAGATGACCCTCCTATATGTAGCTTCTTTCACAGGGAGCTTTGGTAGTTAAGGGGTTAAGGGGAAGTTCCATTCCCTGTCATTAAGCTTGTGTTTGGGGAGGGTCTGACCAGTAATTACAACCCTGTTCAGTCCAGTCGAACACCGTGTATGTTTATTAAAGTCATGAGTGGCGGCTGTGGCGCAGGAGGTAGAGTCGCCGTCTAATGATCACAAGGTTGGCAGATCAATAGTTCGAGCCCTGGCTGGCCACATGTCGAGGTGTCCTTGGGCAAGACACTGAACCGCAAAATTGCTCCCAGTGAGCGGGCCGGCGCCTTGCATGGCAGCTTGCCGCCATTGGTGTGTGAATGTGTGTGTGAATGGGGCAATGAGAGGCTGTTGTAAAGTGCTTTGGAGCAGGAAAAAACGGCGCTATATAAGTGCAGTCCATTTACCATGATGAAATGTAATGTGTATTATGTTGTAATGTAGCCTCATATGTTGTAATTAATTGTTGCGCTTACAAGGCTTGTATAGTTGTATACAGTTGATTCATCTTTAAAGCTTTGAGACTGTTTACATGGATACAAAATGGTGCAAAGGAGGGGTGGGTGAGAGAGCTGCCAGGGGCTTGATAGCTATCAATGCTGCAATAACTATCACAGAATAATACAGATTAAGTATGAATAAATGAATGAATGAATGAATGAATGGTCTTTATTGTCATTGCTACAGTACAGGTACCAAACAACGAAATTTAGGAGGGGTGGCTCCCCTGGTGTTAGGAAAGAAAAAAAACAAAACACTTTTAAAAAAAATATCACAAGAAGGGAAGGAGCTGGTTTACATAAATAAAGGCTATGTACACTATCCACTGTACTATACTGTACAGATAGACGACTAGGGTTGTCATATTGCACAATAGTGTTATTGCACATTTATTTAAAGTGTCGCAGTTTGCAGGCTTGAAATGTACATATTTGTGCCTCAGCACTACACCTGATTTTTTCAGTCCAGCAGCTGCCAACAATCCGTCCAGACTGTCCAGGGCCCAGAACCTAGGTCTTTGCTGTGTTCAGGGCCTGGACGGCCCTGTGGTAGAAGCTGTTCTTCAGTCTGTTTGTCCTTGCGGCCAAGGTCCTGAACCGCCTTTTCGAGGGCAGCCGGGTAAAGTGTTCGTACCCAGGGTGGGTTGGGTCCCTGGAGATCTTGGAGGCCTTCCTGAGACAGCGTGTGTTGTACAGCTCTTCCAGAGAGGGGAGGGGGGCGCCGGTGATCTTCTGTGCTGTTCTCACGACTCTCTGTAGCGCATTTCTCTCCGCGGTAGTGCAGCTGGAGAACCAGTTGCAGATGCCGTAGGTGAGGATGCTCTCCACTGCGCCGCGGTAGAAGGTCACCAGTATCTCCTGCTTGCTGTGTTCCTTCCTGAGGACTCTCAGGATGTATAGCCGCTGTTGTGCCTTCTTGATGGTGTCTTTTGTGTTGTCCTTCCAGGTCAGGTCATCCCGCATGTGCATCCCCAGGAATCGGAGGGTTGAGACTCTCTCCACGCTCTCTCCGTCGATGAGCAGGGGCTGGATCTCTGACTTTTTCCTCCTGAAGTCTACGATGATTTCCTGGGTCTTTGACTTGTTCAGTAGCAGGTTGTTAACCTTGCACAGCTTGCTCAGTTGCTCTACCTCATCCCTGTACGCCGCCTCGTCCCCCCCCGAGATGCATCCCACCACGGTGGTGTCGTCTGCAAACTTTACGATGGAGTTGCTGGGGTGGACGGGGGTGAAGTCGTAGGTGTAGAGGTTGTAGAGGATGGGGCTTAGCACGCAGCCCTGGGGGGACCCAGTGCTGAGTCTGAGGGCTGTGGAGGTGTGGGGGCCCACCCGCACCCTCTGGGGGCGGTTGATCCATGCACATATAGAGTGTGGTAGACCAAGGTCTAGTAGTTTGGTCACTAGCCTGTCTGGAAGGATGGTGTTGAAGGCGGAGCTGAAGTCCACAAAAAGCAGTCTCGCGTAGCTGTTTCCCCTCTCCAGGTGGGATAGAGTGGCGTGGAGAGTCGTCGCGATGGCGTCCTCTGTGGACCTGTGGGCTCTGTAGGCGAACTGGTATGGATCCAGGTTGGGCGGGAGGCGTGTGAGTATGTGGGCCCGGACTAGTTTCTCGAAGCACTTCATGATGATTGGTGTGAGTGCCACCGGGCGGTAGTCGTTTAGGCAGCTCACCGTGCTTTTCTTCGGGACTGGGATGATAGTTGAGGTTTTCAGGCAGGGTGGGATGGTGGCCTGGGACAGGGACTGGTTGAAGATGTTGGTGAAAACCCCGGCCAGCTGGTCGGCGCAGTCCCTCAGCACCCGTCCCAGGACGCCATCCGGCCCCGAGGCTTTCCTGGGGTCCACCGCCTTCAGCACGCGTCTCACTTCATGCTCTGTGAGGGTGAGGCTGCTGAGAGCTGGAGAGAGTGGTGTTTGTGTTGTGGTTACCTCCGTTCGCCCCTCGTCGAACCGGGCGTAGAAGGTGTTCAGCTTTCCCGCCAGCAGGGGGTCGTCCTCTGCGGCTGTGAGCCTGTTGGCTCTGAAGTTTGTCATGTGCTGAACCCCCTGCCACATCCGCCTGGAGTCGTTGCTCAGGAGGCATTCCTCAATCTTCTCTCTGTGGTCTGCCTTGGCCGCTTTGATTCTGCGCTTTAGGTTAGCCCTGGTGGTGCTGTACAGCGGTGTGCTCTTCCCTGCGAAGAAGGCGTTGTCCCTCTCGTTGATCAGTTTTTGGACCTTCCCAGTCATCCATGGCTTCGTGTTGGGGTAGACCCAGACCCGTTTGTCCACGGTGACTGAGTTGGTGCAGTTCACTATGTGGTTCAGAACCGACGACGTGTACTGTTCCAGGTCCTCATGCTCATATTCCTGCCATGGGGTGTCATTTAGGCAGATCTGCAGTGGAGCGGACCCTTCTGGCCAGGTTCTGACAGTCTTAGTGGTGATGGGAGCACTTTTCCCCATGGTAGTGTATGCTGGGATCAGGAGGATTGACACATGGTCAGACATGCCTAGATGAGCTAGCGGACTAGCCTTGTAAGCACGTTTGATGTTGGTACTGTTAGATTGTGGCATAACTAGTACATTGTTGAAGATATGTTCAGGAAGTGATGAATATCCATTTGACTAATACTGGAACAACAAATTGATGAGTTACAAATTTGGTGCTTTTTTTCACAAAGTAAATGATTTTATGCTATTCCACTGCACTAGTTAGGAGATGTAGATCATGCTGTTTTGGTATGTCTCTTCCCTTAACATTCACGTAAAAAGAAATAAAACATTCTCCTGCGGGGGGGGGGGGGGGGGGGGGGGGGGGTGCATACCTCTGGACCCCCCTACATGGGTGGAGACCTCAACCCTCCCAGTATTCAACCCAAATAATAATAATAATAATAACTTTATTTGTATAGTTCTTTTCCTGCAAACGTTGCAGCTCAAAGTGCTTTAATCATTATATAATCATATTTGAATTATGTCATTTAAAGGCAATATTAAAAAGATGGGTTTTTAGTCTTGACTTGAACATAATGTGCTGAGGTTGCATCCCTAATGTAAACTGGCAGTGCATTCCACAATCTGGGTGCATAAAATGAGAATGCAGCCTCACCAAATCTCTTCTTTTGGGTACACAGAGAAAACCAGCGTCAGAAGACCTGAGAGCTCTATTGGGCTGATATGCTAGCAAAAGGTCTTTCAGATATTCTGGTGCTGTGCCAGTGAGAGCTTTATAAACAAGCAGAAGGATCTTGAAATATATTCTGAACTTAACAGGAAGCCAGTGTAGAGTTTCTAAAATAGGAGTTATATGAGCTCTTCTGCTTGTTTTGGTTAAAACTCTCGTTGTTAAAAGTTAAAAGTTACGTGAAAGTGAAAATATGCTCTCTCTGTTCCCTGTTTGTCCTGTTATTTGTGGAGCCTCGCAAGTTTATGAGCTCTATGGATGACAGTTCATTCAACTTACAATGGGAAAGGGGAGTTTTTGCTATGAAGTTTGCCCATCTTCCTTGTCAATAAAAAAAACGTATCACTTATTTTTTATTGACAAGGAAGATGGGCAAACTTCATAGCAAAAACTCCCTCAGTGAATTTATGAGTAATATATCTGGTGCATTTCATGGATATCTGAGGATCAGCTGCAGGTTAGAACACAGTCTGATTACCAAATACAATCATTACAAATAATGTTTCAAATATTAAAGCACAGCTTTTACCCACACAGTCCTCAAGGTAATGACTTAAACTATAAACATTTTAATGAGTTTTCTCATTAATACTTATATAGTGCATTTTCTGTCGATCCAGTAAAATGGTAAATGGACTGCACTTATATAGCGCCTTTTTTGCTGCTCCAAAGCGCTTTACAACGGCCTCTCATTCACCCATTCACACACACATTCACACACCACTGGCGGCAAGCTGCCATGCAAGGCGCCGGCCCTCTCACTGGGAGCAATTTTGGGGTTCAGTGTCTTGCCCAAGGACACTTGGACATGTGGCCAGCCGGGACTCGAACCGCTGATCTGCCAACCTTGCACCCTCCTGCGCCACAGCCGCCCCATAAACAGTAAACAAGGGATCACGGGTCATAACCCCATCTGTGACATTATTTATTTATTGATCTTTGCAACTATTTGATCTCCTCGCTTTTTGCTTTTTCTTGTTACTTTGATCATGATTAGAAATGATCGTAATATATGTAGCGATAGGAGTGATACTTCTATTGATTTTACCATTGATGAATAGTGCAAAAGGAAACAGCATTACCCCCCAGAAAAAAACTCCACCTGTTCTCCCTGGCCTTCCCCACCACTTAGCCATCGTTAGGTCCCAGGCTTTTTTTAAATTTGTATTGTTTTTAGTCCTTTTATCTTCTCTTCTTTAACTTTATCATATCTTGTAATGTATTGTGTTGCATCTTATTTAATATCCTGCACCTTACCTGTTCTACACCTGTGAAGCACTTTGGTTCAGCTGCTGCTGTATGTAAACGTGCTATACAAATAAAGCTGACTTGACTTGACTTGATTGCAAATGACTGGTTTAGGTTGGGGATGATCGGGGCGGCTGTGGCGCAGGAGGCAGAGCCAGTGCCTAAGATAACAAATATTAGAATTACTCTGCCGCCATTGGTGTGTGAATGTGTGTGTGAATGGGTGAATGAGAGGCCGTTGTAAAGCGCTTTGGAGCAGCAAAAAAGGCGCTATATAACTAAGTGCAGTCCATTTACCATTTACTATTAGAATGTGCATGACTCAGGCAAGACTAGGTTTGTGTTGCACTGAACAGCCGCCACCACATAACTTGACTGAGTTTGTTTAGCGTGATTGATACTGAAATGTTAAAGTGGTGTCACAGGTCGGACCGCCTACGTGCCCCCTTGACCTTGACCCACCACAAGGACATTTACAACTCTGTGTCTGAGGTCAAACTAGCCATTGTAAATCACTCCCTACTTACAGGTATTTTTCCAGCGGCACTTAAAACTGCCCTGGTTAGACCCACCCTGAAGAAAAGTAACCTACCCTGAAGAAAACTGCACTAACCCTAACCCTCTGATTGGAAGGGAATGGAATGATGAATGAGACACAGAAGGGGAGGAAACACAACAAGGACACACATGGACGTAACAGATACTGTGAAAGAACGATGGATAGATGACCCACCTATATGTAGCTTCTTTCACAGGGAGCTTTGGTAGTTAAGGGGCTAAGGGGAAGTTCCAGGTAATTTATGTTGTAGATGTGGTGGATTTTTCGCATTGTTTTTCACATTGTTAGAAGTCTGGTGCTCCTGTGTGTTTATGGACTGTGATGGAATGCAGGTCGTTAACAATGTTGTGACTGTGTTGACCCAGTTTACTTCAATGTAATTGTGTTGGTCATTGGGTTATCAATACAAGCAGAACTTATATGTGGGGCAGAGGGTATCGGAGTAAAAAGTTAGTTTCTGTGGTTTTAGGGTTTCTGCTCATGTGTGGTTTGTCATCATCAGAGGTTGAAGAATGATCATGGAAACTTCAGCAAAGTGGTGGAGGGATAGATGACCCTCCTATATGTAGCTTCTTTCACAGGGAGCTTTGGTAGTTAAGGGGTTAAGGGGAAGTTCCATGACCTGTCATTAAGCTTGTGTTTGGGGAGGGTCTGACCAGTAATTACAACCCTGTTCAGTCCAGTCTAACACCGTGTATGTTTATTAAAGTCATGAGTGGCGGCTGTGGCGCAGGAGGTAGAGTCGCCGTCTAATGATCACAAGGTTGGCAGATCAATAGTTCGAGCCCTGGCTGGCCACATGTCGAGGTGTCCTTGGGCAAGACACTGAACCGCAAAATTGCTCCCAGTGAGCGGGCCGGCGCCTTGCATGGCAGCTTGCCGCCATTGGTGTGTGAATGTGTGTGTGAATGGGGCAATGAGAGGCTGTTGTAAAGAGCTTTGGAGCAGGAAAAAACGGCGCTATATAAGTGCAGTCCATTTACCATGATGAAATGTAATGTGTATTATGTTGTAATGTAGCCTTATGTTGTAATTAATTGTTGCGCTTACAAGGCTTGTATAGTTGTATACAGTTGATTCATCTTTAAAGCTTTGAGACTGTTTACATGGATACAAAATGTTGCAAAGGAGGGGTGGGTGTGAGAGCTGCCAGGGCCTTGATAGCTATCAATGCTGCAATAACTATCACAGAATAATACAGATTAAGTACTGTTAGATTGTGGCATAACTAGTACATTGTTGAAGATATGTTCAGGAAGTGATGAATATCCATTTGACTAATACTGGAACAACAAATTGACGAGTTACAAATTTGGTGCTTTTTTTCACAAAGTAAATGATTTTATGCTATTCCACTGCACTAGTTAGGATATGTAGATCATGCTGTTTTGGTATGTCTCTTCCCTTGAAATTAATGTAAAAAGAAATAAAACATTCTCCTGCGGGGGGGGGGGGTGCATACCTCTGGACCCCCCTACATGGGTGGAGACCTCAACCCTCCCAGTATTCAACCCAAATAATAATAATAATAACTTTATTTGTATAGTTCTTTTCCTGCGAACGTTGCAGCTCAAAGTGCTTTAATCATTATATAATCATAATTGAATTATGTCATTTAAAGGCAATATTAAAAAGATGGGTTTTTAGTCTTGACTTGAACATAATGTGCTGAGGTTGCATCCCTAATGTAAACTGGCAGTGCATTCCACAATCTGGGTGCATAAAATGAGAATGCAGCCTCACCAAATCTCTTCTTTTGGGTACACAGAGAAAACCAGCGTCAGAAGACCTGAGAGCTCTATTGGGCTGATATGCTAGCAAAAGGTCTTTCAGATATTCTGGTGCTGTGCCAGTGAGAGCTTTATAAACAAGCAGAAGGATCTTGAAATATATTCTGAACTTAACAGGAAGCCAGTGTAGAGTTTCTAAAATAGGAGTTATATGAGCTCTTCTGCTTGTTTTGGTTAAAACTCTCGTTGTTAAAAGTTCAAAGTTACGTGAAAGTGAAAATATGCTCTCTCTGTTCCATGTTTGTCCTGTTATTTGTGGAGCCTCGCAAGTTTATGAGCTCTATGGATGACAGTTCATTCAACTTACAATGGGAAAGGGGAGTTTTTGCTATGAAGTTTGCCCATCTTCCTTGTCAATAAAAAAAACGTATCACTTATTTTTTATTGACAAGGAAGATGGGCAAACTTCATAGCAAAAACTCCCTCAGTGAATTTATGAGTAATATATCTGGTGCATTTCATGGATATCTGAGGATCAGCTGCAGGTTAGAACACAGTCTGATTACCAAATACAATCATTACAAATAATGTTTCAAATATTAAAGCACAGCTTTTACCCACACAGTCCTCAAGGTAATGACTTAAACTATAAACATTTTAATGAGTTTTCTCATTAATAAAGATATTAAAGCACTATTAAAGCACTTATATAGTGCATTTTCTGTCGATCCAGTAAAATGGTAAATGGACTGCACTTATATAGCGCCTTTTTTGCTGCTCCAAAGCGCTTTACAACGGCCTCTCATTCACCCATTCACACACACATTCACACACCACTGGCGGCAAGCTGCCATGCAAGGCGCCGGCCCTCTCACTGGGAGCAATTTTGGGGTTCAGTGTCTTGACTAAGGACACTTGGACATGTGGCCAGCCGGGGCTCGAACCGCTGATCTGCCAACCTTGCACCCTCCTGCGCCACAGCCGCCCCATAAACAGTAAACAAGGGATCATGGGTCATAACCCCATCTGTGACATTATTTATTTATTGATCTTTGCAACTATTTGATCTCCTCGCTTTTTGCTTTTTCTTGTTACTTTGATCATGATTAGAAATGATCATAATATATGTAGCGATAGGAGTGATACTTCTATTGATTTTACCATTGATGAATAGTGCAAAAGGAAACAGCATTACCCCCCAGAAAAAAACTCCACCTGTTCTCCCTGGCCTTCCCCCCCACTTAGCCATCGTTAGGTCCCAGGCTTTTTAGAAAATTGTATTGTTTTTAGTCCTTTTATCTTCTCTTCTTTAACTTTATCATATCTTGTATTGTATTGTGTTGCATCTTATTTAATATCCTGCACCTTACCTGTTCTACACTTAAAACTGCCCTGGTTAGACCCACCCTGAAGAAAAGTAACCTACCCTGAAGAAAAATGCACTAACCCTAACCCTCTGATTGGAAGGGAATGGAATGATGAATGAGACACAGAAGGGGAGGAAACACAACAAGGACACATGTGGACGTAACAGATACTGTGAAAGAACGATGGATAGATGACCCTCCTATATGTAGCTTCTTTCACAGGGAGCTTTGGTAGTTAAGGGGTTCAGGGGAAGTTCCATTACCTGGCATTAAGCTTGTGTTTGGGGAGGGTCTGACCAGTCATTACAACCCTGTTCAGTCCAGTCTAACACCGTGTATGTTTATTAAAGTCATGAGTGGCGGCTGTGGCGCAGGAGGTAGAGTCGCCGTCTAATGATCACAAGGTTGGCAGATCAATAGTTCGAGCCCTGGCTGGCCACATGTCGAGGTGTCCTTGGGCAAGACACTGAACCGCAAAATTGCTCCCAGTGAGCGGGCCGGCGCCTTGCATGGCAGCTTGCCGCCATTGGTGTGTGAATGTGTGTGTGAATGGGGCAATGAGAGGCTGTTGTAAAGTGCTTTGGAGCAGTGGTGAAAGTGGTGTGAAAGTGGTGTTTCATCCCTATTGAGTCACAGTTAAAGCTTTTGAAATGGAGAAGTCACTCAGGATGAAAATAATTTAATGGTAAAAAATTATTGAGATCTGAAAATATGCTCTCTCTTTTCCCTGTTTGTCCTGTTATTTGTGGAGCCTCGCACGTTTATGAGCTCTATGAATGACAGTTCATTCAACTTACAATGGGAAAGGGGAGTTTTTGCTATGAAGTTTGCCCATCTTCCTTGTCAATAAAAAAAACGTATCACTTATTTTTTATTGACAAGGAAGATGGGCAAACTTCATAGCAAAAACTCCCTCAGTGAATTTATGAGTAATATACGTACCTGGTGCATTTCATGGATATCTGAGGATCAGCTGCAGGTTAGAACACAGTCTGATTACCAAATACAATCATTACAAATAATGTTTCAAATATTAAAGCACAGCTTTAAAATGCCCTTTAAAGGGCTCTGCACACAGCGTGCGATTTCTGTTGTATGTTCTTCATGTTGACTTCCATTCAAACTTCAAAATGGAACGTTGACGAGCAACAGAAATCGCACGCTGTGTGCAGAGCCCTTAAGGCCAATGCACACGACGTGCAATTTTTGTTGCACCACAACATTCAATTGCAATGCACACGGCGTGCGATGCGATTTTGTTGCACCGCAAAATTCAATTTTCAACTCACACCATTGAAGTCTATGAGAAAATCATAAAAAATCTCATCCCAATGCACACGGCGTGCGATGCAATTTTATTGCACCACAACATTCCATTCTCAATTGTTACTTTATTGTTACGTAGTCGGACCAGGCAGGCTGATTACAATAGGCTCTACCAATATTGCTTGCCTTGCTTCCACAATTTCTACAAGATACAACTGGACATTATTGTGATAAAATATGTGGGTCCCCTGATTTAGGGGTATTGGTAAAATGTCAGGAGAGGGAGCGCACAAAACACACAGCCAGGTGTATTATAAAAGCCACTTTATTATTATGGGCGATGATCAGCCGGACATAGATTTGGAGGACGGCATAGTTCAATAAGTTAGAGCTGGTTGTTGTGTTCAATAATGGAGACTGAACTCAGAGCTTCAAGTTGGAACGTGTACTCCATTTAATCAAACACGAGTCTAACACAAAACGTAATACGGCACATGTCGTAAAGCCCAAACTGTCGTAAACACAGACGTAACATTTCCCCCCCCCTCACACAACCTAGGTGTGATACTCAGTCATGTAATCACGCAAGTGCTCGGGCCTGTTGCGTGCTCGAACCAGACGTGGCTCTGGTGCAGCCACAGCCACTGGTGGCGGCTCCACGCCTTGGGGCTGAGCCTGGTAGGCCGGGGTTGCTGCTTCATCCAACCGTGCGGCTGGCAAGACTGTGGAAGAGGCCACACTCAGCGCTGGGCCAGGGGGAGGCTGCACCTTACGCAGGCGGGTAGCATGCCAGCGAGTGCCGTCGGCGAGCCTAAACGAGGCCGGGCCAAGCTGTTTGCTGACCTGGACAGGGTCAGACCAAAACGACTGGAGTTTGTTGTCCCGATGAGGTCGTCGGATCCTGACCCAGTCCGACACAGCGATGACAGGTGGCCTAGCACGTCTGGCCCTGTCGAAACGATCCTTCATCAAGCGCTGGTGTTTGGTGACTGTGGCTTGAACTGGATGGACCGGGGGCTGAGCTAGTATAGGGCGGAGCCTATCGAGAGGCAGCTGGAGCTCCCGCCCCAGCATGAGGGAGGCTGGGGAGACTCCTGTAGTGGCGTGTCGCGTGGCCCGATAATGCAACAGCGTCTGGAGGAGGCTGGTGGTGAGCGTGCACCCTTGTGCCAGGTGGGCCCTGATGCCATTCTTCAGGGTTTGGTTCAGCCGTTCCACCCCCCCGTTCGCAGCAGGGTGGTAGAACGCTGTGCGGATGTGGTGGATCCCTTTACCCACTAGATAGGAGGACAGTTCATGGGAAACCATTTGAGGACCGTTGTCAGTCGTGATCCTCTTGGGCAGGCCCCAACGCGCAAACAGAGCGTCGAGAATGTCGATCAGCACCTTTGCTGTGACCGAGCCCACAGGTGTCACCTCTGGCCACTTAGAGTGGAGGTCGTAGGTCACAACGAGAAAACGCTGGTGATGTGGTACCCCATGCAGCTCGCCGCAGATATCCAGTTGCAGGTGCTCCCAGGGTTGAGATGGCCAGTCCAACGGCTGCATGGGCGGGGGTGGAGCTGGAGCCCTGGTCTTACCACTAAGGAGACAGGCAGTGCAATCCTTGACCAGGGTTTCGAGTTCCCTGTCGATGCCTGGCCACCACACAACCTCACGACAGCGCTGTTTGAGCCTGACTATGCCCAGGTGACCCTCGTGCGCCATAGCAAGGATACGCGCCCGAAGGACACCTGGGACCACAGTGCAGAACCCGCGAGCGACACAGGTGTCATTCCAAACCGACAACTCCTCCCTGATCCTGGAGTAAGTGAGTAGCTCGTCAGGTACTCTTACCGGCCACCCCTGCGTGATGTAGGTTGAGAGTGTAGAGAGGGTGGGGTCATCGGCTGAGGCATCCCGGAGCTCCTTCAGCGACACCGTCTCCTGAAGGGGTGTGTGGAGGAGCTGGACGAGGTCATGCTCAGCCTGGTCCAGTCCGGGGGTCAAGGTTGGGGCAGTGGGTGGGCTGGGGATTGCGCGTGATAGCAAGTCGGCTACCACGTTGTCTCGTCCTGGCGTGAACTGTAGCCGATAGTTGTACTGTTGCAGGCGGTCGGCCCAGCGGTGGAGGCGGAGTGGCTTGTGACCGGTGCCAGACGTGGCCAGGAGGGTGATGAGGGCCTGGTGGTCTGTCCTCAGTGTGAATAGCCGTCCATAGAGGTACATGTGCCAGCGCTCACATGCCCAGAGGCATGCTAGGGCCTCTCGCTCCCCCACCGAGTACTTCTGTTCCGTGGGGCTGAGAGCACGGGAGGCGAAGGCGATCGGTCTCTCCACCCCCCCTTGCAGCTGGGACATCACCGCACCAATGGCTGTGGCAGAGGCGTCGCACGTGACAAGAGTGGGGCTGGCCAGGTCGAAATGCGCCAGGACCGGTGGCGAGGTGAGTTGGGCCTTCAGGAGGCGTACGGCGTCTGAGCAGGCAGACGTCCAGAGCCAGGGCTCGTCATGCTTCAACAGCTTCCGCAGCGGTGTGGTTGTGGCCGAGTACTGTGGCAGGAAACGGAGGTAGTACGCCGTCATGCCTAGAAAGGAGGCCACCTGAGCGGCTGTGGTGGGCTCCGGGACATGATGGATGGCCTCGGTGTTCGAGTGCAGCGGGTACGTGCCATCAGCTGAGAGGCGGAACCCCACAAAGTCGATGGCTGGGGCGGCGAATACACACTTCTCACCATTGAGTGTCAGGTGATGCTTGGCCAATGCACTGAACACACTGTGGAGACGCTCGTCGTGGCTCTCGACGGTGGCCCCGTGAACCACGATGTCATCAAGATAGATGGCCACACCTGGGATCCCAGCGAAAATGGAGGCCATGATCTTTTGGAAGCAGCTGGGGGCGGAGCTTAAACCGAAAGCCATGCGTTTGTAGCGGAAAACCCCTCTGTGAGTGATGAACGCTGTGAGGTTGCGGCTCTCGGGGTGTAGTGGCACTTGGAGGTAACCCTGACGGAGGTCCAGTTTAGAGAACACGCTGGACCCGTAGAACTGGGCGGTGAGCTCCTCTATCGTTGGCAGGGGGTATTTGTCAGGGATGATGGCCTTGTTTACCGCTCTCAGATCCACGCAGATGCGCAGCCCCCCAGACTTCTTCTTCGCCACCACCAGGTTGGAGATCCAAGGCGATGCGTTCACCTGCTCAATGATGTCGCTATCGAGCATGCTCTGTAGTTGAGAGGAGATGTCATCGCGGAGAGCCAGGGGGGAGCGGCGGAGGGGCTGTATAACAGGCATCACTGTAGGATCTAACAGAGGCTGGTGGGCAAAAGTGTCGAGGCAGCCTACACCGCTGAACAGCGCAGGCCACTGTTGCTGCCAGGGGGTGGAAACGGTGTGAATCTCTGAGCCAGCTGTGTCTAGCAGGGTGAAACCGAGGGCGTTGAACAGGTCGAGGCCTAACAAGTTGGTCCCGTGGCGTGCAACGTTGAACCTGAAAGCCGGCAGTGTCCTCTCCCCGTACTTCACAGGCAGCTGAAAAGAGCCCACAATGTCAATCTTAGAGTTGGCATAGCCACGCAGGGTGGTGGAGGGCAACCCCAGGGGCACATGGGAGAAGAACTGTGTATAAGTCGTCAAGTTCACAAGGGACACTGTGGCTCCAGTGTCTAGGAGGAGCGGCAGAGTGACATCACCAACCACCAACGAGCATGTTTTGAATGGCGCTCTTCCTGAGCTGACATTATGGATGACTGTGGTAGGTGACTGGGAAGCTCTAGCTGGGGCAGACCTGCAGACCTTGTGAAAGTGGTTTAGTCTCCCGCAGTTGGAGCAGGTTTTACCACGGGCTGGGCATGTCTGAGCTCTTGAATTGTGTGCAGAAGAGCCGCAATTCCCACACGGCTGGTGTGGCTGGTCGCGTGACCGAGAGGCCAGTAAAATGCTCTCCCCGCCGCTGGTTGCACTCACGTGGAGGAGGGGCACCTGTAGGCTGTGCGCGCCCTCTGCCGGTGAGCTGGGAGAGGCTGAAAAACTAACTGCACATTCTAAAGCTGTTTCAACCTGGACCGCCATGTTCAGAGCTGCTGATAATGTAAGTTCATCATTTTCCAGTAACAGTCTTTCCCTAATCTTGTCACAGTTCGTGTGCAAGATGAGTTGGTCTCTTATCATCTCGTTCTGCAATGCCCCGAACTTGCATAAGCTCGCCAAGCCCCGCAGATCAGCCACATACTGTGTCACTGTCTCACCTGTTCGTTGGTGTCTTCGTCTGAATATGACGCGGCGGAGAAGAGCGCTTTGTGGAGGGGCGAAGTGTTCCTTCAATAGTTCCACAGCGTCTGTGTATCTCGCCGCAGTGCCAAGAGTTCCAAACACGCGCTGACCCTCCGTTCCCAGGCAGTGCCGCAGCAGCGCGCATTTCCTCTTGTCTGATACATCCTCCAAACCGGCGGCTAGGATATATGTTTCGAAAGAGGAAATCCAGCGGCCCCACGGAATCGGTGGTTCTGCCGGGACTGCTAGGAAAGGAGGGGGTGTTGGTAGAGAACAATCAGCCATCGCTCGTCGCCAATGTTGTGTTCAATAATGGAGACTGAACTCAGAGCTTCAAGTTGGAACGTGTACTCCATTTAATCAAACACGAGTCTAACACAAAACGTAATACGGCACATGTCGTAAAGCCCAAACTGTCGTAAACACAGACGTAACACTGGTTTCCCTAATTACCATTACAAACAGTGTACAAAAAAGGCACGCTCTATTGGAGCCACAGCACGCTCATAAAGCCACACATAGAAGCACGCTCATATCGAGCCACAGCATAACCATACGGGCCGACACGAGGCCAAAGGACACCACACAACTCCACTACAAGGGGCGGTCAGCAAGACCGGGTGCTCACCACTACACGGCAGCGAATGTTCCTGCGTTCGCGCTACAATATTGTGCCTACATGCTCGATTGTTATTATTATGTAATATAGGCGTCTTGTATGTGAGATGGGCCGTGTAGCTATGTGGCATGACACGGAAATAAATCATGCATGCAGTAATTCGTAGATCTAGTAATGTGTATAGTGGCAGCTGTGGGCTAGGTGTAGTGGCTGGCTGATGGTCATCTTCATATATTGCCCTTGACTGTCAAACCGTTAAAATAGATGATTGCTCCATCCACAATTGAAGATGTCAGGTTGACTGGTTGACAAGTTATGAGGTTTTCGTCATCCATTTCATCCATTCAGGTTACCGGTAAATTACATACACGTACAGACTAAGTAGAGTAAATATTAATTTTGGGTTGCCAGATGTCCGGTTTTCAGTGGACAGTGTCTATACAACGTGTGTACAAATTGGCTGGTCATTCAGTCGTGCTAGATTAGAAATCTGGCAACCCTGTGCTATCGTAGATCTTTGAGTAAACTAATATAATATATATAGTATAATATATATTATAAGTATTAATAACGTTACTTGCTCAAAGATTTACGATAGCCTTTTTGGCTGCACAGTACAAAATACAAATAACAACAATGATAATACTTTTTTAGTAATATTTTATTCACATGTAAATATATGCCATCATGTTAAATAACTTAATACCCTCCCTAAAGCACGTATTTCATCAAAAACAAAAACAACATATTCATAAGAATGCAGGTATGCAAAGTTATAGATAAGTTCACTGAAAAAGCTTAATGTCAAGCCTTGACAACACTATATTTGTACTTTGAAATTGCATGTATGTTACACTAATGTTTTTCAAACTACTGTTACAATTAATTTGGTTCCGTTTGTATTGGAAACTGTTATTAAACAGTTTATAAGAGTACAGTAACGTAATAGACTAGTGTTTTGATGCTAGCTCCGAAATGTTAGCTAGCCAGCTAGCCACCTCTTTGTTTGTGAGCCAGGGCCAGCCAGGTAGAAACAAACAACTGTTACAATTAATTTGGTTCCGTTTGTATTGGAAGCTGTTATTAAACAGTTTATAACAGTACAGTACCCTAATAGACTAGTGTTTTGATAGTGTAACAGGTTAAGGAAGGAGTCATATTTTTGTAACCTTTCATTTTATATTTTGTGGTTAGGTAAGTTTTATTTAACCACAATCTGGTGTTGTTCATTGTAAGTTGTAGGTATTGGGAGATGTGTGTGTAATTGCGCCCCTAGGGGGCAGTGGTGGCTATAGGTTGCATTTTCTGCGTTTCTCTCTCAGTCTAAATTCTATGAGACGGAGAGAGGTACGTGTCTACAGCAGTGAAATGTAAACTTATAATCTACCTATCATAACTTTAATTTGAGTGCACATGAGAAGTTGTACATGCATTTAAGGACGAGTGCACATAAATTCTGTCATGTTGTATCGAAAACATAGGTGTTATGAGCGTTTTAGAGACTTTAATTTAGCTAACCTCGTGGTTAATTTTTCTGTATGCTAGCGCTCATCACTGTGTCAGCTAGCGCTCGTCACTGTTCTCTGTGTCAGTTAGCTGAAATGTTCAGTTGTCCTTTTTTGTGCTAGGTTGACTCGTGCTGAGAAGACACCTACATGTTTTGATGTTTCATTACAGCATTATTTTTGTGTGCATTGTACAAGTATGTTGCTACTCCCAATACCGGGTTCAAAATATAATGTGTTGAAATGTTTTCTTTTGTTCAATGTTCAATGGCACTGAACTGCTAGATGTAAAACATGCATTTTGTATCATACATGTCACTGTATGCGAGGGGAACGTGATTAGTGAAAAGAAGGTGGTTTATTTAATGTTGTAAAATGTAAAAGCCAAAATCTAAATATTTTCTGTTTATTATTATTACTATTAGAGCTCAGTCTAAATTCTATGAGACGGAGAGAGGTTGACTCGTGCTGAGAAGACACCTACATGTTTTCATGTTTCATTACAGCATTATTTTTGTGTGCATTGTACAGATTAAAAGTGACTAAAGTACACATCAGCGTCCTGTCATCGGTCAGCACAGAACACAACGCAGGTAGTCGACTCGAGACAGACCGAGCCGGTTACAGTGGTGCCGTGACCCGGATATCTTCGCTCCAGATCATCGCCAGGGTGATCGCCGGTGGTTGCTGGGAAAAGTTGGAACCTCTTCGGAACGTTGATGAGTACTTGGTCCACTGTTGATGTGTATATCGTGTAACTCTTAAATGCCTCTATCTCACTTAGTATAATTTCACATTGTGATTTATTTTTTTATATTAGCATTTGTTAGTAATTCCTATATTATATTACCATAGTCATTTTAATTAATTAATAATTTTGCCATTTAGCAGACGCTTTTATCCAAAGCGACTTACAATTTACGAATTACAGGGACATTCCCCCTGGAGTAACTGAGGGCTAAGTGCCTTACCCAAGGGCACACTAGTAGTGGTGTGGCTTCAGGCGGGATTTGAACTCACAACCTTCCGATCACAAGTCCAACTCACTATCCACTAGACCACCACTACCTGTATAGTCTAATACATCACAACTTTTACAAAAATGACTGATGGTAAGGATGTGCAGACACCTCTTAGCCGTGGAAACGCTGCTCTGGTAACCCTAGGAAGGGGCAGGCTAATGAGTAGGTTGGAATGCACACCAGTTAAAGGTGCTGGTGCACTAGGCAAACCTGTACTCTCGTCCACACACTTACACACTGACGCACCGCACATGCCTAGGTTAGAGGATGATCCAGACATTGGGAGCGGTGTTAGTCCAGTGCGCGGCCCTGTATCCTCATACACTCACACGCACACAGATGAACATTCTCCACATCAGCCAATGTCTAGCCCTGATGCGAGTTCCTCAGACCTAGGGAATCTCATTACACAATTAGCATATGAAATAGGACAGAACATTGCTAGTCAACTAAACAGGTCTATTGGTAGCGCAGATAGCCAAACAACTCCTACTCCTACACCTAGCCTGAATTTAGGACATAGACATTCTGACTTGAACATGACTGGAGTAAAGTTAGTGATGAAGACAGATGTCAGAGACCCACCGTACTCTAGCAGATTTTTATAACACTCTTCCTCTAGCTGGAGAAAGTCCCATGGACTACTGGATACGCTTGAATAAGGCTGTGGATGTCGCGGATGAGTGTCTGAGAAGGCAGGGGCGAAACATTGAGGACCCCTCTCATGAAGTCACAATGATGCTGGTGAAACACTGCCCTGACCCCGCTCTTGCAAGTGTCCTAAAGTACAAAACGTCAGAGAAGTGGACAGCAAATGAGATTCAGGAACACCTCATCGAACATCAGAGAGAGGTCAGAACAAAGTCCCAAGCCAAATCTTACCAGCCAAAGAACATTGGTGCACATGCTCAGACTTCAGCGATAGAGACAGTCACTGCTAACACAACCGACCTTATCTGCTACCCGAAGTCAATGGGGCCCTCATCCTCTCCTCAGACCGAGAGCGTCTGCGTCCAGTCTCTCATTGGCTTGTTGAACCGTGTGCTGGAGCAGAAGGCCCAGACAGCAGCAGTCGCTCCACCCAGCAGGGGGCCAGTAGCCATTGTTCAGAGTAGATGCAGAGTCTGTCAGTCTGCGGAACACTCAACTACTGTGCACTGTAGACAGGCAAACCTCTGTATGGGCTGTTACCAACCCGGCCACTGGAAGAGGGAGTGCCAACAGCGCCGGCCAAGATTTAACACTCATCCACAACCACAGCCACAGCTAGCTCAAGCACGGCCTGAACAAGAGCGAAGTGGAGCAGGTTTAAACTAGATGGCTCACATATGGAGAGGGGATGTGTGAGCGTTAAAGAATCGACCCTTGAAGAAGGTGAAGAATTAAAGGAGATGTATGTAAATGTTTGTAAAGCAAGGTCTGATGATTGTACAGTAATTGTTCAGAATATTCACACAGTTGAGACCTTCAGTGAGTTATTCCACGCACCAGTGACAGTTAACGGCCGCGCTCAGTTGCAAGGGCTCCTCGATACAGGGTCAATGGCCTGCACCATAAGTGAAGAGGCAGAGGAGAGACTGTTATCAGACAGCGTCCTGACCCAACAGCAAGAACTCCCACAGCGCATCATCCTTGTTGGCTGTGGAGGAGTACAGGTGAGCCCTAAGTGCATGTACGACATGGAATTGATGCTGTATGGGGCGAAGTGCACGGTCCCAGTCCTCGTGGTCGCTGGCCAGAAAGACGATATCATCGTAGGCACCAACATGCTGAAATATGTGCTGCACCAGCTGAAAAATGAGAACAACTACTGGACACTTATCTCGCGAAACACACAGGAGTCTTCAGATGGCGAACAGTTTTTGGAGATGATGGCAAGTCTCATGAGATGGAGGGGTGAAGATGTGCCGGAAAAAGTAGGGACAGTGAAGCTAACCCAGGCGGTGACTCTCCTCCCCAAACAAGAGTACCTACTGTGGGGTAGACTGCCAAGTAATGTGCCCAAGTCACCTGGGAGCACGGTTATTGTGGAGCCTACCACCTCCAGGTGTGTGCCTCGGGGCATTATGGTGGGGAGAGTGGTCACACCAATGTGGGGAGATGGCTGGACCCCGATGAAAATCACGAACATCTCCGACAAACCACTCACCCTTAGAAGGAACAGCAAGCTGGCAGACGTCTCTCCTTGTGTCGCGGCTGAAGACTTCACACTGTTCCAGGGTTCCTCTCAGATTGACAATGGCTCTGTCAAAGTAACTGATGTGAAGAAGGACAACAACACTGACCTGAAAGACAGGCTGCAAAAGTCTGGGCTTGGAAACGTCGACATTGACAAATGTGAAGCGAGCCCCTCCACCAAGCTCCAACTCGTGGCATTGCTTGAGAAGTATCAAGATATATTCTCAAAGCACAATCTACAGTAGACTGTGGAGAAGCCAAGGGATTTGTGCATAGAATCCACCTCACTGACGACCGTCCCTTTCGTCTTCCGTATCGTAGAGTGCCGCCAGCACACTATCAAAAGCTGCGCCAAGTTCTCACAGAGATGGAAGAGCAGGGAATCATACGGAAATCAATGAGCGAATATGCTTCCCCACTCGTGATGGTTTGGAAGAAGAATGGAGATCTTCGCATATGCACAGATTTTCGATGGCTGAATGCGAGAACCACCAAGGATGCTCATCCTTTGCCTCATCAATCGGACTGCTTGGCTGCCCTTAGCGGTAACGCTGTTTTCAGCACCATGGACCTCACATCAGGTTTTTATAACATGTCCATGCACGAGGAGGACAAGAAATATACTGCCTTCACAACACCGCTAGGCCTGCACGAGTATAATAGAATGCCGCAGGGGCTTTGCAACAGTCCGGCGTCTTTCATGAGGATGATGCTGAGTATTTTCGGTGATCTAAACTTTAGTAGTCTCTTGTGCTACTTGGATGACCTCCTGATTTTTGCCCCCGATGAACAGCAGGCCCTCAGCAGGTTGGAAGTTGTTTTCCAGAGATTGCGGGAGCACAACCTGAAGTTGAGTCCGAAGAAGTGCCATCTGTTAAGGAAGTCCGTGAAGTTCCTCGGACACATTGTTGGCGGTGACGGTGTTGCAGTTGACCCGGAGAAGGTTGAGCTCATCGCCAACATGTCGAAGGGGGCTTTGATGGAAGATGATTGCTGCACTCCTTCAGTTCGCAGAGTGAAGTCGTTCCTGGGAATGGTATTTTATTACCAGCACTTCATACCAAATTGCTCCTCCATCGCAAAACCCCTGTTCGCCCTCACAGCTGGGCAGAAACGGAGAGGAAAGGCCGGAAAGTACACTCAGAATCCAGGAGTCTACAGAAAGCTCAGACCTGCAGACTGGACCCCTGACTGCGACTCTGCCTTCGCCAGCCTTAAGGAGAAGCTCCTGAACTGTGCGGTCCTCACCCATCCAGACTTCTCTAAGCCCCTGGTTCTGTCCATTGATGCGTCTCTCGACGGCCTTGGGGCAGTTCTGTCGCAGATACCAGAAGGGGAGACGAAGGCACGCCCGATCGCCTTTGCGAGCAAGACCCTTTCTGGCTCACAAAAAAGGTATCCTGCCCACCGCCTCGAATTCTTGGCACTCAAGTGGAGTGTTTGTGAAAAATTCAGCCACTGGTTAAAGGGCCACACTTTTACAGTGGGGACCGACAATAATCCTTTAACTTATATAATGACAAAACCAAAACTTGACGCTTGCGAACAAAGGTGGGTGGCAAAGCTTTCCCCATACACATTCAGTATCAAACACATTCCTGGAGTGAAGAACATTGTGGCGGATGCCCTAAGTAGAGATCCTTTTGCTAAGTCAGTGAGCCAAAGGCTGATCAGTGAGCCGTATGAAGGTCTTTTGGCTGAAGCAGAGGGAACAAAGGAGGAGAAAGTCCAGGATCTCTTCCGTTTAAAGGTCCAGTGTCTCCGGGCAGAAGATGCAGGTTGCTGTGTGACCAAGGACACCACTCAAGACGGGCTGACCGGCAGTCAAGAGCCATCGCATGTGAGATCTGCGTGTGAAGCTCACATAGAGTGGGAAAAGGGAGCAGAGATAAGAGCGACGCAGTTTCTCAAGGCTTTTCCCCAGGCGGTGCCCTCAGAACAGGACACACTTCCAGCCCTCTCCATCGGCGAGCTTAGGCAAAGCCAGGAAATGGATCCAGTCATCAAGGAGGTCCTGCCGCTGATTCAGAGGGGTGAGCCACCACCTAGGCGAGGGAGAAGTAGGTTAGCTCCTACAGCCCAGACACTGTGCAAGCAATGGCATCACCTAAAGGTCCAGGACGGAGTTTTATATAGGGTGACCAAAGAACCATTAAGCGGAGAAAAGAGGTTTCAGTTTGTGCTGCCTAATAGCTTGAAGGCCAAGGCTCTTGCTGGTGTGCATGATCTTGCTGGGCATCAAGGGCAAGCTAGAACAGCACATCTCGCCCGACAGCGCTTCTTCTGGCCGCAGATGGGAAGAGACATCAAGGAGTATGTGAAATGCTGCCAACGCTGTATCCTTGCCAAGACCCCTGAACCAGCTGCCCGGGCTCCCTTGGAGAGCATTCGCACATCGGCACCCATGGAACTGGTGTGCATTGATTTTTGGAGTGCTGAGGACAGTGAACAAAGATCTGTCGATGTGTTGGTCATAACAGACCACTTCACAAAATTGGCTCATGCGTTCCCCTGCGTCAACCAAACTGCAAAGCAAATAGCGAAGAAGTTATGGGATAATGTGTTCTGCATCTACGGTTTTCCAGAGTGAATACATTCCGATCAGGGAGCCAATTTTGTAAACTCATTGCCTAACTCCTCAGCCTCACAGGGATTACAAAGACACACACAACAGCATACCATCCCATGGAAAATGGGCAAACCGAAAGGTTCAATAGGACGCTTGGCAGTATGCTGCGTGCCCTACCGCTAGCAGCCAAACAACACTGGGCCCAACAGATACAGACCTTGACCTTTGCTTACAACGCCACCATTCATGAAATGACTGGATATCCTCCATTCTACTTGATGTACGGTCGAGTCCCTAGACTCCCGGTAGATATGGTCTTTAAACAAGTCCTGAAAGATCCAGTCGTGGTGAATTACAAGACTTATGCAGAGAAGCTGATGGCGAACCTCCATGTGGCTGCCGGCATAGCTCAGCAGCATGCGAGGAAAGAACAGCAACATCAAGCTGACGGCTACAACAAGAGAGTCCGTGGAACCCACTTGAACGTTGGCGACCGAGTTTTGTTGGCCAATAAAACGGAGAGAGGGAAGAGGAAACTAGCGGACAAGTGGGAGCCCACCATGTATACCATCATAGACCGGAAGCCTCAGACTCACGTTTACCGAATTAGGGATAAGAGTGGGAAGATCAAAGTCGTCCATCGGAACCTGATGTTGGACGTGAGCTTCTTACCTGTCCCAGAACAGGATGGAGATGCCTCAGATGTGGATAGTGAGTTCCAACCTCCGTCTGTTGATGCTTTGAGTGGCCTGGCAGTAGACTCTTCGGAGGACCGTACCTGTTCGTGGTTGAATGCGTCATCTGATGCTGTGTGTGAGTCAATGGGAGACAATGATGAGTCCGAGGTGGAGAACGGGGGACCCCATTCTCTGTCCAGAGACTCTGCTCAACTGACACCCACGAGAACCCAGTCTGACAAGGTCAAAGGTCAAGAGGAAAAGGAAGACTCACCTGTGAGAGACTTACCTGGCTCCAGTGTGCCTCCTGCCTCGCACATGACCGATACTGACTCTGACTTCCCATTTGATGCTCCTGACTTAGGCCAAACCGAGTCCACTCATGTCACCTCACCTGTTACTATGACCAATAGTCAGACACCCACACAAGCACAGGGGCCTGAGATACAGGTAGTCAGGACACGTACAGGCAGGGTTGTTAAGGCAGTTAATCGCTTGATAGAGAACATGGCGCAAAAACCAATCGCTAAGGGTTTTGTTGAAGGGATCAATAGAAGGTCACTGTCCTTACGCACCTTGTTTTAGATGGGAAATACTTAAGTGCTGTGGTATGCTTCTTTTCTTTTATCACATGTAGTATGACTTGAGTAATGAGATGTTCATATATGGGAAGGAAAGTGTGCCAAGATATTATGTGGTGTAAAAGGCATCATATTCACTAGAAGAGGCAATAGTCTGATCAACTACTGTTTTTCTTTCAACTTACTTTGTAAGTAGCTTCATATGCTGTGTATGGCAAAGTCCCCAGGGTTATCTTGGACCAAGTGAACATGAGCCTTGTTTTGTATCTTTTGTTTCTTTTCCTACCCTCTACGCGTTGAAGGATTTTGGTGAAATTAAAGAGGGGTGAATGTAACAGGTTAAGGAAGGAGTCATATTTTTGTAACCTTTCATTTTATATTTTGTGGTTAGGTTTTATTTAACCAAAATCTGGTGTTGTTTATTGTAAGTTGTAGGTATTGGGAGATTTGTGTGTAATTGCGCCCCTAGGGGGCAGTGGTGGCTATAGGTTGCATTTTCTGCGTTATGTTGATCCTCTTGTGATGTCCTGGAAACGAACACATAAGCACTCCGAACAGCTGTCAGCGTCTTTTGTTGCTATAGGAAACCACTACTCTGTCTGCTTGCGATTGATCAGCTGTCAGCAGTGTTATTACGGGTACGTTCGTAAATGCACGAACGGTCAGTTCGCTCGGGCAAAACCGTGTTTTCAGTCAGAGCGCCCATCTCTGAGCGCTCCCAGAGCACAGAGCTCTGAACTTTGGAACTTTGTTAAGGTTTGATATGTTTTGATATGAGAAATTCGAACTAAGTGGTCAGTTTATGAAAATAATACCTTAGAATACTAATAAATATTAAAATAAATAGCCCCCTAGCGTTTGCCGCCATATTGTGACACCACCGCCCCAAAGTCCAATAAAAAATGAATAAATATTACCATCATAAAACAGCAATTTGGCGAAATGCAACACCAGCACACTTAAAAAACTAACAATGTTAGTTGTAATGTACAGTTCTGCAGCCTACTGTTTGTTCTGCATCGGACATGTGTGAAATTGCTGCTGTTCCGTAGCAGTCTGTTTGTATTCTCTGATGTTGTCTAAGTTTGTTCAACACTCAGAAACAGCATTTTTATTCACATTCACATGGCTTTTCTGCTCTCTGGTAAACTAATGATATTCCAACTGCCCAGTTAAATCAAATCTATTATTTGGCATTCATTGACATGCTTTTTAAATGATATAAGACAGAATATTAGTCAACGTTAATATTCAGGGAAGAAAATAAGGCTTTTTTTTTATGGGGGGCGGTAATAGACCTGGATAATGGACAGGGGGGCGCTGGCCCCAAAATGGTTGAGAACCACTGCGGTAGAGGAAAGTAGTGATGAGGGGAAACGAAGCTTTCGACGCAATTGTGTCGGAAAAAGTGTCGATCTATCGATGCAGTCGGTACAGCAGCTCCACAGTGCCATCTGCTGGTCAGGTCAGGGTATGGCGGCTGTATCGACTGATTCACAAGTCAGGTATTTGAGGCAAAATACAATAAGCCCACCGTCATCTGCGATGTCTTGTTCAATAAAGGTGCTGTGACAAACTGTGTCGATGTGTATGTAGCCATATATGTGGTCTTAAATGTTGGTGTGTCTAGTAGACTATAATAAATACATATATTAATAAATAAATAAATGCAACTGTTGTGTCCATTTCTGATATGAATAGAATAGAATTTGCCCTGGAGTAATTGTAGTACTCAGGAGTGTGATTTAAACCAATCCCTTGCCAAGCCAAAGCCTGCTTTTTTGATGAACCTTGTTTTGTCGAGTAACGTTTTTTTCTCTCCTGTTTCTTGTTGCTTGGGGGTTCCTCTTCAAAATACAGGAGTCAATGCACTTATAACACACATGCAAAATATTTTGTGAAAGAGACAAAAAGACAAAAGAATACGTTATGTGAATGAAGGTAAGTAATAAGATATGAGTAGCTCTCGGCCACTTACATTTTTTCAAAGTAGCTCTCAGATGAAAAAAGGTTGGAGACCCCTGATTTATGCTGATACATGCCTGCCATCTAGTGGACATTTAAGGGTAGGACCAGGTAGGGGGATATTGCTTGTAACTAACACAATCCTCATTCCTTCCCTCTCTCTAACCTAATCCCATAGTAACCTTCATAATTCAGTTTTAGATATGTATTTTCTTTATGTGGCTAACACAACTCCAATTAAACTGCTTCATGAAGTTAAAGTTAATACATTTATAGTAATAATCACTTTAATAGTAATTACTTTGTTGTTTAGTATCAGGGAGGGAGGGAGAATGTATGACCATCTTTCTTCAGTAGGCCTACCATTTCTAGCTCATGTATATTTCTAATGATTCCTTATATGTCTTGTTATGATTCTTGTATATGATTCTTATTATGATTACATTTCTATTGGGATATTGCCTCAGGCATAGCTGTAAACATGCTTAGCTACTATATTTGTTGCTGTAATCGCAGTTGCTTCTAGCTATGATATTGTTAAGACCACTTATCTAGTTACACAATCTTCAGCATAACAAGTTCATAAGATATGAAAAATGCACAAGCAAAAGGAATGCAATCCAAATTATTTAATTTTTAAGTTTTGATGCATCCTCTGGAGGCGTCGTCACAGCCGCCACTGTGCCGGGCACTAGAGACGGGAGAGAGAGTTCATATGAGCTTCACCAGGCCTATAGCTACAGAATAGAATACTTTATTAGTTTAGTTAGTATGTCCTTGGTCTATGTGTTCTATGTGTTGACTTACCTCTGCTGTGTCCATCGTCGTGAAGACGGTTACTGGGGGGACGGAGGCCGTCTGCCTGAATAGCAGCTCAGCAGCCCAAGGCTCTTCACAGATGTGAGCATCCTCTGGAGGCGGGAACGCTTCTGTTTCTTTGAAGCTCCGCTCTCCTCACAAGGCGTCATCTCAGCTGTCACTGGGCTGGCCGCTAGAGAGAGGAGAGTTCATATGAGCTTCACCAGGCCTTAGCTACAGAATAGAATACTTCATTAGTTTGGTTAGTATGTCCTTGGTCTATGTGTTCTACATGTTGACTTACCTCTGCTGTGTCCATCGTCGTGGGCAACCTCGATGCCCTCCTGTCCTAGGGCTGGAGGCTGGACACTTATCTTCATATCCTCCTGTCCTTGAGCTGGAGGCTGGACACCATCCTTGTTGGTCCTCCTGTCCTGGGGCTGGAGGCTGGACACCAGCCTGGTTGGTCCTCTTGCACTATATCAGTTGTTACAGAAGAAGAATCAATGACAGAACATATCTCTTAAAACCCCAGTATTCCTACAACAACAATGCATAGCTTGTCTGTTGTTTTACGATAAACTGGTAAGACTTTACCTTTACATTACATTTCCTTAATGTGAAATTATGTGGAATGTGGCTCTCTTATAAATTCACTGTATATTTCTTTTTTACCTTGCGCTTCACCATTGAACAGAATTTCCTGAATTTCCCTTTCTTCTTCTTCTTCCCACTAGCATCCCTGGCTTGGCTCCTCTCCTTCTCCAGGTCGGAGTTGTCACAGATAAGGCTCCTCTTCTCCTGCTCCATAACATGGACTTTTCTTTTGAGGTCTCTCTCTCTCTGTCTGCTTTCCTCCAGCTCCCTGTCAAGCACCTGAGCCTTCTCAGCTGCCGCCAGCTTGTCCTCCAGGGCCTCTTTCTGCAGGGCCTTGATGTGGTCCTCTGCCTCCCTGGTGGCGTTGGCGGTCTCCAGGAGGGTCGCCTTGACCCCGGCCAGGCTCCCCTCAGTCTCTCGCTGGGCAGCGAGGGCCTGGCTGTTCTCCTTCTCCAGGTCGGAGTTGTCACAGACGAGGCTCCTCTTCTCCTGCTCCATAACGTGGAGTTTTTGTTTGAGGTCGCTCTCTCTCAGTCTGCCTTCTTTCACCTCCTCCCTGCAAAGGACCAGAGCCTCCTCTGCTGCCTCCTTGTCCTCCAGGGCCTCACTCTGCAGACTCTTGTCCTCTGCAGTGACGGTCTCCAGGAGGGCCTGGTACTCCAACAGGGCCCTCCCCTTCTCCTCCTCCTCCGCCTGCACACGCACACACATCCGGGCCACACAAGACATTTTGGGGGTCTCATCTTCGTCAGGCTTCTCCTCCTGGGTATTGGCCTCAGAGGCCTCGTCACCCGAACAGACCTGCAGGAGCAGAACAGAGGAGGTGTGGCATCATTCATGGCTACATGGTTACACAACACTGGTATAACTGCAGGGACGTGTGTGCTAATAGTGATGGTTACACTTAGAGTAATAGGTCTGTCCTCCTTCAGCCTAGCAGCCTCCTCTAGCCGCCTAGCAGGTTGCCGAAGCGTCCTGTTTCTCATGGCTACAATATAAAAAACCTTCAGCTTAGCAGCCTCCTCCCTCCGCCTAGTAGCCTGCTGAAGGCGTGCCTTCTGCTCATGCTTCCTTCTTGTCGTTCTTGAGCTATCGTTATACATGGCTACAATATGAAAAACAAGGAAGAGAATGTGAAATTACGTATTTTAGATTTATATATTATTATTATATAATTACTTGTCCCCTAGTCATTTCTCAAAACCAACAAACTAAACTGTCAACTTCTATGACGTCTTGCCGCAAGGCCTTCTGGGACCTATTCTTAGTCAATACAACAGAAATGTACACAAACAATGTACACACACAAGTAAATGTACACACACAAGTAACAGTGGTACATCGCTACGAACGTCTAAACACGCCACTACAGGAGTCTCCCCAGCCTCCCTCATGCTGGGGCGGGAGCTCCAGCTGCCTCTCGATAGGCTCTGCCCTACACTAGCTCAGCCCCCGGTCCATCCAGTTCAAGCCACAGTCACCAAACACCAGCGCTTGATGAAGGATCGTTTCGACAGGGCCAGACGTGCTAGGCCACCTGTCATTGCTGTGTCGGACTGGGTCAGGATCCGACGACCTCATCGGGACAACAAACTCCAGTCGTTTTGGTCTGACCCTGTCCAGGTCAGCAAACAGCTTGGCCCGGCCTCGTTTAGGCTCGCCGACGGCACTCGCTGGCATGCTACCCGCCTGCGTAAGGTGCAGCCTCCCCCTGGCCCAGCGCTGGGTGTGGCCTCTTCCACAGTCTTGCCAGCCGCACGGTTGGATGAAGCAGCAACCCCGGCCTACCAGGCTCAGCCCCAAGGCGTGGAGCCGCCACCAGTGGCTGTGGCTGCACCAGAGCCACGTCTGGTTCGAGCACGCAACAGGCCCGATCACTTGCGTGACTACATGACTGAGTATCACACCTAGGTTGTGTGAGGGGGGGGGGAAATGTTACGTCTGTAGTTTTACGACAGTTTGGACTTCACTACAGTGCCGTGTTGTGTTATGTGTTAGGACGACTTACGTTAGTTGGTTAACACGATGTTGAATAAATGGAGTACGCTCCGACTTGAAGCTCTGAGTATCAGTCTCCGTTATTGAACATATCAGGGTCTACACGCTAGGCTTCTCCACCAAATAATAATAAGACATTAGACTTATAGAGCGCTTTTCTAGACACTCAAAGACGCTTTACAAACTGAAAAGATTGAGTAGTAAAATAAAAAGAAGATGACTAAATCTAAATCTAAGTGTCTTTGTAGGACAATCTACTCTGTACTGCAAGTATTTCTAGATTTCGTGCGGCGAACAAGCAACGCCAGCGTCCTCTCTCGACTGGCATGTTTTGAAAAGTGAAAAGTCTTACTCGTATGATCAATGTAATGTTAGCTAGCTACCTCTAAACATGGATTTGGCTGGGCATAAATTAATTAATTTGTGGTGGTAAACACAGTCTGACTATCTTATCTGTCTGGTTAACTTATCCTGTGTTATAGGTGTATATATATCTGCCCATTGAATATTGGGCCACTTGCTAATGTCATCTACCCACTCAGTAATAGCACACGGATCTGGGAGTCGCCGACCATTTGACAGAGACTGCGGTTACATGCACACCATAAGCCGCTTAATACCGGCGTTTGCTCAATGAGCGGCTTATTGAGCATAGACCGCTTATGGTGTGCATGAAACCGCAGTCAGAGTTAGTTTAGTTTAAGTAGCATTCCCAACTTTGTGCGACTGCGAATTAGAGGTGATTCGCATCGAGTTTATGTGAATGAAGCTGTTTCCATTAAATTTCTCATGCGAATCAGAATGTTTTATGGAAACGCACCTGTTGATATCTGAAAAGTTGAAGAAGATATGCATATTTCAATGTTGGTACATTCCAAATCAACTAACAGAGAAAATGCCTTTCAAACTTTTCATACTTTTCACAGGCAGGTAATGGCCAGGTAATGGATTGGAACAATATCTCGTTAACTCCGACCACTCCCCCAGATTTGTTTGTTTAAAGAATAAATATGGGAGTTTAATATTACATTTGTATGGTGCCACTCTGTTGTGTTGTGATTGGTAGCACTGGGACTTTTAAACAGGGATTGTAATGTTAGTAGCCTAATTAAAGTATACAATGGGTAGTGGAGACAGAAATGGTAATAAAAAGCACAAAATGGTGCATACAAATTGACCAGAATGCAGGGAATTAAGTGTTAAATTCTCAAAATTGTGCCACCCATGCAAAACTAGGTGCCACCACTGGGCCACCCCAGTGAAAAAGGTCTGGACACGCCACTGTGTGCAACAAAAATTGCACGCCGTGTGCATTGGCCTTTAGCGCAAAACAATCTGACAGTAAATGACCCTAATATTCTACAATGCCAATTGATGTTTGGCTTAGGGGGGGAAATAAAACATTCTATGTTTAAACTATGTAGCCTAATTTGCAGAATAGATGGTAGAAATATAGACCTAATTAAATTGACCATTATGGTCAACATTATTTAATCAGGTCTATTCTTCCTACCATGTATAATACAGAAACCTACCGCTAGGGGGCAGGTCAGTACCTTCATACAAACAAACCTTGCACAAATTACCCGCTGGAGGGAGGCTTTCAGAGACGATTGGAAATCTGTTAAATGATTAGAAGAATAGGACATTAACTCCAAAGAAAATTACATTTATAGTGATAATGATTGTGTAATAAATTACATTCTATACATGGGAGTAGATATTGTAGGCTACAATACATAAATACACACAGGCGAACTTTATTCGTCTATAATTACAATTATTACAAGGTTATTATTATTATTGTTGTTATCATAGTTTATTATGATGATGATGTTGTATTACTATATAACCTACGGAATCAGGCAATGTGCATAATCATCGTATATATATATATATATATATATATATATATATATATATATATATATATATATATATATACAGTATATGATATCATACCATAGTCCTACAACATCTTGTCAGAATCGTCTTCCAAATGTAGATTTCCAGTGAAAATAATATGTAAAACGTTTGAAATGGCATTGCACAGTGCACAGTATTACAGCCCATGAGCCCATAAACTTGACCCCTGACCCTTACGCATTGTTATAGGGGTTGTATTAGGTGCTCATGGGCAATTCAGAAGAGGTCACTCAATTATGTCTAAGTCTGTACGGACCTGTTAAAGCTGGTTAAAACAGGCTACAATTAACTATTATTTATAGATTATTGGACCCCTGTCCCGTGATATTATTATTGACCGGATTGTTTAGTTTGAATCAACTTAGTTGTCTAGTAGACCTACAACTAAGTCATTTTCAATAAAAGACCAAATCGTTAGCCTCATAGCATAATTGCCTAAGTCATGCTTCACTTGTGGTCAGGCGAGCCATCTTTGTATGTAGTGTAAAAAGTGAGAGATTTGGGCAGATAAAGATTTTGGAATGTAACGAGCATTCTGATAGGCTGGTGGCATAGAGGCAATAATGCACAGTGAATCAGCAGTGTTAGGAGAGTAGAGTTAGGCAGATATCTCAATTTGGCCAAAATATGATTTTTTTTGCTATTATGCTATTATTCTATGCGATTATGCTATGAGGCTAACGAAATGTAACTGTGCATTTAGACCTATTGCTATATGAATATCAGCTATTTAAAGGCTGTATTTTATTAGCCTGTGGGTCATTTTAGATGTGTAGGCAAAGTTCAACTTATAGCAGAGCTCAAATAAACACTATTGCAAAAACACAATTTCATCAAGACATTGTATTTTAAGAAATCGGTTTTGTCGTCGGCTTTCGCAACAGTAACGTATTCACAGGTAGAGGTAGGCCTATCTCTTCATTCGAAAATGAACTCGTCCTGTTTTATTCCAGTCGCACGCACGTTTCTTTCACACTAGAATACTACTGTGCCTTTATGCTTTTGGGTCCGCACACAAGTGTAGGAGCATTGCTGTTGTCTGAGCATTCATTCATTCTACACAGAAAAGAAAAGGGGTCGGCTACTACTATTATTGAGACGCGACCTATAAGATAGGCTACCCCCAAATGGAGTCCAAAGTTTATTTCAGAGGGCCCAAATAAATCACAAAGGTTTTTAAATCTAGACAATTGATGGCAGCTAGATTGAAATTAAGTGCAATACTGAAACACAACTGTGAACATTTCAAACCTGCAAACGGCGACACTTTAAATGAATGTGCAATAACACTATGTGCAATATGACAACCCTACATAAGGTTCAGAGAATAGGAAATGTTAGAATAGGTATAGCCTAGCATAGAGTACAGCACAGTGTTTTATTTGTATAGTATAGTATAGTGGATAGTGTATATAGCCTTTATTTATGTAAACCAGCTCTTTTCCCTTCTTGTTTTTAGTTTTTTTCCTACCAGGGGAGCCACCCCTCCCAAATTTCGTTGTTTGGTACCTGTACTATATTAATGACAATAAAGACCATTCATTCAAATGTTCTCTTTGCAGTCAGTTAACCAACACATATATCACTGCTTGTATCTTAATGTTTAGTTGTTATCACCTCTGGAAACCATTTCAAAAGGATCGATGATGTCATAACATAGGTGAAGTTGTCCGATCTGCACCTTAAAAGCCTGACTCATGTGGACGTTGAAATAGTAGAGCTAGGTCCTATATTTGTTAAGATAAAGACGATCAATTAAAGTATTGACTTACACTTATTTCTGGTAAATCAAGACACCATCACATGTAGGAATGAAGCTCTTATCACTCCTCTGGTGTTGTACGCATGCGCTTTCACGTTAGCATGTAGACTATAAGCATACGTTACACATCTATATAAAAAATAAATCTTTACGCATGATCCATGAAATGAAATCATTATTTCAAAAGTGAAACTTGCTAAAACCCGTATAACGAGAAACTTCGTGACGTTAGAATTATGGTTCTATCTCCATTTTTGTCAAAATTGAGTTTTTTTTACATAATCTGATCCATTAGGTGTTTATTAATGCCTGTGTGGTGTTATTTTTAAAAATGTTGACATTTTTGAGTTAGTAATTCATAAAATACAAAGGTTCAATCTCACAAAACATAATGGAATGTCAAAACGTTGACGCTCAATATCTCTGAACTACCCTAAACGGAGATAGAACCTTCTCATTCTAAACGGAGATAGAACCTTCTCATTCTAAACGGAGATAGAACCGTCTCATTCTAAACGGAGATAGAACCTTCTCATTCTAAACGGAGATAGAACCTTCTCATTCTAAACGGAGATAGAACCTTATCATTCTAAACGGAGATAGAACCTTCTCATTCTAAACGGAGATAGAACCGTATCATTCTAAACGGAGATAGAACCTTATCATTCTAAACGGAGATAGAACCTTATCATTCTAAACGGAGATAGAACCTTCTCATTCTAAACGGAGATAGAACCTTCTCATTCTAAACGGAGATAGAACCTTATCATTCTAAACTGAGATAGAACCTCAACATTCTAAACGGAGATAGAACCTTCTCATTCTAAACGGAGATAGAACCTTCTCATTCTAAACGGAGATAGAACCGTATCATTCTAAACGGAGATAGAACCGTATCATTCTAAACGGAGATAGAACCTTATCATTCTAAACGGAGATAGAACCTTATCATTCTAAACGGAGATAGAACCTTATCATTCTAAACGGAGATAGAACCTTCTCATTCTAAACGGAGATAGAACCTTCTCATTCTAAACGGAGATAGAACCTTATCATTCTAAACGGAGATAGAACCTTCTCATTCTAAACGGAGATAGAACCTTCTCATTCTAAACGGAGATAGAACCTTGTCATTCTAAACGGAGATAGAACCTTCTCATTCTAAACGGAGATAGAACCTTATCATTCTAAACGGAGATAGAACCTTATCATTCTAAACGGAGATAGAACCTTATAATTCTAAACGGAGATAGAACCTTCTCATTCTAAACGGAGATAGAACCTTATCATTCTAAACGGAGATAGAACCTTATCATTCTAAACGGAGATAGAACCTTATCATGCTAAACGGAGATAGAACCTTATCATTCTAAACGGAGATAGAACCTTCTCATTCTAAACGGAGATAGAACCTTATCATTCTAACGTCAACGGATGGTAAAGGAAATCTTAAGCAGAAGGACGCCCAGCCTCTGTGCCCCATGCACCTCACCAACGCATGCGTACAGACACACCCTCGCCTCTCTGTGATTGGTCATACAAACCCTCGCCTCTCTGTGATTGGTCATACAAACCCTCGCCTCTCTGTGATTGGTCATACAACAACCTGCTCCTGGGATGACGTCACTGCAGGCGACATGGTCCCCAGAGGGAGCGCGGAGGAGGCGACCAGAGCCTGGGTGACCAGCCAGGGAGATGGACTAACGCAGAGGACATGGTGCGTATTTGCGTTACTCCAATGACGGGGCCGATAGACGAGGAGTGAAACAGCGAATTAACCCGATATAGGCTACACCGAAAGCGAAGATATAGAATCGAAGAATAAAAGGAGGCAATCTTTCTTCTAGGACCAATACAAGTAAGATGATATAGCATCACTGACTGAGTCAGTGTAATCAGGCAGGGTGATCTTCCCTAAGGATAGATTTTGCACCTTTCAAGGAATCTGTTCTCTCGTCATGTCCATGTGCTGCCTGCCTGCTGCCGTGAACGTATCTGGTTTGCTGATGGACACCTTTGACTAAGAAATATACCAAGTATTCGTATTGAGACCGTTATCCCCAAATGGTCAGAAAGCATCAGGCGCACATGCGCTTCTGGCATTGGGGACTTTGGATATGTGCGGGATAAGAATACATTAGGCTAAATTACCTTGGATAGAAACTAAGACATTCATATCCAATTAATTTGTTATTTGTCATTCTAACAATGTGCTATAATGTGACCAGTAATCAGTAGATTGGTTTTCATACATGGGCATATAGGCTTGTGATGAGAATATGGAAGTCATCTCGTGACGTTAGAATTATAAGGTTCTATCTCCATTTTTGTCAAAATTGAGTTTTTTTTACATAATCTGATCCACTAGGTGTTTATTAATGCCTGTGCCTATTTTTAAAATGTTGACATTTTTGAGTTAGTAATTCATAAAATACAAAGGTTCCATCTCACAGAACATAATGGAATGTAAAAACTTTGACGCTCAATATCTCTGAACTGCCCTAAACGCAGATAGAACCTTATTATTCTAAACTCACGAAATACCACAAACTTCGTAAGGGACATGGAACGTGTCAGTATATGCGCTGCCTGGACCAGTTTAAGTATATCGGTGTCACGTTTTGAAGTACATGAACTGACAAACAATTATTCCCGTTGCTATTAGGCTATGCGTATAAACTATCGGACAGCTTGAGGTTCAGGAGACACGTTTCAGTTCAAGATAATCTTATACCACTCGATCAAGTACGTGATGGCCTGCTATTTATAATCTAGCCTATTTTACACATGACACACACTGCAGTTATATAAAGTCTAAAGTTTAAATCGTGTTGTATTTTATTCATTCCTATTGCTAAAAAGTGGTCACATGTATAGGCTAAGCAAAAATAATGATAGGCCTGTAATGACATCCCACCTGATTTTGTAAAAATGTAGCCTATGCCTTTTTCAATCATTCGATATGAGTCTTTATGATTAATATATTTTTGTGGAAGTTCGATCAGGCCTGTCAATGGCAGCAGACGTGGCCTAATGAACTGCCACAGCGCGCGCTGGCCTGGCCTAACGTTCACGTTCCTGATTCGTTATAATACCGTTATGATTTAGACATACGATAGAGACAGAATCATATTTTTATAGTCATGCTTTTTTTGTAATACATGTTTTATCTGTTTTTGATATTAGAAAATATTCTGGGACATGGCATATAGACCTAATCCTGGCTATAGCCATGTTTCTGGTTAAGGGGAAAGACTCATGTCAAATTGACATGGGAGGGGAGAAGTGGTCAAGTTTATTTCCATCATTAAATGTGATAATTTAATTTATATATGTAAATATTTTTTTAATATGATCTCACGTCTTATCTATAATAGGTCTATAGTAGGTCTATTGTTTATTACATTCCTTGCTATTATTATATTGTACTAATTATTTAATAGATAATATAATCGAATTATTATATTATCAGTGTTGTCGTTATATGTCTTCACTGAGTGTAGCAGGCTCGTAACCCCATAGATTAGCCCATATTATCCCACTGTAATATGCTATGATAGGCTCATGTTGGCCTATATTTTGTTTGCTATTTCGGTGTCAAATTATTGAAAATAACTTTCTTTATGCCACATGGGCAGGCGTTAGTCCACGGAGATGGAGCATTCTTTCCCGCTTTATGGCTCCTAATTTTGTAAAGAGACAACACAAATGCTGGAGCGTCCAATGATGATTAATAATAATAATAATAATAATAATAATTAATATGTGTCATCCCTACTTCCTAGGTTATTTGATGAAGCAGGAGCACGTCATCACTGTCCGCTCACGAATTCCAAACTACGAAAATGAGAGGTCGTTTCCGTCTTTGGTTATCTAGCTGTATGAGTGTTAAATACCTGTCATAAAGCTAGAAAACCGAAAGTAGAAATGGCATTCTACTGTCTGCGCTCCTCCATTCTACTGTCTGTCTGAAGCCATGGGGCCTCCAAGTAACGCCGACTGTCATCCCAAAAGGTAGGCCTAAGTAATGATCTTCATTTCTTGTGGGGATAACGTCAGACTGTTTGTCTGTTCAATGTAAATGATTGAAAGCTGTTACAACATAGTTATATTGCTATAGGCTACTGTAATAATGTAATACTGTAACTGCATATCGAATACAATTCGTATATCAATTTATCTGACATATACCGTACAACAAAACATTCCCTTATTAATAAAGGTTGGTCCGTGATCAGGCTAGGGGTCCAGTGTTGATATGACATGCATAGTTAGCTTTTTTCATATCTTTTGGGCACTGGCTGGTCTTTGTCACTGTTATTGACCAGGATCAATCTGTCTCGAGGCATTGATGAATGGGTATTTCGAGCCATTCTCTGCTGATACTGTTCCACACTGTGAGCTGTTAATTCAGTCCCACTCAGGAACACGAGGCCTGCCAAAACGTGTTAAAACCACTGCTTACAGAAACAATGGTATAATAGTTGGACACAATACATTTTTCATAATGTTCATCTGTTGGGATTTTTTTTTAAAAATATGAGATGATATTTTCCCAAGGAGTGTTTGAATGAACAACACACTCCATGAGTGGTGTATAGGCCTTCTCTTAAGTATACACCAGTGGATTAGCAAAACATTTGCAGACTGTAGCTCCAATTGGAGCCTGAGAGCCTCTGGGTAATTATACATTGTGTCCTGTCTCAATAACGAGGGCAGGGGCATGCAGACGACAGGGCTTGAACTTCACTCAACCTGCTACTTCAGCCACTGTGTACGCTGGGGGGGAGAGAAAGAGACTCAGATTGTAAAGCCTAGAGAGAGCTAAAGTGAGATGAGGTTTCATTCATCCCGTAACTACCTGCTGCAACAGAGCTCACTGTCCGCCCAGGCCAGGCTAATTGTTTTGATTCAGAGAGGGAAACTGGATATGTGACGGCCGTCCAAAGTCTTTCCCAGGAACTAAACCATGCTTTTCACTCAGGGGGACTTCAGAGCAGTGTGGACGTGTAGACCAGTGTAGACCGTTACAGAATCTTACCATAATGTGTTTTTGATACAGAATGTTGATATAGAATGATATATATCAATGATATAGAATGATATATCTATTCTATTCTGTTCTATTCTATATCTATTCTATTCTATTCTATGCTATATCTATTCTATTCTATTCTATTCTATTCTATTCTATGCTATATATATTCTATTCTATTCTATTCTATTCTATTGATATAGAATGTTGCTGTGGTGACTATCTTTGTTTAGATATGCATATCTTCTATTGAAACAAATGTTGTATTCCCTTACCATCATGGTGTTCATGCACACTCACACTAACACACACACATATTGATTTGCAGACACAAAGGTTCCCCTTTTCCTAAATATTAATCACAACAGTGTAAGCCCATGGGGCTGGCATGTATGTAACAAAGATGCTAGCAGTACTTAACAAGAGAAGGGGACTAAATTGTAACAGCAGCAGAGAAGTAGCATGCTCCTCTGATCGTACGGTCTCATTGGCATTAAACAGACAGAGCTTATAACGGAAATGTGTTACACCTTTTAAGAGAGCAGGTGTCATTATCAGCTGATATTATTTCCCCCTAAAGATGGCTTTTATGTGGGAGTATTAACTGTGTATGTGTGTGTTTGTGTGTGTGTGTGTGTGTGTGTGTGTGTGTGTGGGTGTGTGTGTGTGTGTGTGTGTGTGTGTGTGTGTGTGTGTGTGTGTGTGTGTGTGGGTGTGTGTGGGTGTGTGTGAGAGAGAGAGAGACCACTTCTAGCAAGGGCTGGATTGTTTTCGTTCTGAATACGTTCTGGCAACCGGTTCTTAAATGGATGAAAAACATGCTGCATAGATTCTGCATGTATTAATACACACACTCCTATGTACAGTATCAATCTAATGCATGAGACAGACCCCCCTAGATGCAGTTGACATTAAAATCACGTTTGTGTTGGTTTAACGTACAGCAGTATGTCATACACGCTTTCACTGCATGTTACATTACTGTAGATGAGTTTTCTACAGTGTAATCTTGATCAGAATGCATTTGAACAAAGGATGTTTAAAACACTACCATTCTGCATTCACATTCCTCATGGAAAGAAGCTGATTTAGAGGTAGTTGCCATGGTTTTGGACCCGCCATAATAATAACAACCAAATAAGATGGCTTCTTCTTTTTTCAGTCTTCTAATCTCATGTCCTCTCGCCTGTCCCTCCTGCCTCCTCACAGGTGGCTCAGTCCCAACATGCTACGGGCCAGGAGCACAAAAACCCCACAAAATCACCCCCAAAAGAAAAGGAGGAAGAAATGGTCCTGAATCGCCCCAGCCCCCTTCACCCACTAGCCTCTCATGCCATCTGTACCGCCAACGGGCGACGCGAGGCGCCGTGCCCATGCCAAGAGGGGGACAAAGACCCTGGCGGATCCCTGAAGTCTGGGCGTTCTGAGAGAGACGCCATCTTGGGAGATGTTGCTTGCTACGGCACCTAAGATGGCTGGGGCTGGCACGGCACTCTAGGTGAGTTGCATCATGGTCCTCTGTTGGGTACCAGCGGTGGGGGTGGGGGGCAGGGGGAGAGGGGGTGGGAGGTGGTGTGAGGTGGGGGTGGGGTTCCCGTTTCCTCCCCAATCACACACCCCTGGCCTCCCCCTTCCTCTGTAGCCTAGCTAATACCGCTAATTAGCAGTGAGCGGTTTGGGCGAGGAGGGGGCTGGGTGGCAAGACAGAATGAATGAGCTGGCACCGATTGGAGCAGAGCTTGCCATTTTCTCTTGTCATGGTTGCCTTTTGCTCCCCTCCCCCCTCTTCCTATAGCATACAGTCAGAAACATATGTTGTTGGTGTATTTTCTTGACCAAATGCAAAAATACTGTTTAGGGAAACCTCTTGATTATGTGTTGTAATTATTCTAACACATATGACATGATTCAGTTTCAGTACCTATGGGTGGGTGACATGCTGGTGTGGGATGTGTTGCTGGATGTTCTCCTACTGTTAGTAGTTTACTGTATGAATTATGAATTATTCTGAATGGGGATTTTATTGTTGATGAACCACAGGGTTTACTGATGTAATCTCTAATTTCCTAGAATAAATACTCCTCCATCTTATTTGCCTTGTTCTTGGTGAGGTTATTATTGTTCAGCATGAAAGCAAATATTTTGCCTTCATTTATACAATCCACTGAAGCCAGGGTCAGCCCTGAGGGTTTGTCCCATCAAACTAAAATAATTTTGTATGACTGGAAAATGTTTTTAGTTTTTGGTGAAAAACAAAATCTATATTTTTTACTACTTTAATTAATATCAATATGTCAAATATATAAAACAAATACATCAACATTATACAGATTCGCAATTCAATTAGGTCATTCAGTAAATGTACCAAAATGAGAGAGTGATGCTCTAGAGAGAGAGAGAGAGAGAGAGAGAGAATGTCTGTGTGTGTGTGTGTGTGTGTGTGTGTGTGTGTGTGTGTGTGTGTGTGTGTGTGTGTGTGTGTGTGTGTGTGTGTACTGTATGTGCCAGAAGCGTTCTAATTCTATTTCACATTGAACATAACTGTAGATGCTTCTAGATCCATTCAGAAGTGTGGAATGGATTTTTGGGGTGATAGGGTTCATTAGATATTTGATGGACACACACACACACACACACACACACACACACACACACACACACACACACACACTCACAAACATAGAGAGAAAGAGCAGAGTGTGGCACAAATGCTGCTGGCAGTGTCAGACACCCTGGACCAGGGAGAGGGAGAGAGGGAGAGAGGGAGACAGGGAGACAGGGAGAGAGGGAGACACGTGAGCGTCTGTGTTCAGGGCCAGCGTGTGCAGCTGCACCCCGAGTGTGTTAATGAACAGGGCCCTGCGTTACACATTATCATTCAACCCCAGTCTCTCTCTCCCCCTCAATGGCCGTTCCCCCACCCCCACCCCCACACCCGCACCCCCCCACCACCACCACCACCCCCACCCCCAAAAAGCCCTGCGTTCCCACCATTGTCAGAGCTGGTGTGCTGCAGGCCTGGGCTGCGGGGCCTGGGGGGCAGGGTGGGAAAGGCCCTCCAGACGAGACAGGAGCAGATGCCAGGGACATTAGACTGTCTCGAAGATCAGGAGGGCCCTGTGAGCGTGTGTTTAATGTGCGCCTGTATGTTTAAAATGTGCGTTTGATATGTGTGTGTGTCGGGGAGGGGTGGGTGGGTGGGTGGGGGGGTGGAGGTGGGGGGGTGCAGGGGGTGGCGTTCACACACGAGAGTGCCAAAGTACCACCTGACTACGTTCATTAGTCTATTCAAACCTTTTTCTGCATGTCTGAAAGGCATGGAGATGCTGTGGGCCATTCTCTGCTAGATGAGGGGGGGTTTTAGTGGCGTTATAGATGCATTCATGCTGTGCATGTGTGAGCTTACCTACATTACTGTATTACCAAGCCCCAAGCAGGTGATTTGATAGTGGTGTTACAGTATATTGCATGAAATGTGACTGATCGACTGTATATCATTCCATGACGTGAGAAGCACATTTTGCATTCTGAATTGTAAATTTCTCCCTATGAGATTGTATGGAGAGAAAAAAAGGCATGGAGAGCTTATCAGAGGGTCTGAAATGCTGCCTACCTACCTACCTGCCAAGCTCTCTTCTTCTACCTCATTTTCTCAATGTATCTCTTTAGGTCTGGAGCTGGTCCGCAAGTGTCCTCAGCTCCAGTTAGGAGAAAAGACACACACACACATCTGGTGTATCAGAGGGAACCTAATGGCGTCGTTGGTAGTATAGTCGATTTAAATGAAGAGCGAACGACTCAAATGGACTGTATCTCTATTCTCTACCCTATCTTAATAGAGTTAATTCACCCAAGGGATTGTTATCGGCAGTTCCTTCTCCGTCGGGGTAGAGCTGTACTTTTATGTTCTAGAAAACAAAGGTGGAAGGAAAAGCATGTCTGACGCCGGTCCTAGGTTTTCAGTCGTAAAACTAAAGACAACACTTCAAAATGACGAGTGATGTTCATCAGAAAGGGCAATAAGACAGATCAGTAGAGAGGAGAGGAAGAAAGGCAAGAAAGAAGAGAGGGAAGGAGAGACAGAGAGAGGGATGCTAAGGGGGAGGAGAGAGACACGTGACACAGTAGAAAACGGGCAGCCATGTTTGAGCTCATGATCTTACCTCTGCTGCTTTCGCTAGGGAAGCGGAGGCTACTGTAAGCGCTCGCTATGCGGCGCGAAGTCGAAATGCAGATTTATTCAAAAGGACCCTGAGTGTCTGTGTATTTAATTGCATGTCAGTAATAGAAAATGATGGGTGGGGAGGTGGGGTGTTGTAGTATGTGTGTGTGTGTGTGTGTGTGTGTGTGTGTGTGTGTGTGTGTGTGTGTGTGTGTGTGTGTGTGTGTGTGTGTGTGCGTGCGTGTGTGTGTGTGTGTGTGTGGGGGGGGGGGGGTCTGTCTTCAGCTCTATGTGACAGCTGCTGCAGTCAGCAGAGGCACAGTGGCCAAAAAAGAGTCAGGAACCGAAGCAGATTTGTCAGGCAATCTAAATGTATTCATGCTTCCTCCACGAGCATTTAGAGGAGACAGGTTTTCTTTCTTTTTTTTTCTTCCAAATACTGGAAGCGTGAATGCATGTATTCAAAAGGTAGTGAGACCCCCCACCCAGCCACTGTACCGTCTAAGCACATCTGTTCACTGAGAAACAACGGTCGCTTTTGTTGTTTGTCTTTGATAATACACTAAGCAATCTGCATTTACTTCAGGAGAGAGAGCTTTTTTTTTTAGAAAGCATAAACAGATGATATCAACTGCCATATGTCTTAGAATTCCACCTCATCTGAATTTGGTAGGAGATCAAAACAGTTGTTTGTATTTGAATTGGCAATCAAACACAAAATCACGTCGTTACTCTAAATATGTTGTTGGTTGTGTGACAGCTTGATGTTTGACCCCTGAATTGAAGTCAAGGCATTATCACTCGTTTCTACTGAGGTGCTTAATTAAAACGAGCACGGTAATCTGCTTTTAAAACAAAGACCTCGTTTTCAATCATCAGGACTGTTGGTTCAGTCCAATTAGTGATGAGCCTGTGGCTGGACGTAGACGGAGAGGTCAGCGGCATTAAGACACACAGTCAGACAGACAGTCAGACACACAGTCAGACAGACAGACAGACACACAGTCAGACAGACAGACAGTCAGACACACAGTCAGACAGACAGTCAGACACACAGTCAGACACACAGTCAGACACACAGTCAGACACACAGACAGACACACAGTCAGACACACAGACAGACACACAGTCAGACACACAGTCAGACACACAGTCAGACAGACAGTCAGACACACAGCCAGACACACAGTCAGACACACAGTCAGACACACAGTCAGACACACAGTCAGACAGACAGTCAGACACACAGTCAGACACACAGTCAGACACACAGTCAGACACACAGTCAGGGGCGCTTAGGTGGCGTAGTGGGTTACGCGTCGACCATGTAACCGCAGGGTTCCCGGTTCGATGTCCTGCTTGTCATCCCTTCTCTCTCTCTCTCACCCATCCTTCCTGTCACAATCTACACTGTCTCTATCAATAAAAAAAGAAAAATACGAGTGGGACTGCCCCGCACAGAACAGTTTTTAAAAAGACACACAGTCAGTGGGATTTAATTTCCTAATGTTTCCAAAATTGCCCTCTCTGAGTATATATAATATGGATCCCTGCAGATATTCCCTTTTAATCTCAGGATGAATATTTTACACATGAGTGAAGTCAGTAGAAAACGGTTAATAAAATGTGTCCACTGTAGCTCCCTTGGTTACCCCTCTGGATTCCCCACTCGCTGTGTGGACAGTATTCATGTCCTTAACGGCTCCACTGTGATATATTAAGCCCTGCTCACGGGCCGTCCGTACCCTTGGATCAGGTCCAATGTGGGTCAAGCAAAGCCTCATCAGGGCTTCTTTAATGCAACTTTGGCCGAAACTAATCTAACACAAAGCCTGTCCTTAAGTATCTTAGAGGAAGACAGAGAGAAGTTTCTACATCCCAGGCTTTTCAGATTATGTCTGTCTGCCAGAGAGTCCCAGAGCAGGGGTCCTCTGTGCCCCCAATGAAAGTAAAGGAGAATTAGGTGACTGAGCTTTTAATACAGTAGTCATATATAATCACACTGGAGATGAGGGGTTTGGGGAGTTGGGGGGCTGAGGGGGGGGGGGGGGGGTTCTTGAGAATGACCTGTTTTTTTTCTTTACTTTTCTTAATCTGCTGGGAGATATATGGATATAGTGCTACCTACAGCGCCTGTCCCTTCTCATCCTACGTCTTCATCGCATCTGGTGTTCAAATGGACGAGCTAGGCTGAGAGAGACATGACATTAGACAGGGTCCCCACGGGTCCTTGAAATCCTTGAAAGTTTGTGAATTTGAGAAAAATAAATCAAGGTCTTAGACATGGGTCATTGAAAGTGCTTGAATTCCCCTCTCTCTACAAAAAATAATAATATATATATTCAAAAATGTTTTACATTGGGTAAAACACTATTGGGTCCTTGAATTTGAGGGAATTGAAAGGCCTTGAAAGGTGCTTGAATATGATGTTTCAGAAGGTGTGGGAACCCTGATTAGAGATCTCACTGGACAGTGTGAAGGAAGTTCTGCAGCATTGTCAGGGCGATGTAGAAGAGAGAGAGAGAGAGAGAGAGAGAGAGAGAGAGAGAGAGAGAGAGAGAGAGAGAGAGAGAGAGAGAGAGAGAGAGAGTCAGGTGATGTGAGATACTAGCCTCTCCTTCTTTCTGCTGATTGAATTGGCTCTCTATACTGCTTCCCTCTCCACGTTTTCTTTTTCATTGAATGTTGATGTCACATCCCAACACTCCGGTTAAGTTCAAGTTCATGGCTGGCGACAGAGTCGTCTGGTCTTTCACCAGAGAATGAGAGTCTTTCTGCCCACCCTGGTGTTGGCGGTGTGTGTGTGTGTGTGTGTGTGTGTGGAGGAGGGGGGAGGGGGGGGAGAGCTTGCCCTTTGACCCCTGTGGAGGTTGCTAGGGAAAGGAGGCCGGCTGGCTCAGCAATGTGCCAGTGAAAAGGCCGAGCTGTCAGAACTGTCTAAGAGAAGAACCCCCCACTACACACACACACACACACACACACACACGCGCACACACACACACACAGTCTACCTCCCAGCCGAGGTTGAAACCCCCACCTACCCTCGTTGGCCCTGTCTAGACTACCTCTCAACCCAGCCTACAACCAGAGATCTGCACCCCAGAGATCCCAGTGTGTGTGTGTGTGTGTGTGTGTGTGTGTGTGTCCATCAAATACAGTATCTAATGACCCTGTCACCCTAAAAATCCATTCCACACATCTCAATGGATCCAGAAGCATTCTACAGTTATGTTCAATGTGAAATTGAGTTATGTGTGTGTGTGTGTGTGTGTGTGTGTGTGTGTGTGCGTGTGTGCACTGTGTAGCCTACTGTATGTGTGTCACCGTTTGTATCCGTCTGTATGCATGTACGTATGTGCATGTCTCTGAGAGCATGTGAGTGTGGGTGCGTGTGTGTCTCTCCACCTCTCTCTCATGTGCTAGTGTGGTCTCATGTCTCATTTGAGGTCGTCGCCATTCAGGGGAGGGTCCTAACGAAGAAAGGAGCCTGTATTTGCATGCGCTGCATGTTGTCTGCAGGGAGGGAGCAGTCAAAAAAGATATCAGAGGTGGACAAAAGGGAAGAGGACAAATCCTGCATTGTGGGTCTGGGGAGAGAAAGGGGCTGTCTGGATGGGGGAGAGGGTGAAAATTGACAGAGAAAGAGTTTAGGCTGGTTCCCTGTGGGGATTAAAGCCTATAGATCCCTCCGTGCATACAAGCCTGAAAATGGACAGAGAACATCAACATGCATGATGGCCTGTATTTGCAGAGCGAATAAGAGACTGTTTACATTTCTGGAACAGTTGTGTGAAATGATTTATGTCCGATGCTACTAACCTGGCATTGTTATGGATTGTATAAATGTTTAGGGCAAAGTGGTAAGATGCATTAGATCATAAGGCCTTTCTGGAAGCAAACAGTCCTCTGGAATCACATGGGAAATGTTTACAGTAAAAACATTGTCAGATTTCTTGCATCATTGTTATTGGAGGTCTTCCTGGTGTTGCTGGTGCACTGGTTAGAATGTTGAGTTTTGTTTTTAGAGTCTTCATTCTAATGCTAATGATGCTAACCCATTGTTTCTGTTCTATTCTCAGGTCTGGACATGCAGGGGTCTCTATGGCCTTCTGGTGAACCTGACTCAAGGAGACCACGGGCCAAACCAATGAACTGGCCACCACCACCTAGACTGCTGAAGGCTGTCAGCATTCTAGACAGCCTGTACCATTGGAGTACAAGGAGGTACAGCCCACTGTCCAGGACCAAGACCAGAGGGAGAGGAGGAAGAGGAAGCTCCATATATGTTGACAAAACAGAACCATACTTATGATTCAACCCACTACAGCTCATAATTGCCATAAGTATGTTTACACATATTTGATGTAGGCGTTGAACAATGTGCAATGTATCCATTGTTAAATGTTGATGTGCGAGTGGTGTGTGTAGGGATGTGTGTGTGTGTGTGTGTGTGTGTGTGTGTGTTATATAACCTAGCTGTACTAGTCTTACTCAAGTCAGACTCTTAATTGATGAGATTCTAGGTTCCGAGATGATGCTTTTACAAACCAGATTTTATGTTCACCTAAATGAAAAATAAAACTGATATTTTGAAAGAATAAATTCTTCCTTGCTTCATTCTTATCTCTTTTCTTTTGGGGGGGGGGGGGGGGGGTTCAATAGAGGTGAAAATCAATAACATACACATACAACATCCTGAGAATATATCAACTAAAATGGGGCAAATAACAGCTTTTTAACAGCTAATAACAGCTAATAACAGCTTTTTAACAGCTTTTCACTAACGATTCACTACAGTAGGATGTCAAGCTAAGAGCCTATCATTGGACTTCACACCCATGTGCCAGTACTGGACACCGCGATGCAAACGCAAGTCATATACATATAATGTCATATCATATGCAAAATAAGTCATATTGCATATATACAAAACTAGCCTACATACCAATTTATGCAAGAAACAATAGTGGACGAGATGATCGGTGCGTTAGGGAAGTGCTTGATGTCAGGTTGTCTGGGTTTTTGACAGATTCACACGGAGATGTGTGAGAAATGTGTGAGAAACGTGTGAGAAACTGTCTCCCGGTGACCCCTCCACCAGCTGCCATTAAGTTTTAATTAGCTGGTGAATGGCAGCGACGTGAGGACCAGACGTTGGGACGTGCACTGAATCCGCCCCCGGTCCATGGAGGGAAACTTCATGAGACACACGCTTCACTGAATGGAGATCCCTTTTAAATCCCCCGCTAATCATAGCATGTTCAAAGTCGGCTATTTCTTTAAATAAAAAGCACAGAAGTTTGTTCCATATTTTAAAGATAGACAACATTTGAAGAGGTGATTACGGATTAATGCCATTTCTTAGGCCTGTCCTCCCTTGCCTCAGACATCGGCACATTTGGACCCCTAATCAGGTTTAGGATTATAGGGTCATTGAAGGTTTGGACCCTCAACTACTCACCCTTGACCTCAATCAGTGTCCGTCCTGATGGCCGAAGAAGTCAACAACAGATGGACACGAGCAAGGTCAAGTAGGGCTTAGTTTAGAGTCATTGTGTTGATGTAATCAGAACGTGTTTAGTGTTTAACGTGACACACAAGTCATACCCACTAATTATATTAATGATAAATGATAACTCAAACAATTTGAGTTATTTTGCTTGGTGAAAATACAGTGAAAACAGTAGACTATTCATTTGTTGGAAAGAAATATGAAATATTTTGAAATACAATAAGATTGGCAAGGATAGATTATTATTATTATTATTATTATTATTTGGAATAAATAAACAAACTAAAGCTTAGAAATATACAATTTTATTTATAATTCAGAAATAAATAAGTACATCATTTAATGTGCAAGTATGGTGAATCTGGGCATTTTCTATTTGAAAAATAGGAATGTTATACATGGAAATAACAACTGTATATAGGTTATTATTACAGTATATCATTCATTCTAAAACGTGCCCTACAGCTTTGATTTTTGGTAAAGCTATCTGATTACTGACTAACATGAACATTTCTAACATCATTACTAACATCAACGATAGCTGCCTGATTCTGTTCCCATATCTCCCTCCTTCTCTATCAATATGTATTGTTCAGTTGTTCAGTCAAAGTGCTCTTTGATGAGGCCAAAGTGGAACAGGGGGGCAAGGACCTGTTGGTATTACTTCAGTGAGGGCTGAGGTCACAGGTCATGTTCTGGACAGTCCCCCAGAGGACAATAAACAGGGTCAGAGCGATAGCAGGGTCGGGGGTCAAAGCCATAGGTCAAGGGCCACTAATTAATTGCCTATTTCCTGCTACTCCCCAGTGACCACTGGCCGGGGATGGACAGACAGAGGCATGAAGAGGTCTTTCATCACAGCCGTTTAACAAACACTGCCAATGAACTAACACAACTAACAACTGATGCCTGGTTGTCAACACATTTAGGAGACATCATATAGGCTAGGTAGGAACCACAAGCAATGGACCATGTTTTACAGGGAGTTTTACAGAGGAACACAGGGAGCAGTCCTACCAACAGAGAGGCGCTGAGACAAAGAAGTGTTTTATTGTTAATTAAACAACAATGTTGTAATTATAGTATTTAGGTTGCTTATTGATCATCGCACAATACAGCTCTAAATTGTTTACTAGTTTGTCTTTCTTTACTACAAAAGCCTGTTTGGCATTCATTTTGTAGGATTAGGTGTTAGGGGTTGTTGCAAAATCAAGTTCTCTCACAAAAGAATACTAGCTAGCAGACTGTTTCCTGTGTGTGGTGTTCTGCTGAAACACCAACAGAACATCCTCAACCAGGACTACTGTTGTATGTTTAGAAGTCAGAACAAGAGAACAAGTTGCCATTAAGCCATGCCAATTTAGCAGTCAGTCGGGACTATACGTTATATATATATACGTTATACGTTTTGGAGGGAGAGGAGAGAAACAGGAATTGTTTATGTCTTTCCAGCCAGTGAGCAATAGGCTATGTATGACCTGTTAGCATAATAATAGAGATGGGTCCTGCGAACTTCTCTGACCCATTGACCCCCCTCCCGGGATGTGAATAGTGTTGCTCAAGGGCTGCCTAGCCCCCCTTCAGACCTGAGCCATGCCTAAACTCCTAATCAGGGTGATTTAATGTATCCTACAACCCCCTACCCTGCATGTCTCCCCAGCCACCCCCTCCATGGTGCTCCAGAGTGAACGTAAAGACGTTTGTTTAAACCGTAACACCCCCCCCCCCAACCCATTAGGCTTCCAACACTTGGGGAAGTTGGAGAAACTGGTATAAGACAACCCTAAAGAAGCTAGGGCCTCTATCAGTGGGTTCCCCTACTGCTGAGCTATTTGTAGTTCATCCAGACTGGTGTCACTCGTATGTGACAGCATCTGGTGAAAGTGGGAACAAGTCGGCAACCAATCAAAAGGATCGGAATTTAATTCTGAACATTTTAAATAAATGTCAACGTTGTTGAAAATCAATGACACACTAGTCAAGCCAAAACATTTCAATGCACTGGATTCGGTGAGTAATCCCCACTACTCTACACTAACTAGGTAGGTAGTAGTAGGGATTACTCACCAAATCCACTGCATTTTTGGCTTGACTAGGAAGTGTGTCTTTTATTTTCAACAATGTTGAAATGTATTTATACAATTTCAGAATAAAAGTCCGAACATTTGATCGGTTGCTTGTTCCCGCTTTCACCAGCTGCTGTCACATATCACTCATCTCTATCAAAGATCGGAATAAGAATGAGTGAAAGAGTGAACAATAAGCATTAAATTAGATTAGATTAAATTAGATTAGATTCAACTTCAGAGGATGAAGCTAATTGCATAAATCTGTTGTTATTGGCTGAGAGAAAATGAATAGAGCATGGTCTGGGCGATGTTTGGATGCCAGTGCTGAAAGGACAGCGCCACGTGCTTCCAACCAAATCACTTTGTCTGGAAAGCAAAGGATGAACTTTATATAAAAAGGATAACCTTTATGCAAATTTGAGATAGTATCCATACATTCAACTGTAATAACTAATAGATACCGTGATATACGTTTTCATAGTTGTATGTAAGATGTTAGGCTATTAGTGAACAATTGAGATTTGTTTGACACGTTTCTTGCACGGTTAATACTGTTGAATGATCATTTACATTGTACTATAGATATCATATATTTTTTTGCATCATCCTTTTACAATAAAACAATCGAAGCCTCGCACCGAATGTCTCTAATAAAGTCGTGAGGTTAGAATGATAAGGTTCTATCTCCGTTTAGGGCAGTTCAGAGATATTGAGCGTCAAAGTTTTTACATTCCATTATGTTTTGTGAGATAGAACCTTTGTATTTTATTAATTAGTAACTCATAAATGTCAACATTTAAAAAATAATACCACACAGGCATTAATAAACACCTAATAGATCAGATTATGTAAAAAAACTCAATTTTGACAAAAATGGAGATAGAACCTTATAATTCTAACGTCACGATGTGTCAAACATCACTCACAGGATGCAGTAAAGCCACGGCATGTCTAGTGATTAGATTGCATAAATGCCCCCATGCTCGTGGCATGCTGTTTCAGCGTAGTAGTGGCTTACTATGGATCATTACTGCACTGTCAGTAATACAGTTGACGTTAACCCTGTGGTGTAATGTATGTAGGCCAATGAAGGCGAGCCTGTAAGCATGTCTGGCCTCCTTCCCGGAACACAGGCAGGAACAAAAATGAGCTGTGAACATAATGTATCTATGCATCATGGGTTATAGATTACTTTTAAAATATATAAATCAGATCTCACATATACTTTAGACCCTACAATACGGGATACAACTATTCATAAGAACTGTCTTCCAACGTTTTTTGCATATTTTGATACGTTCATAGATCCTTTTGATGTATCTCACCAAAACATTAATCCAGCATTTAAAAAACATCAATCATATATTATTATCATGTTTTTTCACCCAGTACTAGTTTAAACAATTTCACAAATTCAAAGTGTATCCTTTAAGCACATTAAAGCAAAAAAAAACATTAGACTTAGAATGCCAATAAGATCCCAAGCTTGAGTGAATAGCCTTCTTTGCTATTCACTGGTCGTATTGCCATCAATAGTAAGCTTTTCCAAAGATTATTTAAGAGTTGTATGTTACGCTACCGCGCAGTTCATTGTCTCATTTAATGGAACATTTATGTTTTGCTTCTGTAGACCTAAATGGGTCTGTTTTTCAGTCATAGGCCTACTAATAAATGTAACCACCAAAATTCGATTATTTTTCATATATCCCTGATCCGTTTGATTTCTAGTAATGGGTAATTTATCTTGGCCAATTTAGGACTGCAGAGAAGCTAGAAGTGTGAATTATATCAAACTAAAAAGAGAAAATAATGATATTACAATTAAACTTTCGTTAGAGCATTTAAAAAACAACTGCTGTTATGTACCAACATTATTATTTAATTTTAACGGTAGCCTATATTTATTTATAAACCATTTATAATTGCCCCAATCTCTCTAAACTGATGAGCCAAAGAAAGTTTGTGACATCAAATTTGGGATCCAGTGAAGAAGAACCAATAAACCCCTTGTTAGATCCTATCAATTACCTTTAAACACACATATATATATATATATATATATATATATATATATATATATATATATATATATATCCCTCTCTCTCTCTCTCTCTCTCTCTATATATATATATATATATATATAATTTATAATTTATAATTTAAACAAGCTAAAAAAAATAGAAATAATTCCAGTTCACATTGAAACAGCATTGAAAGGTGTAACCCTTTATTGAAGCACAACAGTGTGTGAGTCAACATCTACAACATGTCATCTGTGCTACTGTAGTTGCTAGAAATCTAAAGATTCTCTTGGCACAATGATCTCTCTGGTTGCAAGGAACAGATGGGCAGTGTCAAAACAGCCACAGTGACTGAAAACCGAAGCGTCACAGAGAGTCAGCAGCATCTAGTGGCATCCACAAGACCCGCATCATATCAGCAGAGTCAGAGAGCCCTGCCACACAACACAACACAGAGAAAAGAAGGAACATTACCCTACATACAACCAGCACTCGAGTTGAAGGGGGGGTTGAGGGGGGATGGCATCCCCCCCTGAAATAAAAACAGTCAAAATCATCCCCCTTCTAAAACTGCCATCCCCCCCTTTCCATCCCTTATGTCATTTTATCAATGAACGTGGTATTACTGCTATTTCAACACTTAGTTTTGCGCATATTGAGTAAAATACTGTGGGCGAGGGGGGGGGGGGGCACGCACACATGCAATGACATTTTTACCAAGTCACTGACACTGAAGTCACTGACACTGAAGTCACTGACGCTGTGGGGATGCTACAATTGTCCCCATATGATAAAATCCACCATCCCCCCTGATTTTCTTGTACAACTTGAGTACTGCATACAACTCAATAGCATACAACACATTACACAGAACATCAAACCACATGCAACAACTCCTCCGCATAAAGAAGTGTGAGAAACACTTTATGACAGCTAGCTACATGGCTACAGGATGTCGCTGCAGCAATATGAATTTATAGAGTTAGTACTGTAGAGTTAGTAGAGTTAGTAGACTACTGGGCAGCTTGGCATCTGGGGCCACCACTTCTCTTTTACATTTTGAGTCTATGTGTCAATGTGTTTTTATATGTGCACTCTTTGGGGATATGTGTCTGTGTCTGTATGCGTGTGCGTGTGTGTGTGCGTGTGTGTGTGTGTGCGTGCGTGTGTGTGTGTGTCTGTGTCTGTGTGTGCGTGTGCACGTGCGTGTGTGAGAGAGAGTGAGTGTTTGCACCTACATGGTCATTGTGAATGTTTCGATGGTGAGGAACTTTACTTTACAAGCACGTTGACTGGAGGTGAAGGCACACACAGCCTCTCTCTCACGGTGGTGCAGGGGTTTGGTCTCTCTCATTCAGGGGTCTGTTCCAGGGGCAGAATGCTAATGCAGAGACCCTGTAGTGGGAGAGGGGGAATAGTGAACAATGCAGCCTCTCTCCACCTCAGAGCGAGGGACAAATAAAGGAGCCTGGCACACTGCTGAAAAAAGTGAACCACTGACATTCTGCAAAATAGTTTAATCAAATGGAGTCATTCATCAGAGCTAAATGAATAAGAGGTGGATGTATGTTTTTGTTATCGTGAGCTCACACCACCTATGTGTCTGCCCCGTGCTTGAAGAAGCGTGCTTTGAAAGACTGAGAATGATCCCAGCTTTTGTTCGAGAATGCACCAGAGACAAAGAGAGG